>NC_084807.1:6348871-6948871 GCF_963583255.1 Pyrus communis | reverse complement strand
CATTCATTTTTTTGGTGAAGTGAGTGTAGGTTGTAGGTGAAGTGAGTAGAGGTTGTAGGTGAAGTGGGTGGAGGTTGGAGGTTGTAGGTGAAGTGGGTGGAGGTTGTAGGTGAAGTGGGTGGAGGTTGTAGGTGAAGTAAGTGTGTGAGGTTGGTGAAGTAAATAAATGTTGTAATTTTAATACATTGGTTAACATTTATTTTACTGAAATTTCGATGTCTACAGATTTCTTTGGCAATAATGGGTCCGAGAGAGCTGAGCTTTGGCTCGATCATGTTGAGAAAACCTTTTAGGTGATGCGGTGACAGGGGAATTTTCCAGAGGACAGATGGGTCGAGACAGCCACTTGGTTATTGCGTTTGGAGGCTACATAATGGTGGAAACAAGAATCCTATCAGCTATCAGCTATCAGCTGAAGATGCCACAAATTGGGTGGTTTTCAAGCATCTATTTCAGAAGAGATTTATACCTCCGGAGTATTTGGATCATAAAAAGGATGAATTCTTGGAACTAAAGCAAGGGAAAATGTCAGCCATTGAGTATCATTGAAAGTTCACTGATTTGTCCCGATATTGTCCAGAGATTGCTGCAAATTCGGTTGAGATGCTCCGACATTTTAAGAAGGGTACTTGTAAGAAGTTGCGTTCTATGGCGACTTCAACTCCCTGTTCTACATAGCAAGAATTCTTCGAGGTTTTACTTCGGGTTGAGGACTCCAAGAATGCTCAAGATGATAGTGATGAGGAGGAAGAAAAAGGTAATGCTCAGAAAAATAATAATAATAATAATAATAATAATAATAATAATAATAATAATAATAATAATAATAATAATAATAATAATAATAATAATAATAATAATAAGGATAAAGGGCAGTCACCCTACAGTCCTTGTAAAACACAGAATTTTAAGCGAAATGGCAACAGTTCTGGTTCATTCAGTGGTGGTTCGAATTCTTCTATTTTGCGAAAGGGCGGTAGGTTCACAGGTGGTTCCTGATTCCAGAGGTAGAGAAATCCTAACAGTTCTGGTGCCCCACTTTGTTGTAGGTGTAATAATCATCATTTTAAGGAGTGTAAACAAGGTGGTAGTGGTAGATGTTTCACTTGTGGTCAGATGGGGCATATGGCTAACCAGTGTCCACATCATCAGTAGAAACCTCAGCCCCCTACATTACCACTAGTTGTACCTGTTCAGCAGATTCAGGGACCTAGTGGCTATACCCCGATAGGTTATGGTGGTGCTTACCACTATCAAAGAGATGTAGCTCTGTATTTCAAGGGAGCATACCAGTATCCAGCTGATCTATATTATCAGGGTAGTTATCCATAGTACCAAGGAGGCTATACGCCATATGCGTCATATCAGGGTGGTGGACCACAGTGGTATATTGGAGGACAGTCTCAGAACCTTGATGTTGCTTTTAGCAGTGCTGGTTCGACGAGGCAGCCTAATTAGCCTAGTCAGGGACGAGGTAATCAAGGAAACAGAAGTCGTGGAGGTTGACAATAGACGCAGAGCAGTGTCCATCACATCACTATGCAGGATGCTCAGAGTAATCCTGATCTAATTATGGGTACATTGAATATTCTTGATCATTTTGCTAGAGTATTAATTGATTCAGGTGCCACATATTCTGTTATTTCTCATATGTTTGCTCAAAAGATGCAGCCCTATCCCACACCTCATGGTTATGAATTAGAGTTTTCCATGCCTAGAGTCGAGACTTGTTATGTTAGCTAGGCATATCAGGGATGTCATGTTCTTGTGGAAGATGTCATCATGCCAGCTAACCTTGTTCCACTAGATATTGTTGATTTCAATGTTATTATGGGCATGGATTGGTTGCACTATAATCGTGCTCAGTTGGATTATTATTAGAAGACTGTTATTTTCCATCGGCCAGGATTGCTTGTGGTTACTTTTGTAGGCGAGCGTAGTGGATTGAGACATGGCATTATTTCTGCCTTGAGGGTGAAGTGATTGTTGAGGAAAGGTTGTCAGGGCTACTTGGCTCATGTGGTGTTGAACGAGGATACTTTTACCAGTGCGGAGGATGTTCGAGTAGCCATGCATTTTCCTGATGTTTTTCCTGATGATTTACCTGGACTACCACCAGATCGAGAAGTGAATTCACTATTGATTTAATTCCAGGTACAGATCCTATTTCTTTAACCCTTTTATCAAATGGCTCATGCAGAATTGAGGGAATTGACAACTCAATTGCAAGAACTGGTTAATAAGGCTTTTATCTAGCCGAGTACTTCTCCTTGGGGAGCTCCAGTTTTATTTGTACGAAAGAAAGACAATTAAAAACCGTTATTCGTTACCTTGTATTGATGATCTTTTGACCAGCTTCGGGGTGCCCGTGTGTTCTCAAAGATTGATCAAAGATCAGGGTACTATCAGCTAAAGATCAAGCGTAAGGATTTCTTGAAGATAGTATTTCAAACTCGTTATGGTCATTACGAGTTTCTCGTGATGCCATTTGGGTTAACGAATGCTCCAGCAGCCTTTATGGACCTGATGAATCGGGTATTTCGCCCATATCTCAACATGTTTGTTATTGTCTTCATTGATGATATTTTGGTATATTCTAAATCTAAGGCGGATCATACTAGACATTTCACTCTAGTTCTGAAGAAGTTAAAGGAAAATCAGTTGTATGCAAAATTTAGTAAATGTCAATTTTGGCTAGATCAAGTGTTGTTCTTAGGACACATGATATCAGCCCAGGGTATTCTTGTAGACTCTCAAAAGGTAGATGTAGTAGAGAATTGGGAACAGCCTTGTACTGTCATGGAAGTACGGAGTTTTCTTGGTCTAGCCGGTTATTATTGACGTTTTCTGAAAGATTTCTTAGCTATAGCTTTGCCATTGACGAAGTTAACCAGGAAGGGAGTTAAATTTGAGTGGAGTGATGATTGTGAGCAAAGTTTTTAGCAACTAAAGTATTGTCTCACTCATGGACCGATGTTGGCACTTCCGGATGACAGTGGGAACTTTGAGATTTATAGTGATGCTTCTTTGAATGGTTGGGATTAGCAACAGTTAAAGCCCCATGAGATGAATTATTCCACTCATGATCTCGAGTTAGTAGCTATTATCTTTGCATTGAAAATCTGGAGGCATTATTTGTACAAGGAAACGTGTCGGATCTTCACCGACCATAAAAGTCTTAAATATATTTTTACTCAGAAATATCTTAATGTCAAGTAGCGAAGATGGGTTGAGTTGCTTAGTGATTATGATTGCACGATTGAGTATCATCCTGGTCGTGCAAATTCTGTAGCTGATGCTTTCAGCAGGAAATCCCAAGGTCGACTCAACACACTTTATGCACACAATGTTCCACTGTTGACAGAGTTGGGATCTACTGGAGTCACATTAAGGGAAGATTACCAAGGAACTCTACTTGCTAATTTTCAAGTTAGGCCAATTTTGCTAGATTGTGTACTCGAAGCTCAGGCGAATGATCTGGAATCTCAAGAGTTAATACAAGCAATGTCAGATGGGAAAAAGAAAGACATCAAGATTCGGAGACCTGATGGTATGCTTATACAGGGCGATCAGATGTATGTACCAGACATAGCAAAATTAAAGAAAGAGATACTTGATGAGGCACATATTTCGGCCTATGCGATACATCTTGGGAGTACCAAAATGTATCACACCATTTGACCTTTCTATTATTGGTCGAGTATGAAAAGGGAAATTTCTGAGTATGTGAGTCATTGTGCAGTTTGTCAGCAAGTCAAGGCAAAAAGGAAGAAACCTTTTGGGTTATTACAACCACTTCCCGTACCTCAGTGGAAATGGGAGGATATTACCATAGATTTCATCTACAAACTTCCTTGTATGCGAAATGGTTATGATGGTATTTGGGTGATAGTTAATTGACTCACCAAGTCAGCACACTTTATACCGGTTCGAGAAAATTACTCGTTGAGTCAGTTGGCAGAACGGTTCATTTTGAAAATTGTCAAATATCATGGTGTTCCTGTTAGTATCATTTTTTATCGGGATCCCAAATTCACTTCTAAATTTTGGGTAGCTTTCCAGGAAGATCTCAATTCGAGATTGCTCTACAACACATCTTATCACCCACAGACGGATGGACAATCTGAGAGAACCATTCAGACACTGGAAGATATGTTGAGATCCTCAGTTTTGCAGTTTAGAGACGTTTGGCATAAGCGTTTAGCTTTGATTAAGTTTTCTTATAATAACATCTATCATTCTAGCATTGGCATGTCACCTTTTGAGGCACTTTATGGTAAACCATGTCGTACCCTGTTATGTTGGTCTAAAGTTGGCGAAAAAGTGCTAATGGGCCCTTGAGATTGTAGATGAGACTACACAGAATATTCAGGTGATTAAAGCTAATTTGAAAGTGGCCCAGGATCGACAGAAGAGTACTGCTGATAAAAATGCCACTAACAGAGTATATAAAGTTGAAGATTGGGTATTCCTGAAGTTATCTCCGTGGAAAGGCGTAGTAAGGTTCGGTAAGAAAGGTAAGTTAAGTTCTCAGTATATTAGACCGTATCAGATCACCGAGCGATTTGGTGAAGTTGCCTATAGACATAAGCTACCTCCAAAGCTATCAAAGGTACATGACATTTTCCATGTGTTTATGCTTCATCATTATGTCTCTAATCAATCGCATGTAATTCATCCTCAACCACTGGAGATTAACCCGGATTTGACCGACAATGAGGATCCGGTGACGATCTTGGACTGGAAAGATAAGGTTCTCCGAACAAGACTGTTCGTATGGTGAAAGTTTTGTGGAGGAACCATTCAGTCGATGAGGCCACCTGGGAAACTGAAGAGCGCATGCGAGACTCGTATCCACGTCTGTTCTTGGATTATTGACGTGTTAACATGTAGAAATTTCGAGGATGAAATTTTCTTAATGAAGGTAGACTGTGACAACCCGTCCCAAATTATTTTATATATATATTCTCCCCTAGTGTGTAAATTGACGATATTGTCCTCGTCGACTTAGTGACGTGGATGCACACATGTAGTTTTAAATTAATTTTCTCGCTAATGTAATTAGATTGTACTCAACGTCATGATCGTGATACGAGATTTATACGTACACAAATTAAACCCTATTTGTGACAATTGTAGTAATGATGTAAGTAGGGATCGTTCTAACCGGGGATTAACTAGGGGTGCTTAAACACTTGACTCAAATAAATAAAACTAACTTTTAAAACACTTAACTTACTTAACAAGAATTCAAAACAAGTACACAAGACTCCAAATACTTAAAACACAAAAATAAAACAAATACGAATGATTAAGACTCAACGAAATATGGGGGAAATGTGTTTGGGCAAGATTAAATTAAATGGAAAGATTATAATTAAGGGCAAAACGTAAATATGAATGTGATGGAAATATGGATGATGGAATAGCCAAGGGGTTCTTCTCCACACATGTTACACTTGCATACAAAATGATTTTCAGTTGGTCTTTCGATAAATTATGAAACTCAACACTCCGGGTTAATTAGGTCCGCTTAAATTAACCGTCAAGTTTTCCTTAAGTTAATGAATTGGATGGGTTTGCGCAACGAAATTCACAACATTCTTCGAAAGTCCTTTACGTGAAAAGCACAATAAAGATACAATCAAAGATCATTAAGCATCATGAAAACTATAAGTGTTGACGAGGCATTCGTTACTATGATGAGCATGAAACTAGTGCCAAGAATTCATTTAACGCGATTGTTTATAAGCAACCTTCACTACTTGTGAATATAAGTTCGTAACGATTAGGTGAAACTCACTTATATTCTAGCGTCATATTCATGCATGAAGATTAAGCGTGCACTCTCAATAAACATACATAAATAAGTTATCAATCAAATGGTTAAACAAATTGAATTCATAACTTATGAAATTCCAACCAAAGGTAATCAATTCATATTGAAAGCATAAACATAGTTTCGAATCACCCCCTAGCTAAAGGGGGTTTAGTTCCTCATACGTACAAAACAAAGAAAATTAAAATGAAACATTGAAATCAAAGAAACACCTAAACATTCCAACAACTCAAACTTGAATTGTATGAACGTTTAGGCCCTCTTATCTTCCTCGTTGATGTAGCACAAGGTCTAAGGAGATGTTTAGGGATTATGTGAAGTGTTTTGGAGGGATGGGAAGTGGTTGGATAGTGGCTGCAATGGAGGAGAAAAACTGCACAGAAATGGAAGGTGATGCACGGCAAAGATGTGATGTTTGTGTTGTGTGTTGTGTTGTGAATGGAATCAATGAATTGTGGCTGCAATGCATGCTTATTTATAGGTAAATGAGAGGGAACATGACAGCTAGGAATAGGTGGAAATGTGGCTGCAAGTTTGGTGAATGATTATGAGTGAATGCATGTGAATGTGGCTAGGTTGGAAAGCTGGAATTGCTGGAATTGCATGGTACCCCACGGCATTGAGTGTGTTTGAGTGTTGTGGCTGCAATGTTTGTTGGTTAAAGATGCATGTGGATGTATTATACAATGGGAAAGTATGTGATTGACAACTAGGGTGAATGGTGGCTGCAATGATGAAGTGTGATGGCTGAAAATGGCAAGGGAAGTGCACGGCATTGGGTGTTTTTGGTGCATGTGGCTGCAATGTTGTGCAACGATGGAGGAATAAGTGCATGTGGTTGAATTGGTGGTGAATGTGCATGGCAAAGAATGGATTTGGCTGCAATGGTGTGGAATTGGGCTAAGGTTTAAGTGCATAAAATGGACCCAAATTGCTCCCCCTTGCATGGCAAGGAATGGTGTTTGTGTTAAGCCCATGGCAAGGTGTTATGTAATTGGGTTAGGGCCATTGTTTTGTGTCCTCAAGTGCATACAAGGCCTTCAATTTCATCCAACACTTGGGCTCCAAGCATAAGCTATCCATCCTTAGCCCAATAGTGCTCCAAAAGGCCCCAAAACACTCCACAATGCATCCTTTCGTCAAAACACGTCTTTCGATCCTGAAAACACACAAAAGAAGCATAAAGGACTAAAATAACTAAAGAAACATAACGTAAATGTACGAGAACAAGCCATTTAAGTCGCATGAATATGCTCCTATCAAATACCCCCACACTTAGCTTTTGCTAGTCCTCGAGCAAAACAGAAAAACAAAACGAACCAAAGACAATCTTAAACCTTCCAACGTTGCCTCAGGGATTTCCAATGCACATGACAAGTTAAAAATCATCATTCCCATAGATTTTGGTTATCTTTACACTTAAGTACATTCTTAATCATAGTCACCACATATTATTTCACAATTAAGCATTTAAAACCATGTTTTGAATGTAGTAACATGCCTTAGAGAATTTGCTCAAATCCTTACAAGATATGCACTCGTTTTTCACACAGATTTTCTGACTACACTCCCTACACTAGGTATATGTGAGAAGATTGATGTAAACATGTAGACGAACACTCACATATGTTATAACAAGGAAAGCATTTTCTAGAATTATTAACATGTATATATATGATCTCATGAATGGAATGCCACTACTTAGACGCGAGAACCAAGGATACCATAAGCTCAAACCCACTTTAAACTCCGCATATTGAAACACATAACAATCAAGATAGAAGTCAAAGGGTTGTAACGGGGCTAGGGTATTGGCTAACAATGAAAGGTGAAGGATAAACAAACATTCTTAAAGCAATAGTGAGCAAAGTATTGAATTAGGTACTTAGAATTCCTTTTAGAACGCAGAAGTCAACTTTGAACACCCAAGGGGAAGTCACAAAACTTAGGGCCATATTCAAACTTTTTGGGCCCTTTCTTCAACAATCACACTTGTGAGTCCATTCTCACTTATTTTCACTCTTTTTTTCTTTCTTTTCTTCTTCTTTTTCTCACATTTTTTTTTTCTTTTTTCCCGTGCCTCCTTTAAGACTTAGGCACATACATACACACAAAAATCCCTTCCCCCACACTTATTTTCTGCAACATATTAATCAAAAGGGATTCATTATCCGTCATGCTTACTATGCTTCAAGCACAAGGGTACGGATGGTCCTAATCTAGGCTAGGTGAGGAGTGATGTGGTTAGCAAAGAAAATAGGCTAAACGAGGCTCAACAGGGTTAAAACTAATATATACGAAATATGGGAAGTAAGGCTATTTGGCTATGGTGGCAACTACACAACTTCATCTTGATATATGTTATGCAATTCAATGTCATGCTTTGAATAAAACGGATATAAGTTCTAGCATTTAGTTCTATCATGATACAATTGCATTCTAAGTAGCAACCAAGCAAGGAATAATGAGATCATGCAACAACTTTAGAAAACAAAGAATCACAGAAAATAACTCTCCAAAGAAGGTAATGGCTCGAGTCTCACAGGGTTGTAGCGTTTGTTTGAGTTCCTTCCTTCAAGCATGTTACAGAAACGAATTTTTCTTTTATGATTGCATGTGAAGTCATACATTATAACCATAACTAAGCATATACCAAGAGTAAATCAAACTTTCATCCATGTTTATAACTCTCTTTAACAGTCATGCAATTACAAACCAAATCCATGTCATTTTGTTGGAAGGTACCCTAAGACACAAACACACAAAAACGACTCAAAACACTCTTTTTAGGCTTTTTAAAACATGTTTTTCAAATTTTTATGTGATTTTCGGAGTTATAAAAACAAAACATACTAAAACACTCTAAAACAACTTAAAAACACCTTAAAACAGCAAGGAACAACATTTGAAGTTATGGGTGATAAAATCCCACGAATTTGCATCAAATATACTTAGTTGCCCCCCCACACTTAAATCAAACATTGTCCTCAATGTTTTAAGCATAGATTCACACAAAACATAAGTAAACACACAAAAAGCAACTAAACATACTAAACATGGCAGAATGTAATTAACAAAGAGAAGAGTTTAGGGACGCAAATCTGGTTATGGAGTGTAAATTCCCTCTTCTCCTTGGTGATTTCATTGAGGCTTTGATCTTTGTGATTCCACAGGCTTACTCTTGAACTGGTTTCTGCCCATCGTTGATTTTCCTTTGTGCTACTTCTTGAACTGGGCAGCAGGATTCTTTTGGTCTTCCCCGAAGGTCTGAGCTTCCTCCTTTTATCTGTTTCTTTGTTCAATCTTTCCAATTCGTATTGAAGAGGGTTAGAGGATAGCTCAGCATATGCAGTTGTTCCTTGTCTCCACATGCTTCAATGTATCATTTTCACTTGCCTTACTTGCTCCGTTGAAGATGACTACTCGAGAGCAACGCTAGGTAAGCAACCAGGAATAGATTCCAGGCAGTTGGTTCCAGATCGAAAGACTGACTCCAAGTGCCGGCTGATTGCTTCTTTCACTTTGCCATGCGAGTAAGAACAAGGACAAAGAAAAAGACAGGGAAAGAGCATGATATGAGATACTTTTGCTTTTGACCTTGATGATATGAGATACCTTTGCTTTTGAAGAAGCGGTGAATGAATCAGCACATGTATTTGTTGTACTGTTTCCTCCTAGGTCATCTGTACTCCAGGCATCTGGTATCATCTTTGGGGAAGAAGAAAAAAATGAGTATTTCGAAAGGCTTTGCGGCCTCAGAGGTGAGAAAGAGTTGGGCATTTTGTTCAGGTTTGCCTTACCATAAAAGATGAAGGTCGACATATATAGAGATAATATCAAGTGGTGGTACTGTTCTTTTACCCTCGTCGACAAACGTTTTGATCCCGCAAATCCGGCTTTTTGAAATAGTGGCGCCTCTTCGATTTCTGAGCAGACGCCCCTCCGATTTCTGAACGACACGTAGTAGTGCGGATGCGGCTCCTTTTAACAAAGCTGCACGCGTTTTCTGAAAAGCAGAGAAAGCGTCGCCGAACTTTGCGCTTGTCGGCTAAAGACGTGTAGTTGCGATGATGGCCTCCACGTGTTTTCTGAAAAGAAGAATTCTTTTGACAAAGTTGAACACGTCCTCTGAAAAGCCGAGAAAGCGTCGCCTAAATTACGCCGGAAATTCCAGCTTTTTTTTTAATCGGTGGACGCGTCGCCTTGGCTTCTTATTGAGGTATCGATCACCGCCACAAACACACTCTGAAGATTTCCCATTCTTGAAAATCGACTCCGGCCCTTTGAGAATTAACTCCATCCACCCCTTCTCATTGAACACCTTTGAAAAAAATGGCAAACTCATCGAACCTTAGCTTAGATTTGAGTCTCAGCAGCGATCCGGTTGCGCCCCGTCAAGGTAATGTATGGCGCCCTTCTTTTTTATCTTCTAACGGTCTTCTTACAGGTGAAGACTCCGTGATGCAGGACGCCACAACAGCTACAATAGTAGCTAGGAACCTCCTCGCTCCAAAAGATAGTAGGCTGCTGTCAGGACGGTCCGATGAGTTGGCCGTTCAAGAGTCCCTCGCACTTAGTGTTCAGTGTGCAAGCTCTGTGTCCAACATGGGCCAACGCCTGCTTGCTCGGTCCCGCCAAGTGGAATCGTTGATGGCAGAGGTGGAAAGTCTTAAGCAGGAGATCCAGCAGCTTAAGTACGAGAATAAAAGTTTGCATGTGCTTGCAAATAACTATTCGTCGGGCATGAAGAGGAAGCTTGATGAGCTGCAAGAATCTGAGGGTCGAATTCAAAGTGACCGTCAAAGGTTTGCGGCTTATCTCCAGAGGCACCTTTTTCCTGGGTCATCCAGTGCTTGGCCAAGTATTGAGGCCTGGAATGCTCTAGCTCCGATGCCTTCTGCTCCGATGCCTCCCGCTTCGATGCCTTCCGCTCCTATGCCTTCCGCTCCTATGCCTTCCGCTCCTGTAGTTTTCCCAAGTAGTGGGGCTTCAAGTAAACGACCTTTGTGAAAGCTCCATCTTTCTTTGTTTTAGCCGTGCCTATCAACAAATCAAGCATTTTCTCAATGTTCCAATCATAGACTCACATAATTAACAAACAAACAAACAAAACAACAACTAAACAACCTAACATGGCAGAAATGAAATAACAACAAAGACAAAAGTTTAGGAATGCAAGTTTGGAATTGGAGTGCTTTCTAAGTCTTCCTTTGTTGAATGCATGGGTTGCCTTCCAAGTAGCGCTTTCTTTTACGTCTTGCAGCCGGACGAAACCTTCATTTCTTACTTAGAGCCCACTGTATGGAGGGGTATGTCCTCCACTGTATGCTCCTTGAAATTGATTGGGTACCTGCACCAAAGAAGGTAACAACCTATTAGTTGAAATGGAAATTGAAATTGGGTTGGAAGGCTTACCATGGTGTTGAGGTAGTGACTCAAGGGCAGCCACTATCTCGGCCTCCTCCACATTTCTAGGTACGGCTAAACCAGCTGTTTGCCCAATTCCTTGTGCAATTGTTGTTTCAAGTGTATCCTTCCCCAAAGAATCGAAAAATTCCTGTGCCAAATCATCAATTATATCAATAGAAAAGCAAGAATGATCTTCCTTAGGAAATTTAATACTTTCAGAAAGATTGAAATCAATGACTTCCCCATCAAATTCCATCGTTAAAGTTCCTTTAAACACATCTATCTTGGTGCGGGCTGTTTTCATGAAGGGCCTCCCTAATAGAATTGGTAATGGGGTGGAATGGGGTGAATCCTCCATGTCAAGCACGTAGAAGTCCGCTGGAAAAATCAAGTCACCAACCTGTACCAAAACATCTTCCAAAACACCCTTTGGATATGCATTAGAACGATCGGCTAATTGAATTATCACACCATCATTTTTAAGCTCACCTAAGTTCATAGATGCATAAATAGAGTATGGCATAACGTTAATCGAAGCCCCTAAGTCTAACATGCATTGTTCAAACTTAGTATTACCAATAACGCACGGAATTGTAAAACTACCCGGATCTTTGCATTTAGGGGGTAATTTCCTTTGTAACACAGCAGAGACATTTTCACTTACTTGAATCACCTCTTTGTTTGAAATCCTTCTCCTTGTTGTACAAAGTTCTTTTAAAAACTTAGCATACCTCGGGACTTGCTTAATCGCATCAAGGAGCGGGATATTGACTTGAACTTTCCAAAAGGTCTCTAGAATGTCCTTCTCGGCTTCTTTCTTCTTTGATTGCCTAAACCTGCTAGGAAAGGGCACATTTAGTGGAATAGAACTAGAAAAAGTCAAATTGGGACTTACCTTGGTGGTTTGGGACGATTTAGGAGGACTAGATGAATTCGGCAAGGTTTGGTCATCCTTGGTCGTGGGCTTTGCTCCCTGTGCTTCTTCTTGCAGCAACTTGTCCTCATCGTCTTGACTTGATTTGGGTGTATTTGAGTCCGTTCTAACCTGTTTACCACTTCTCAACATGATGGCCTTAGCGGTTTCAAATCCTCCCTTCGGGTTCATAACGGTTGAACTAGGCAATTTACCTTGTTCTCTAATTTGCCCCATAAACTCGGCAATTTGACCCATTTGCTTCTCCAAATTATCCACCCTCGTGTTTTGGAATTGTCTCTCCTTATTTTGAGTTTGTACTTCCTGCGTTAAAGTAGTAAGTAACTTAACAAGTTGATCATTATCCAAAGACATACCTGAGGTTGTTGGGGCAGATTGCACTTGGTTTTGATTAGGGATGAATGGCTTTGTATAAAAGCCCGGTGGTTGCTGCCTAAATCCTCCTTGTTGTTGGGGTTGTTGAGGATCCCGCCATTTGAAATTTGGATGGTCCCTCCACCCCGGATTGTAGGTATTAGAGTATGGATCATGGCGTGGTTGATTTTGGTTCCCAAAACCCATGGCATTGGCAGATTCCCATCCTCCATTCTCTATCAACTGAGGGCATGTCTCGGATGGATGCCCTTGCATTGAACACACGCCACACACTTGGTTTTCTTGTGGTTTTGACCCCTTGACAACCTGAGACACGAGAGAAGTAAGATTAGCCAATTGTGACTGAATATCAGAAATTGCACTTACCTCATTCACACTTTGTTGTCGTGGCCCCTCTCTTTGTCCAACACCTTCATATTGTTGAGCGTTGTGTGCTCGGTTGGCAATTAGATCTTTGGCATCCACTAGAGTCTTGTCCACTAATGCATCACCCGCTGAAGCATCTAGCATTTGACGTTCCATGGGAAGGAGTCCCTCGTAGAAATATTGAATGAGCAGCTCTTCCTTCATTTGGGGCTGTGGACATGAAGCAACAAGTGATTTAAAACGTTCATAATAAGATGGAAACGACTCACCTTGATTTTGTTGGATGCCACTAATTCGTTTCCTCAAGAGAATGATCTTTGCAGTTGGAAAGAATTTCTCTAAGAATGCACGTTTCATACTTTCCCAAGAAATGACAGTTCCAGGGGACAATTCAAACAACCAATCTTTGGCCTTGTCCATAAGTGAGAATGGAAAGGCCTTCGTCTTCAAAATACTCCCATCAACGTTGATGGGTGTCATACTTGAGCAAACTACTTCAAATTCCTTAAGATGTTTGTTAGGATCTTCCATGGACAACCCATGGAATTTAGGAATATGATGTAATAAACTAGACTTAAGTTCAAACTCATCGGTCTTTTCAGGGGCTGCATTGGGGTATTGGATGCAAAGAGGGGCTGCATTGGCCAAACCCGAGGCAGAAAGCTCCTTGATGGTCCGATTGTCCACTGCCATGGTTGGTATTTCTTCTTTAAACTCAGGTTTGGGACTAGGAGGATTAGATGCTTGTGATTTCTTTTTCCTTCTCAAAGTCCTCTCGAAATCACCGTCAAAGTCGGAGATATGCTCACGAACAGGTTGTGAGCTACGGGTCATAAACTAGTACCTACACACAAGAGTAAACAAGATAAGTAACCAACTTAATAGACTCGGCACAAGTAAGAAAACAAGTTGCCACACATGGCACAAAAACAAAATACATACACACGGTGCAAAAAATTAAAACAAAACAGAAACTAACAATTTAAACAAGACTCAAGACAAGGGATTAGCAACTTTGCCAATCCCCGGTAACGGCGCCAAAATTTGATACGAGATTTATACGTACACAAATTAAACCCTATTTGTGACAATTGTAGTAATGATGTAAGTAGGGATCGTTCTAACCGGGGATTAACTAGGGGTGCTTAAACACTTGACTCAAATAAATAAAACTAACTTTTAAAACACTTAACTTACTTAACAAGAATTCAAAACAAGTACACAAGACTCCAAATACTTAAAACACAAAAATAAAACAAATACGAATGATTAAGACTCAACGAAATATGGGGGAAATGTGTTTGGGCAAGATTAAATTAAATGGAAAGATTATAATTAAGGGCAAAACGTAAATATGAATGTGATGGAAATATGGATGATGGAATAGCCAAGGGGTTCTTCTCCACACATGTTACACTTGCATACAAAATGATTTTCAGTTGGTCTTTCGATAAATTATGAAACTCAACACTCCGGGTTAATTAGGTCCGCTTAAATTAACCGTCAAGTTTTCCTTAAGTTAATGAATTGGATGGGTTTGCGCAACGAAATTCACAACATTCTTCAAAAGTCCTTTACGTGAAAAGCACAATAAAGATACAATCAAAGATCATTAAGCATCATGAAAACTATAAGTGTTGACGAGGCATTCGTTACTATGATGAGCATGAAACTAGTGCCAAGAATTCATTTAACGCGATTGTTTATAAGCAACCTTCACTACTTGTGAATATAAGTTCGTAACGATTAGGTGAAACTCACTTATATTCTAGCGTCATATTCATGCATGAAGATTAAGCGTGCACTCTCAATAAACATACATAAATAAGTTATCAATCAAATGGTTAAACAAATTGAATTCATAACTTATGAAATTCCAACCAAAGGTAATCAATTCATATTGAAAGCATAAACATAGTTTCGAATCACCCCCTAGCTAAAGGGGGTTTAGTTCCTCATACGTACAAAACAAAGAAAATTAAAATGAAACATTGAAATCAAAGAAACACCTAAACATTCCAACAACTCAAACTTGAATTGTATGAACGTTTAGGCCCTCTTATCTTCCTCGTTGATGTAGCACAAGGTCTAAGGAGATGTTTAGGGATTATGTGAAGTGTTTTGGAGGGATGGGAAGTGGTTGGATAGTGGCTGCAATGGAGGAGAAAAACTGCACAGAAATGGAAGGTGATGCACGGCAAAGATGTGATGTTTGTGTTGTGTGTTGTGTTGTGAATGGAATCAATGAATTGTGGCTGCAATGCATGCTTATTTATAGGTAAATGAGAGGGAACATGACAGCTAGGAATAGGTGGAAATGTGGCTGCAAGTTTGGTGAATGATTATGAGTGAATGCATGTGAATGTGGCTAGGTTGGAAAGCTGGAATTGCTGGAATTGCATGGTACCCCACGGCATTGAGTGTGTTTGAGTGTTGTGGCTGCAATGTTTGTTGGTTAAAGATGCATGTGGATGTATTATACAATGGGAAAGTATGTGATTGACAACTAGGGTGAATGGTGGCTGCAATGATGAAGTGTAATGGCTGAAAATGGCAAGGGAAGTGCACGGCATTGGGTGTTTTTGGTGCATGTGGCTGCAATGTTGTGCAACGATGGAGGAATAAGTGCATGTGGTTGAATTGGTGGTGAATGTGCATGGCAAAGAATGGATTTGGCTGCAATGGTGTGGAATTGGGCTAAGGTTTAAGTGCATAAAATGGACCCAAATTGCTCCCCCTTGCATGGCAAGGAATGGTGTTTGTGTTAAGCCCATGGCAAGGTGTTATGTAATTGGGTTAGGGCCATTGTTTTGTGTCCTCAAGTGCATACAAGGCCTTCAATTTCATCCAACACTTGGGCTCCAAGCATAAGCTATCCATCCTTAGCCCAATAGTGCTCCAAAAGGCCCCAAAACACTCCACAATGCATCCTTTCGTCAAAACACGTCTTTCGATCCTGAAAACACACAAAAGAAGCATAAAGGACTAAAATAACTAAAGAAACATAACGTAAATGTACGAGAACAAGTCATTTAAGTCGCATGAATATGCTCCTATCAGATCGCTTTAACATGAGTTAGGACCGAATCAGAGTTGTAACAAGGAAGTTATGAACGTATAGTGTAAACAGACCAAAATAAGAAACCAATCACCATAATTCCTATTTCCTTGGACCAATTAGGTATTTGGGCTGTTATCTCATCTGGACCAATAAAAAATTAGTCCTCTTTCTCTCTCTCTCACAGCAGCCCAATCAAGGTTTAACATTTTCTTCTTCTGCCCAATCAGAAGGACACACACGCACATACGCACGTACACACTCTCTCTCCTCTTCTCGAGCCTTCTCTCTCCTTCTCCTCTCTGCACCGTGACACCCACATACACCATCATCATCAAACTTTCACGGATCGAGACTTTGGAAACCACTATCATTCTCCTCTCGACTTCACGAACTCAGTTATACACTTAGGTCATCGAATGGACGACAGGAATGTGAGGAACCAAAAGCTCCAGCGAGGAGTCAAGTTTGCTCTGACGCAAACCAGGTGTGGTTTTGAGATTTTAAGGCTTGGAAAGGTATTCATCCAACTTTCCTAACCCTTTGAAGTAGTTTTAGAGTGAAGTGGACATTGGTATAGTCGAGTTTGGAAGGTTGCAGAGTTGGCCGGAAGTATCGATGGAATTTTCGACCATTTTTCCATTGGATTTTGAACTTTTATTAGGTACGAATGTGTTCTACTCTTCAAGACCTTCAAATCCATATAAATTTCATGGATTTTGGTTGAGAAATAACAAAGTTATAAGCTTTAGAAAATTTTCCAGAAATTGGTGCACCAGACGGCGATGGACGGCGGAGACTGGCGAGGTCCACCAAAGAAGAAGAAGAGTATTCCGTCAAAGTTGGCAGAATATTCTAACGGCATCAGGTAGCACCGTTAGAATTTAATGGAATATTCTACTATTTTAACGGAATATTCCTAACGCCGTTAGGGTTTCTGTCCCGTGTGCCAAAGAAGTGCCTGCGCATGGCCGGCTCGTAAGAGAGAGCCAGAGAGGATCGGAGGGAGAGTGAAAGAGGGGAGGGATCAGATTTTAAAGGGTTTGGGGTATGCGCTGGAGTTTGGGAGGGGTCGGATTAGTGAGTACAAAGAGCAGGGGAATGAAAAAGAAGAAAAGGGGCTTGGTTTTTAATTTTTAGAAAACTAATGAAAATAATTTGAAAACTTTGAGTTTAAACAATAAGAACAAAATAAAGGGTAAAGTAAATAATACCAGAATTGACTTTTTAGTGTAAAAATGTAGTTTTTCGTTAAAGTAAATAGTATCGCGAGTTTTTCGTTAAAACTCGCTTTGTTCCTCGAACCTTGTTTTGTTGCATTGTTAATGGCATCGGATTTGAAGTGGGCATAGAAGGCGATCGTGGATAAATGGGTTGCGAAGAGGGAGGTGGGGAGGTTGGGGTGACAGATGGGCTAGGGAAGAAGGGTGAGAGTGATCAGTTTTACAGGGTGGGTCCTATATTTTTTGTTAAAATATTTAAATGATTTATCTTTAATTTATTAATATTTCTTTAATATTTTTATTCGAGTGAGGGAGTATGCTCCGCCTCAAGTCACATCGTAAGCTGAGATAAGGCATGGTAATTTTTAAAACTTGAGATATGAGATTATGATTCGACCTATAGTTGAGATAGTTGTGTATAATTATTCTAAATTAAAAGCGCGTCTGACATCCAAAAAATTTTGAGGAATTAATCCTAGGCTTTGTTTATGTGCTATCGAATTAACGTTAAATTAGTTATTTTGCATATAGGTGAGACGTACCCCAAGGAAGAGCGTGGACAAGCGAAGCTAAGGGCTATGATCCTACTACTTATCAGTGAGTGGGCATTTGTTATATATATATATATATATATATATATATATATATATATATATATATATATGCTTTACAATTTCCAGAAAACGTTTTTGAATGAATTTATGCCTTGTATACCATGTCTATACCGCTTATTACTATATTGTTGCATTAGTATGAATTGTGAATTATATTATTTGATGCTGCTAAGTCTCAGGTAAGCTTCAGGTGAGTTAGCATGTGATTGGTCTTGTTGCATTGCATATTGTTATGCATTTATGCATTTAGAGCTTATTATGCCGCACCCCGGTGTTAGTGCTCCTGCCCGAGGCCATGGCACAGCTTTCACGTGATTGTTCACCTCCTGCACCGCACGCTCACCTTGGATCCAAGTTTTTGTGCTAGCCTGTTGCACAGACCTTAATAGGAGGTTCCAACTCATAGGTGACCCGTGATCTATCGCACAGCTTTCACTTGATCGTAACACTTAAGCGTACTTATTTCCACCCAGCATGTCGTACAGGTCACATTAGTGACTCCAACTCATGTGCAGACATATGTTGATGAGTTATAGGCCCAGTCGTTTAGGTCACGTTAGGTGACTTCGACTGGCATACTATTTTATATTAGTTTTACACCTGGCTTACAGTTATTATTGCTGAGATATCATGACATGGCATACTTCAGTTTTCGCTGCTCTTGTGCATTGGTTTTCATACCTACATAGTTGTATTTTCTGGAAACTATACGAGTTTTACGGACAGGGGTTGTTATGTTCATAAAGATAAATATGTTTTCAAACGCTTTGTTTTTGCCTACTCATCCTTCTGTTTTGTGCCCTTCCAAATTCTAGGTAGCTATTCTTCTTTGGTGGCTTATGAGGACTACACGGTGGTTCTGACGTGTCCATAAATAAAAGTAGGGATCTTCTCCTTGTTTGTATAATTAGTACTTAGTTAGTTCGATTGCAATTTTATTTTACATATGCTCTGATATGCGTGTATTCTTATTATTATCACTTCTATTGCGCACTTGGCTACGTCACCTTCACATGACTGCCAGCACGTCTCAACTCCAGTTGGGGTGTGTCATCCAATCCAACAGAGAATACCACTATTAAGCCAGTGGCAAGCTACGCCCACCTTGCTGCATTCCGAGCACGACACTACGCTGAGGGTGAGGACTCAAATGGAGATCCGCCACAATCGCCATCCACAAGTGGAGGAAATAAAAAAAGATGGAGATAAAGAATTCACAAGAGCATCCCACCACCTTAAAGGAATTTGACTACGATACAGATTTTGCATAAGGAGTCAAGAAAAAAAGAAGGTTGGAGAAGAGACACCCCTGTGTAACTTCAACGCTTAAACCACACGAGCTCCACATAGGCAAGTGTTTGAACAAAAAAGCATCACACGATCAGCAAGCGCCTGACGAGGAAGAAAGCGAGATGAATCATCCCCATAAGAGTGACAAGCCAATCCAGAAGATCAACTCCAATGCAAGTTTTGCATCGTGAATACCACATCGGGATGGATGTTATAGAATGAGTTGAAAAAAGCTTGGAAAATTATAAAGCGAGTTGTAGGAAATAAAGAGGTATCTTTGAGAATGTGTAGGGACTCCGAGTAGGCAATATGATTTTCTGATATTAAAATTTTCTTTGGCAAAGAACTAAAGGGAAAACTAGGGTTGAAGAAAAGAAAAACAAACATTATGGCACAAATGACATAAGGTGAAGAGAATTGTGATTTGGGGAGGCTATTTAAAGGCAGATCAAGAGAAGATCTCACTGCAGAAGACAAAAGGTCGTCACTAGATCAACATGAACAGAGATCAAGGCCAATCAATGAGATATATAGTTTTTTTTTTTAGAGATGTGCACGCAAAACGAAGGCGTGCATCATCATGACGGTTAATAAAGGATGGGAATCGTGAACGAATCAATTACCTCCTTTTAATAGGCCAGACCAAATTTTGAGAATTTGAAGACCAAACGATACGTATTCTAGCTTACTCCGAAAGACATGATCTTTGGATAGCAATCCATCCTCAAAGGGAATGAGTTGCCTCTCAGACGGATCGCTAGGAAAAATTATGGGACCATGATTTTCTAGGGATGAAGTAATTTTGATCCGAATATAGTTACCTCAAAAGTCCAATCATGGACTTACCAGCTCTGAGTGGAACTGTATCTGACGGAGTCGCTAGGACTCCATTGTGTTCACTAAATCTGTACACCTTCCTAAGCGATGGTTGAGCATAAATCATTGTAGTCTGGAACAATCTGCAAAATATTAAACAACTGTAAGCCAAAACTTGGCTGGGGGTGTGTGTACCAGCCAAAGGCTCTCGAACGGTCAAGTTAGTGGATGATTTGAGACTCAAGCAGTGGGTAAGAGAACTCAAGTGTATAGATTGCATTACCGTAGATGAACTCTAGATAAGTGTATTTATACTATGGGAGAATGACCTTTTTAGGATAGAATCCTTGTTCTAAGCCGGGAGAATCTGAGAGGATATCTAGTAAGTAGATATTGCATCCTCTTAAGAGTGTGATTACTTGTGGCACATGCCTATTCCTAGATTGTAAGATCTCCAAGACTTATAAGATTTGATTGAGTCCATATCAGGATCAAATTGTGTGTCTTGCGAAACAAGCATAGTCATCCAGCGAAATCGCTTGGGCTCCCCCTAGTGCCTTAGAGCATAATGATGATGGCATCCGGGATCATCATTTAAAGCTGGGTAGTTGAGTCATTTCGATTACCATTGCATAATCTTTGTAATGATGATGGCCTTCGTTTTATGTGGTAACGTTTTCCACGCGTTTTATTAATTATCATCAATCTTTGTGTATATCGACCCCGAAATACACATCTCTTCAATTTCAACGGTGATATCTCTTGGTGTTTTCCTTTATATAGCCTCATCAAGCAGCAGTTTCCTTCAAACCCTTCCCATTTTCTACCATGATGCATATGCCTTATTCGCCTAACTTTTAATCATTTTCTAAGTTCTTACAACTCGTCCTATAACATCCATCCCCTCATAAGGCTTCCATGTGGTCTATACGGAGGGGTTGGATCTGAACGAGGCGTGGGGACCTGATGAAGGGCTCTTCCGTTGCCATTTTATTCCTCATATGATGTTTGTTAACGATGACGGCGGTGGTTCTTCGTTCAAACACTCGCCCATATGTTCATCATGTGGTTTGAATGTTTGAAATCTCGTTAGGATACCACATCACCCATTCTCTTATCGCCAGACACCTTGTGCAAAACATGTATTGGTGTCCAATCCTTTCAAGATAATGAGGTTTCCTTGTAAATTCTTCGTCTCCAAGCTTCTCTATCTCCTCCATACACGAACAACGATGGTGGTGAATCTCCATCAAAATATTTTCCCTCAATGTAGTATCGTGTGCAACTGTGCGGTATGCAGTGAGTCTCAAAAGCCAAAGTGGATTACGATGCGACTTTTTCTCCTTTTACTAGACTAGACACTATAAGGACCCTCATTGCACTTGCAACTCAGATTGGAAATTATATCAACTTAATGTTAAGTCAACCTTCTTAAATGGAGTGCCAAATGAAGAAATTATGTGGATGGATCATCCTAAAGGATTCATTGTTCCAAGTTCTAAACATAAATTGTGCAAGGTCTCCTAGAGCTTGGTATGAAGAGATCAACCCGTACTTGCTTAAATGTGGCTTTCAAATAAGTCCTAGTGATGCCACTTTGTACATCAAATTCAAACAAGGAGGTAATAACTCATTGTCTCCATCTAGGTTGATGGCGTTGTGTATACTGGAAGTAATATGAACTGATCGATGAATTCAATGCTAACATGATGAAAATGGATGAGATGACAGACCTTGGATTGGTATATCACTTCCTAGGAATGATAATCATTCAATTTGAGCATGGAAATCTTCATAAATCAAAAGAAATATGCATTGGCTCTTCTTGAAAATTTTGGTTTGAAAGATTGCAAACATGTGAGTATTCCTTTAGTAGCGAATGAGAAGATAAAGAATGATGATGCAAGTGAACTTGCAGATAAAGCAATTAAAGGCAAATTGTTAGGAGTTTGTTAGATCTTACTGCAACAAGGCCTGATATAACATTTGGCAGTGGAATTTCTCTTATGCATTTGTGAAGCAACACAATGTTGCATTGTCAATTGTTAAAGCTGAGTATGTTAGTGCTTCAGAAGCTACAACTTAGGCAGTTTGGCTAAGGTTTGTTCTTGAGGATGTTAGAGAAGCGAAAACTGATGCAACTCCCTTGTACTATGACAACACATCTACCATTGCAATGACAAAGAATCATGTCTTCCATCAAAGATCAATATCACATAATACCATTACATCCGGGATACCTTGCAAAACAGCATATTCAATCTTGTTTTCTACAAGTCCGAGGAATAACTGGCTGATATCTTTACAAAAGTTTTTCCAAATAACAGTTCTTATATGCTCAAGAGCATGCTTGGAGTCAAATCTGCAACAACCTTAGAAGGGAGTGTTGAAGAATAAACTTGTCCGCATATCACATTGCTTGGAGTTGAAGGTTTCTTCTGGTTTTATTTGAATTTGTTCTCAATGAATGTATTGTTCTTAGTTCAATGTATGGCTAAGATTAGAACATCACATTGCCTTGTATTTTGCCACCTGTCATTTTAGTTAAATTGTTTAAGTGAGTCATGTTTAGCTCACTTGCGGTATTTTTTTTTTTTTTCCCGTTGGCTCGTGTGGAGTCACAACGGTCACTTTTGTCCTTTGTAAAAATAACACACTCGTGTGAATGATTATGCAATAGGATCCAATGAGCAACGAACTCCTCCAATTCTCAGTTCCCTCATACTTCATTTCTTAAAAAATAAATTTCCCGTTTTATGATTTAAAACCTACAAACACTAACACAAACTTTGTAGTCTCTGAAGTTTCGGAAGCAAAATTAAAACCGTGGGGGTTTTTGTATAACCATAAGATAGTTGCACTTAAAGTAGAGGGAACAAGTTTGTCCAGAAGAGAGCTTAAGAATTCTATTGTGATGAGGAGTTGGAGATGATGGTTTTATAACAATGGATCATAATAAATAAGCATGTTGAAATTGATCATACTTTCATTTATATTGTGGACAATATATGTTTTCATATTTCAGAAAGGTCGTATAAATATTCCAAAAAAGTCGTATAGCAATGTTGAAAGTGGAGCTTTTCCATCAAATGTTGAAAGTGATTTTCACAATCTTAATGAAAATATAGCAAGTTGTACACTCTTTACTTAGTTCTTACAATATTTCAAATTGTTTTCCAACGACTATTCTAAATGGATCAACTATATGAACAACACTTTTACCTGATTATCAAGAGGAAATGTTGGGAAATTACAAGAAAATTCTAAGAAGCACGTAAACAAATAGGTTAAGGTGTGGAGTATCTCACTCTCTTTAAAGATATTCAAGCCCACTGCGGTTTTACAAAAGTTCACAAACCGGTGCAGCAGTATACCTTTTGACTTGTTCCCTCTAGAATATAGCAGCCCAACTAAATTGTGTTTGACTCAAACCTTTTTGCACAAAAAATAGAAGAGTCCAAAGCTGCACCAAAGAACACCCTTCTTTGGCAATATAAGTAAAAGATAGAAAGTATGGAGGTATAAAGATTGTAGTTGTTAGAATTTGATAGTGGGATAATAAATAAAAAGATAATGGGAAAAATGCTAATACTTATATGTTTATTATTACCCTTGATGAATAGGGTAATATACACAACTTAACAAAGAAAAAAGATTCCCAGAGTTACAAAAAATGAAAGGCTGAAGACTCCATTTCTATTTTCCACCAACCACAAATAATGATTAAAAAAACATACTTTCCCACTAACAACAAAATAATGACAATTATAACCAATTTCATTTATTTAATATTAAAAATGAACCAACAGGAAACCACAATACTCCACATCACTGTTTTCAAATTGATTTGCATTTGGATTTGCATTTGAATCCCTTTTTTTTTTTTTTTTTTTTTTTTTTTAATAACAAAGGGGATAGCTTTATTGAAAACTTGGAAGATATCAATCAACATACTGGAGTGAGAATCCATGTATCTATCAGTGTTTAACCAAGGGAAATGCTGGGGTTCACGGAACCAAATGCAAGAAGATCCGGATCACATTCAAATATGGCCATTTCTTGTTCATCCAAGGTCACCCACGCTTCGATACCATCGTGCTGTTTTGTGTCAGCCAACAGAATTAGGTTCTTTCTGACACCTGGGCTGGTGACCCACGCAGGTTTCCCCCAACCAAAATCGATTTCATACAGAGGAAGTTTGCACAGACTCGTCGCCCAAAATCCATATAAGCCCTTATTTCTCTTATAAAGATCCGCCCTTTCTCTCTGAGACTCAGATACCACCAAGAATCCCTCCTCGCCTTTAAATCTGTTGGCCTTCTTGGCCCGAAAGTCTGTCAATCCTTGCATCATTTTGCTCACTAACTCGTGTAGTTCGGTCTCATTTTCTTTGAATAACAATGGATGTGACCAAAACCAATTCCCCATGACATTTTCCAGTATCTCCGGGACAATACTTCTTCGCAAGCTTATCATCTGGGTCAGCACCATTGGTCTCATCCAACTCTCAGGCTTGAAATGACGGGAAGCAGCAATAGAACATTTCAATATGATAGCCAAAACTAGATTTATGTTTGATGGGATGAAGGTCTGGACCACACCCCCATTATTAGACTTGAGGCTGGCTATCTTTGAAATATCGAATACAAGCCTTCTTGTAGTTAAACTTTGGATTTCCATGCTGGCGTTGATGGATGGCAAGGACAACTCTCTAGGAGGCAACAAAGACCCTCCAGTAAACTCCGGTGGCCCCAATTGAGCTCCAAGCACTCTATCTTCGCAATTTATCGCTGCCCATGTTCGCATGAATGTGTGGAGTGATGTTCCATCTGCAAGCTTGTGTGAAGGTGATGCAGCAACAACAATTCCTCCACAGTTGAAAACGCTGATTTGAATAAACAAAAGTACAGATCCCAAGGCTTCTTGGGCGGTTTTAGGATCATTGTCGGGGATAAAGTTGGTGAGTAATTTGATATCAGGTTGTTTCAGAAAGTCTGAAAGCTGGCAGTTAACCCGGGCTTCAAGAAAATGAGCCCCTTCATCGTTGCACTCCACCAATGCAGGGCTTTTGAGCCGGCCAGCCAGTGGATAGAAGTGAACTAAAGCTTTTGATAAAGACTCTTGCAACCGTTCAGATTTTGTCTCTGAAGTTTCGGCAGCAAAATTAGAACCGTTGGGGTTTTTGTATAACCATATGATAGTTGCAGTTAAAGTAGAAGGAATAAGTTGGTCCAGAAGAGAGAGCTTAAGAAATCTATTGTGATGAGGAGTTGGAGATGATGGTTTGATGATTTTTCTTGAGGTGATTTCTACCAGTGAATGGATATTACAACTGAATAATATTCCATATCTAATGGGATGGAGACTTCTTCTGTAGGTGGTTACTATTCTCCGAAACTTTGAAAGAAAAATCACCATAGTTTGGTGCTCTAGAGTGCTAAGGTAGAAAATTAATTAGGAGGAAGAAGTTTGCCAGAAAGAGAGAGCTTGAAGATGTCTTTATAGAAAAGCATAGGGAATGTTTGTACTCCACATCCTTGAATAATTTCTCTGTTTTATTTTTTTAGTGTTCATTGACCAAAAAGAAATACCGGGAAACATGCATCTGATAGTTTCTTATAGAGTGGTGTTATACCCCCACCTTATATTCCCACCCTCCATAAAAAGTTAAAAAACACATAAACTCTTCCTCACCCACCAATATTCCCTAAACAACCCTACATATTTTTTTGTTAGATTTAAAAAAGATATATAATTTTGAAAAGCAATTATTATTAAGACCATAGTTAGTTACAACAATGGAGGATGGGTGTTATTCTCGCTGACGTGAATTTGTTCTCATCATCTCTTTACACCCCAGCCAAACTGCCAAATACACCCCCAAACCCTCAGCCCAATATCACCAGCCCCCAAAACCCCATCTCAAACATACCAAAACCCTCAAAAACCACGCCATACCGACACCTAGTTCCCCGCTTCGGTCACCAACCATCGCAATACCACCACGCCTCAAAACCGCTCTGGTGCATAATCTCTATCATTATCCACTTTAATATTAATCTTCTATGAAATCTTCCATGAAATCCTCTTTGAAACCACAGGGACTGATTAGACCTCTATGAATTACGAGCTTTATGTGAATCCTAACTAAACAATGAAACTAACAAGCTGAGTTTGGATTTTGATTTGAAAAGTAAAGTAACTTAAAATGCAAGAGAATGTAAATATGAACAATAGAATGATTCGGAAACGATGGGAATAGAACTAGGGATATCGATTTCACCATTACAAGCCAATTCCATGAAAATTAAGTCAAAACGCATTCAACTCTCCAATCTGCAACTAGGGTTCGTTTTACACATTTATGATCATCCATTTGATGTGTGGTTGTGATCAAGCACTCTTAATCTGCAACCTAGTTGTGATATTCAACTTAGATTACTAAATAAGAATCCATTAAGAACAAGAAAACTTCAAAGAACCAAAGAAATCACATGGCAAGATGTATGCATAGCAGTCTCTTCATTCATTCACATGTCTACCAAGATTGAGCATAATGTTTACTACAACCTCGATCAAATAGTTCATAAGTAGCCCTAATGGTGATCAAACATTAAGATTATCAAACAAATTAGACTATAAAACCGGTGAATGAAATACGAACACATATTGGTAATTGAATATTTTAACTTAATAACATAGAGTAGTTTTGCAAAGCTACATCGAAATCTCCATAAATGAACTTAGTTACACATTGTGTTCACAAAAATTAAAACAAAAATACACAACATGAGTGAAGATTCAAGAGAGGAAAACCCTTAAAGCAATCCTAATGTAGAACTTCTCCAAGAACAGCCTTCTCCCGTGAGTCTTCCGTCCTCCTCAAAATGTATACAAGGCAAGTCTTTGTATCTGGTCCAAGAGGCTCATGGGCATCCCCCAAGAAGGAGCTCCTGTTTTTTGTTGTGGATAGAATAATATATGGGGTTCGGATGGGATCCCCCAGCTCTGCCTTTCAAACACATGAAAGACAGCTTTGCACACACCCATGCTCTGCTGTCTTTCCACAACTTTGCACACCCATGCTTTATTGGATAGAATAATTTTGGTTTCATTGAGTGTCCCGGAACCCAATGTTGTTGGATTTCGTTGAGTGGTCTGAAATCACATTCCTTGACTTCATTGATTCGTTGGATTCAGTCTAAATTGAGAAAGCTTCAGAGATGTAGGCTTCGGCTGAACTGTGTTGCTCTAGCCCTGCATTTTGGTGTATTGTATGAGTTATTAATTAATGTGATTATGGAATGGCGTAGGAAAGCATGTGTGTGTGTGTGTGTGTGTGTGTGTGTGTGTGTGTGTGTGAATGGCAAGATGACTGTAGTGTGGAACTCTATGTTTTCTGCTAGGAAGTGTTTTATGAGAAGTTCAGAGTTTAACAAATGGTGAACTACCAATGACTTGATCCCGTCTGAGGGTACGAAGGCAATCTAACGAGGAGGTTAGATGCAGCCATAAAGTATGCGAAAATTACTACGTAATTCGAATCTTGAGTTGTGCTTTGTCCATATCCCGAAGGCGGGGTATGTTAGATATACGGGTACTTAGTGACATCACATGTCGATCCAGATGTATGTTGGGATCGAGGCATGACATTAATGGTACTAGAGACAAAGTTTCTTTGGAGGGCTTGCGTGCCGGGTAAAGTTAAGATTTGTGTTTGGCGAAGTTGTTCGAATGCTCTATCTACAAGAGTTAATCTTTTCAAGAGGTGTATCACGCCAACATGTTTATTTTGTAATGAAGAGGAAGAAACCATTGAACACGTCATAAGATACTGTCTCATGGCTGCTGCAGTGTGGTTTACGAGTCCGTTGGGACTCAAGGGGAGAGATCGACGACAAGATGGTTGGAATGATTAGATGGCAAACAAGGCATCTTCTTTGGCACGAGAAAGTTTTGACTTATTGCTAATGACTGTCTAGAGTATCTGGAAGGAAAGAAATGCATTCGTATGGACTGGGAAGGTCATGCCACCATGGAAATTCAATATAGGACAACGGCTTGGCTACATGAGTTCAAGAAATGGCATGGGAAGAAATTCATAAGCTCTCGTGAGGTGCAAAAGTGGAAGAACTCTCGCATCCAAGGTTTTTGTATTTTTCTTGTCTATTTGTAGATTTTTCATACATTTTTATTATTAGAATTTTTTATTTGCAAAAAATCTTTGATAAAACGTAAAAGTTAAGTACAATGGCTAGAAATTTAGAAAATTCAAAAAGTGAAAATTCCAATATTCAAGAAATGGGACCACGATGATCCACGAGGCTAAATGGTACAATAAGTGGAGCGGCACCACTACCACGAGTTTCCACCACGGGAACCACCGCGGTGGCTACCACGGCAGCCATCCGCGGCGGCTACCACGGCAGCCATCCGCGGCTAAGTCCATGGTATTACCACCACGGCCCGAGACGTGCCATCCAAGGCCTACGGCACCAAGGTCACGGCTCAAGCCAAGTTACTCCACGCCTAATGTGAGCCCAACATGTTGCCAAGCCAAGCCCAAGCCTCGCACTCGCGTGCGTCACACACCAAGCAGCCTACTCCCGTGGCCCAGCCTGCTCTTGTGGTCCAGCTTGCTCCCGCCGAGCAGCCCACTCTCGTGGCCCAGCCTGCTCCCGTCGAGCAGCCTACTTTCGTGGCCCAGCCTGCTCCTATGGCATTCCAAGCAGCCTAAATCGGTCCAAGATTAGTTTAACCGTCTCAGTTTCAAATTTCTTGGCCTACGATTGAACCGAGGGCATTTTCACCACGTTTCTCCGTGGATTTGACATTTCCCATTTCAAATCTCACGCCCGGAGCCTACTGCACTTCCACTGCTTAAAGAGGCACATTCCTTCCAAGCTCTTCCAATCCAAATAGCGAACAACACTTGTCTCGACAAGTCATAGAGTTGACAAGCGCCCTTGCACAACAGACAACCTTGGTGAATCAACTCTTGCAACGTATCGAGATCCAACGTGGCTCGAACGAGGTGTCCCGAATTAGGACAAAGGCAGACGAACCTCTCTACCAGCGTCCTGGCAAGCAGCCCATCAACCAGCCATGATCCGAGCATTCTGGCAGTTTACACTCCCGCTTGGGTCATTGGGAGAGCGTATACTCTTGTTTTAGCGTGCGGAGGAGCGTGCATTCCCAATCAAGCCCACAGACGAAGATACGTTCACGGTTGAGGTCACACTCCGATTATCAACATGGACAACCTTCCAAGTGAAGTGTTCATTCATAACTAGGCTCACAAGGAGTATTCTCCACCTCACATCGAAGTAGGCAACACATCAAACGCAGAGAAGCAGTCACTCAATCTGACTTAAGTTCAACCGGCAGCCTGCCAGCAGCCCGTTCGCCTGCCAGAAACATGCCACATACACTGCAGCTGCGACATAAACGAGTTGAACATAGGGAAGAGCGGCCCAAACCCATAGGTCATGACTGGTGGCATCTGAAAGTTCCACTGCCCCAGCAAAGGCAAATTCAAGAAGAAGTTGAGAAGCTCATAACTGAACGATTGCGCAATTTTCAACGTAACGAGGTTGCTGACGATGTGCTTTGACGATACATGACCAACATAAGCATGTCACCATTCACGAATGAGATCGAGCGGATAGATCCACCTTGCGGGTTCACTATGCTTCACTTCACTTCATACAAGGGAGACAAAGATCCTGATCGACATCTCAAGTACTACCGTAATACCATGATCCTCTACAGGAACAACGACGCGCTTATGTGCAAAAGTTTTGCCACAACTCTACAAGGTGAGGCACAAGATTGGCTTCACACTCTACCATTGCAGTAGATCCAGAGTTTCAACGAACTTTCCTTTGTTTTCACTAAGGAGTATTCGTCTAACCGCTCAATCAAAAAGACATCCGACCATCTCTTCAACATTGAAAAGAAACCCTTGAGAGACAATTCGTGACTATGTCAAAAGGTTCAAAGCAGAGAAAACCAAGATTGTTGGCTGCAACGAGGACATAGCAACGACAACATTCAAAAATAGGCTTCCCACCGAACATCCTTTATTTGGAAAACTAATCATGGGAGAAGAACTGACCCTAGCAGCTTCGTATGCTTTGGAAGAAAAACATGCACTATGGGATGAGGTTAAGCAGTCTAACAAAAACAAGTCAGAAAAAAGCACATGGAACGTTCCTCGACCAAAGAAGACTCAGCGCTTGAAACATTCACCAAGTTCACAGTTCTAATCGGCCACATTCTCCGCAAGCTTAAGAATGAACCTTGGTTCGAACTGCCGCCATCCATGAAAGGCAATCTTACCAAGCTAGATCATGCAAAGTATTACGCATTCCATCAAGGACCAGGCCACACTACCAACGACTGCTTGAAGTGGAAGCAGTACCTTGAGAAGCTAACAAATGAGGGCCGATATGACGAGTATCTTGACAAGTCAATGAAACGGCTTACACAAGCAAGGGAAGTTTCTATCACCCCCTGAACCTCATTTGGGCTTTTCTAAATAAGTTCAAAGCCTCAAGCAGCTCGACGAACAAGGCCTCGCAGGCTGAAGATTATCCAGTTTGTTATGCAATTTCTACATAGTTGATTTATTTCTTTATTCTCAATGAAGATTCAAGAAGTTAATCATCAGCCTGGCTCGACTGCTGTCCACAACAACTGCCCAAAACCCTTTCTGGGTCTGCTCTCTAGTGCGAGAGGATAAACTAATTGTTCTCCAGTGCGAGAGGGTAAACCAATTCCCCGACACCCATATGAGTCTGCTCTCCAGTGTGAGAGGATAAACTAATTGCTCTCTAGTGCGAAAGGGTAAACCAATTTCCCGACACCTATATGGGTCTGCTCTCCAGTACGAGAGGATAAACTAATTGCTCTCCAGTGCGAGAGGGCCATATAGCTCAAAAGATCGAATGCTTAAAGATCAACTAGGCAACAAATGGTCAGGGGGCAGCAGCATTTTGACAAAAGTTCTGACGAAGTTGATGAAAATGATAAGAGCTACACATTTTGATGAATTGAAGGACCCCAATTGTAGCAATGGTCATTTCAACATAACTCATTTTGACAAAATTCTGACGAAGTAGACAAAAAGGACCATAGCTATACATTTTGATGAGTTGAGAGACCAATGATAATAAATTTTTAGTTGATGAACTATTGCTCCAGTTTGATTAAAATTAAAGAACTATTGCTACAATTTACTCTACATTATCAAAGAAAAGTAGTATCCGGGAGAAAAAAAATAGTGCGAATTCATTATTTATCTTGTTATTTTCTCTTGATAAGATGATATTATAAAATTCTGCAATTAATGAGAAAAAGAATTTGAACTTTTGTGTGCATATTACTCTGTAGTAGCTAACTTAATCCGCGTCAGCAATACCTCTCGTTAAGTTCATCCCAATATCAGTTTCAATTAGCCAGTTTTAATGAATTCGAAATAATATGTTAATTATTTTCTTAACAAACAATATTATTTACACTAAAAGGGTGTAACAATGAGCTGAGCCTCAATAGTCTAGTAATAACAATATGGTTTAAATTCACCTTTTAATAAAAATCGAACATAAAATCTCTCACTTACGTTTAAATAAATGCAAAACTTTTGTCCTAGCCAAATGGAGTGACCAATTAAGATGTTGAGACATGCATGGTTCAGGCTCTTCTATATATATATATATATATATATATATATATATATGCAGCATGCTTGTGATTAAGTTGCATAATATTCGTTTAAAATTCGTTTGGCATATTCTATCTTCCAGTTGTTTTAAAATGTGTTAATTAAACCATGCATCGGTTTGGAATCTCCTAACTAGTCATTATCAAACACGGGATCATCATTCACATCTAAAGTGGACCTCCCTTATCTTAATACTATCAGAATCTGTACATTTGCTATTATTACAGTTCAATCAGTTCATATATATTCAACATGAAATAACAGTTTTCGAAAGAGAGAGAGGAAATAAAAAAAAAACATAACCAAAATAATAGTGGATATAATATTTTGTTTCACTCATAATAAATATACAGTGTGTCGATAATCAATTATACATAACGTCAATCAGCTTTCAAGTATGAGATAACAAACATGTCGGATAAAAAGATAAGCACGGGCAAGAGAGGTGGAAAAAAGCCGAAAGGATGACTTCGGAATTGAATTGTTAATCAAACAGTTCAATGATATTTTTACAAGAAAAATCCGTATAAGATGTCTTCGGTATTGAACGGTTTCAATTAGCATTCACCATTGCACTACGAGATATGAAACATGTCGGAAAAAGTCCAAAAGGAGGAGCCACTTCAAATGGAGCTACCAATATTGCATGGGCCACTAGTGTGATTTATAATTAAGTCTCGAATGATATGTATATGGCTAGCTGCAAAGCTGCTGAAGAAAATATCATGATCTAATTTCTGAAATTGGTTTTTTAAAAATTCAATTTCTAAAGTTGTGGAGTAGAGAGCATGCTAAATCAATAACGTGAATTGCATGCACCTTAATAATGGTGAATGGTGGGGTTTATGAACTGAATTCTAAATTGCTATATAAACCCAAAAGCGATAAGAGCATCTGTCTTTGTCTTCAACATATCTCATCTCTGCTTCTATTTCGAAGAAAGGAAAATACCGAATATGATCGATCAGTCGAATTAGATGAAATTCGATTAGTGCTTTTGATTCAATTTTAGTAAATTTACCAAGCATAAAAATCAACTACAAAGAAAATATCTCAGGCATATCAAGATCAAACTAGAGGTATATATGAAATACTAAGTTACAACTCCGATCCTATTTGATTTGACAAAATCTACAAAGACGAGAGTTACTTTAAAATGTGACTATCCAATTCAAAACTAATTCTCAGTAAATAAAGAAGTCCTAAGTTTTTATAAGCAGTTACACTGGATTTTTATGATTTGATGTTGAATCCTCAACAATTATTATTATTGTAAATTACCACCAATAATTATAGTTTAGATAATTGGAAACTATTCACAAATCACAATCGAGAGCTGCCTTTCGGCTAGGGTGGGCTTCAGCCTAGTGCAACTTGGGTAATTGATTCTTTGGTGCTCAGTTCTATCTTCTTTTTGAAGAACGATACGATTACCTACAGTAATTTCATCCAAATTACTGAAAGGGGAAGGATCAATACGAACTCGAAATGTGTGTTGTTCATACATCTAGTAGCCCACCTCACCCAACTAAAAATTAACGCCACCCCACCTTGACAACTCCTAAAATAAAAATTATAGTCCACTGATGTGAAAATTTCTAGCTCTCCTCGCTTATCGAGTAAAGGATCTTATGATTAAGATTAGAAATGCATAATTATTTGGAAACTACATAACATCAAATGTAAATCTTGTATTTTGCAACAGTGTAAGTTGCAATTAAGAAATCATGTTCATGAATTGAAGCGCATCTGTCATGCTTACCTTATACAAACCACACAACTTGTACGAGTTTGTGCGATCCCAAACTCTAAGTTTATGTTTATGTATAAGAAAACAAGGAAATATAAAGTTATTAAAGAATGGGATGTGCTATCCACACACTTATTTTTATTTTATACACACCCTTTTAATTTACGACCGTCGGATTATCTGAATTAGAAAAGAGCTTAAATGTAATTTCAATGGGCCCTGGGTGGAGAATGAAGGAATCGGCGGGGTGGAAGTTATTGTTCGTGACCATTTGGGTGAGTTTGTGGCGGCAATGGCTATGCAAATTCTTGGAGTGACCTCACCCCTGCACGCCGAGATGGAAGCAGCATGGGCGGCGGTGCTGTTTACTCAAATATGGGAAGCCAATATGGTTGAGTTTGAAGGTGATGCAAGTTTGGTTATTGCAACTTTGAATTTGGTACAGGACGCTCTTTTTCCCTCAGATCGGGTTGAAATCCCCAACTAAGTGTTTATCAAGGCCCACTGTTGGGCACCCTATCCTTTGATATGTAAGTGTTTCGATTTTACGAATCAATGAATCTTGAACTTTCTCAAAAAAAAAAAAACACAATTTTCACTATTATATGTAAATAATAAATGATGATATTTTCTAAAATGAGAGAGAAACAAAGAGAGAGAGAGGTGCCAAATAACTGAAACTTGAGACCATCTTAAAGGAAACGTCAAATTATAATAATCAAATTAAAATTAATGGATGATGTGTCAACTGAAGTCTTATGTCAAATTTTATGTTTTTCTAACCGAATTGTCAAATGTTATTTCTTATTAAAATAGATCTTTAAATGGTTGTCATTATTATAAAAAAATGTTGAAACAAAAATTTTATTGGTTGAAATGTTAGTGAAAAATGAGAATTTTAGAGAATCAATTACAATTACCATAATAAAACTAGATGAATAGTATTAGCATCTTTCTGCTTTTGGCCTCTTCTAATTGTTCCTTACAGTTTAGCATCTAATTATTTTGGTAAGGTTTGGAAAGGACAAATAAACTGATAAAGTACGATCACCACCCTCCTTTCACTAACAACTTGTTTGTATAATTGGACTTCAGAAATATTAACTTATTAGTTGGATAAAGTTCATATATAAAGTTGATTCATTTAAGCTTATTAGCTTGTCACGCTAACCATTTTTAGATCATGCCAGTTGTTTTTATTTGATTTATTCAATCCAATAACAAAGATTAAAAAGGGTGTGTAAAAAACAAAAAATTATGTGTGAAAATCAGCTCTAAGAAAAATTTAAAACATACACAATTACACATTGCAAATTACATCCAAAAAGAGACACATCTAGATTACATTTTTCTTTCAATGTACACATTGAAACACAGGTGTTGCAAATCTATCTGCCCTACCCATAAAAACACACAATTACACTGCTGCAATAACACAACTACTGTCGCACTCTCCTCACATGGAGATTACTCCATGTTCAGGTTCAATAACCAACCTGAAAACTGGGCGGTGTTTGTATGCAAGCGAGAGTGAGAAGCAAAACTTGGATAGAATAAGAGACAGAATCACCTTCAACTCTGTCACGGCAAAGTGTTGCCCAAAACAAATCCTAGGACCAAATCCAAATGGCATATAAACCTGGGGATACTTGAAAGCCCCAAGAATTCCATGCTGAAATCTTTTCGGATTGAATTCAAGGGCATCAGAGCCGCAGATTTCAGGCTGTTACTGCAGTATTGAGACTGGAATCTGAATGTTTGTTCCTTTCGGAATTACAATGTTGTTGAGCTCAATGTCGTCAAAGGCTTGCCTTACAACAAATGCTGCTGGTGGATACAGGCGCAAAGTTTCTTGAATCAACATATTCAACCGTCAACATATTCGTAACGAGTTTAAAATGAAGTTCATATCATTTTGGTAGAAAAGAAATCAGTTTTCATAATCTATATATATTAGTGGAATGCATACTGCATTCATGTGCAGAGTTTAGCTTTTTTCATTGGAGTTTGGTACCTACAAAATTATTTGACTAAATAGATGATATTTCCAAAGAGAATTGAAGAAGGAGAAGGCCCTCTCTGATTCCTTGCTTCCCAAGCTTTGATCTTAGCCTCTTTGGCTTTAAAACCAAAGAATCATAATGTATAACATCAATAGGAAAAGCCCACCTAGAAACACTGATATATACTGTCATCCTTGCTGCTGCCATTATTTCTTTCTTCTTTCTTCCTTCCTTTTTTGTTTTAGCAATACATAATATTATTGTATTTAAAAGAACTGGACTACTTGTGTTATCTTTTACTTGCTTGGGGTCTTCTGATATTCCTTATATCTAACAACCATTTGTTTGTTTTATGATTGTTTAAGTAGAGATAGAAAATAAAGGTTGAGTATAATATTGCTCGGATAATTATCCCTTCTGTATATTCATCCTTATATAGAGATTACAAAAGAGAGTTTGATGTAGAACAAACTCTTGTATAATAAACAGATAATACAAGTGATAATTACAAGTGATAAATGGATTAATCCAAAATACAAAAATCAGATAAGTTCACAGCTAGGACTTATCAGCATCTTTTAAATGTTCTTGCATTTGTTGCGGCTGCTGTTGCGTTTGTTGCGGCTTCTGTTGGCCAGAGGAAATATTTGAATTTCCTCTTGGCGGGCTGGATGGTTTATCACGCCCCCGCAAGTTGAGCGGTCGACGACGAACGGGAAGCTTGGACAGAAGAAAATTGAAACGTGCTGTGGACAAACCTTTGGTAAGGAAATCGGCAAGTTGGTCTTGGGTGGCAACAAACTCCACAGTAAGTTCGCGATGAGTTACCTTTTCACGGATGTAGTGATAGTCCACCTCCACATGACGAGTGCGAGTATGGAAAACCGGATTAGATGCCAAAGAGATCGCGGAAATATTGTCACACCAAATTTTAGGAGGTGATAATGGAATACGAAGATCATTAAACAACTTGCGAAACCAGGAAATGGTGGCAGCAGTATACGCAAGTTGCCGATACTCAGATTCAGTGCTCGAACGAGAAACCCCGCGTTGCTTCTTTGAACTCCATGAGATAAGATTGTTGCCCAAAAAAATACAGTAACCCCCAGTAGACTTACGGTCATCAGGATCACCAGCATAGTCAGCATCAGCATAAGCCACAAGATTCAAAGAACTTGGCTTGTACACTAAACCATGGTCAGGAGTAGTCTTCAGATATCGTAAGATACGTTTAACCGCGATCCAATGAGTAGTAGTAGGACGATGCATGTACTGACATACCTGATTGACGGCAAAGGCGATATCTGGTCGAGTGAAGGTGAGATACTGAAGAGCACCAACTACACTACGAAATTCAGTTACATTGGAAAGTGGTTCACCATCATACAAGCTGAGACGACGACCACTGATGGCAGGAGTGGAGACAGGTTTGCAATCCAACATGTTGGTGCGTGTAAGTAAGTCCATGACATATTTAGCTTGAGACATATGCATACCATTCGCAGACCGATGAACTTCCATACCCAAAAAATAACTTAAAGGACCCAGGTCTGTCATGGAGAATAGCCGAGCCATTTCTTGAATCAAGAAGGAAATGGTGGATGTATGATTGCCAGTTATAAGTATGTCATCCACGTAAATGAGTAAATAGATGGTGACGGAACCATGAGAATAAATAAATAGAGAAGAATCTGCCAGGGATGCAACAAATCCTAAGTTCTCCAAATGATTGGAAAAACATTGAAACCAAGCTCGTGGAGCTTGTTTCAATCCATATAATGAGCGTCGAAGTTGACAAACATGAGTGGGATATTGTGGATCAACAAAACCAGTGGGTTGCCGCATATAAACTGCATCAGAGATGGTGCCATGTAAAAAGGCATTTTGGACATCCAATTGTCGTATAGGCCAAGAAAAATGCACAGCAATGGATAAGATCATACGGATGGTAGAATGAGTAACAACTGGACTGAAAGTCTCACCATAATCAATACCTTCTTGTTGATGAAAACCATTGGCCACTAAACGAGCCTTATAGCGCTCAATTGAGCCATCAGAACGTCGCTTGATGCGAAAAACCCACTTGTTAGGAAGAACATTCATGTGAGACTGAGGAGGAATTAAAACCCATGTTCCCGCACGTTGTAATGCATTAAACTCGTCAGCCATAGCTTTACGCCATTCTGGATACTTTTGAGCCTGTGAAAAACATGTAGGTTCGGCAATAATATTAGTAGAGGACACATGAGCATACTTGGGATTCGGTTTATGAATACCAAGTTTTGCTCGAGTAACCATTGGATGCATTGAATTACTCATATTGGAAGAGGAAGATGTCGGTGGTGGAGACAAGGGAATGGACTCAGGTATATGGACTGAAGGGTGAAGCGGTGACTGAGAGTGTGCAGGCCGAGGGGAGTGGGAAGGAATGAGGTGGAGGGCAGGCTGTAAAGAAGAGTTGACGTGTTGGAGAGGGGCAACAGGTACATGTTGAAGAGGTGGGGGTAGTGAGGCGGTGAGTGGTGGGGTAGATATAGGATTGGGATATGTGTGGTCACGGGTTTGACTAGGGATGGGGGGGTGGGATGGTCCTATTTCATGGATAGGTGGAGGAGGCATAGGCTTTCCAGAAACATTAGGAGAACATAAGGATGCATAGGGAAATGAAGATTCATCAAAAATTACATGTTTTGAAAGAAAAACTCGCCCATTTTGAGGATCAAGACAACGATAGCCCAATCCTATAAAGGTTGAGTATAATATTGCTCGGATAATTATCCCTTCTGTATATTCATCCTTATATAGAGATTACAAAAGAGAGTTTGATGTAGAACAAACTCTTGTATAATAAACAGATAATACAAGTGATAATTACAAGTGATAAATGGATTAATCCAAAATACAAAAATCAGATAAGTTCACAGCTAGGACTTATCAGCATCTTTTAAATGTTCTTGCATTTGTTGCGGCTGCTGTTGCGTTTGTTGCGGCTTCTGTTGGCCAGAGGAAATATTTGAATTTCCTCTTGGCGGGCTGGATGGTTTATCAAGTAGCACCCTCCGGAATTGGAATCTGAATTATTGGACTTAAGAAATACTTATTTGTTAGGTCGGTCAAATCCATACATGTAAAATTGATTTTTAACAAGGTTACCACAACCATTTCATATTTCATCGCTTAAACACATGAATATTATCCTCCAAGGTTCATGTATACGTATGATTCTTAGTAGTTCTTGTAACCTATGACCCTCATAAACGCATGCAACCTATGATCAGATAGATGTTTTACAAGGAAATCCTACCTCCGATGACTATTTGGTACAGTGACATGTTTAGTCTCCACTTTTTTGGGTGTTGGTAAAAAATATAAAACCTGTCGTTGCCAACATACTTCGGCATGTGGCACCTCTTAGAGATATCATACTTTCCTCGCATATAAAACTATTGTGACCCTTCTAAACTTACCTAACCTATGATCCTTATGAATGCGTGTAATCTTATGATCTCATAATTTCTTTCCTTATAATTGCAAGCCGATAGAAGGACGTCTTACCTAGATGATGAACAAAACAAGCCTTTTCACTGAACAACTTCTGTTATTATTCTGCCAACGAAACATAGAACATACACCAAAATAAAGTAAAAACTTAATAACTTAAATTCATCCAAATTGAAAGACGTCTAGACAACTTTTTGTTTTAATGTTTACAGTGTACAGGTGTAATAACTGCCAATCTATAAGCCCTACGATAAATCAGCCGTCTAACATGCGATTACACCCTCTACAGAAACACAACTGCTGTCACACTCTCTTAAGATGGAGAATTACTCCGTGCTCAGGTTCAATGACCAACCTACAAGCTGGCGAGTGCTGGTATGCCGGGGAGAGTGAGAAGCAAAACTTGGAAAGAATAAGAAACAGAATCACCTTCAATTCTGTCATTGCTAAGTTTTTGCCAACACAAATCCGAGGACCAAATGCAAATGGCAGATAAGCCTCAGGAGACTTGCAGGCAGCAACGATTCCATGCTTAAATCTTTTCGGATTGAATTGAAGGGCATCAGGGCCCCAGACATCAGGCAGTTGCTGCAATATTGGGACTGGAATCTGAATGTTCGTTCCCTTGGGAACTACGATGTTGTGAAGCTTAAATCTTTTCGGATTGATAATTACATTTCACTTAGAAACTCGTTGTAAATATGAGTCTTTAAACAAAATAATTTGAATGTAACTATGAGACTATAGACAATTAGATTTTTTTACTAAAGCGTATAAAATAACGAAAAGCTACGAATGTAGCTACATTGGTTAGAGAGAATTTACGTCTAACTATACTCGAGTTTGAATCTTTATTTCTAGAATTTAGAGTAATTTAAAGCAAAATATCATTTCTATAAAATAAAAAAAATAAAAAAATAAAAAAAAGTTATGAGCCATCATATATAATAACGATTACGTGTCCATAACATATCAATAACAAAATGCACCTTTAAAAAAATAAACAAAATTATCTTGACTAGCTGACCTACTTGCTTTGAATTGTTAATCCGCCACCAGAAATGGCTCATAACCATAGTTCACATTTTGAAACAAATAATTAGGTTCAAAAAGGAGTAGGGTGTCACATCTCCAATACTACCAAAATATTTGATTTTACAAAACTGCCACTTGGATGTGCTCTATAAAAGAAGTCATCCACCTGGTTTCTTGAATCACCATATTCAACTGCCAACATATATAAATGGGTTTAAAATGAAATCAGTACTTGGTAGCCAATAGACTCAAGCGATCGCCTCAATAAAAACTTATTATGAATTTGTACACGTATAGTAACATACTGCTTTCATTACCTAAGTATATAGGTTTTATTGAGTATTGCATTTATTACTAAAACTATTGTCCCTATAAACATTTGTAAAATACTTGGGTACTGATTAGTCAGTAACCAAGTATTGTCCTAAACATTTTTTGACTAATATTCAACACATATTCACTGCCTAAAACTATATCCTGAGAAGCACCTAACATGTGCTTCTTCCAGAAGCACTTGAGCTAAAGTCACCCAACTTTTATCTATTTTTATATCAAACCCATAAAGAGCGCATTTAGCAGCACTGCGAAAATAGTTTGAAACAGGACGTCAACAGAGCATCTGCATTGAGTAAAATACATGAAGATTTATTGTGTGTGTAAAGTAACATACAGTTTTCATGCTTCGAAACATATCAGCATCTGGAATACCATCCCTGAAAATTTCAAGCACCTCAGCACGGACACGAGCTTGCCACTCTGGATGTGTAGCTAACGACATCAAGCTCCATGATGCTGTGACGGCAGTGGTTTCGTGGCCAGCAAAGTAAATACTCTTGCAATTATCCACTATGAAACTTGATGAGTCGATTTTATACTATATATTTTACCCTATTCTTAGTATTGATGTATTGGTTATTTTGTGAGAATTTTTTATACTTTATATTCTTAATGTAGGACATTCAAACTTCCTCTAGTGCAAAACGTGATGAAACGGCTGAATTTTGGAATGATTTCAATTGGAGGATGTGAATCTATTGACTTTATCATGTCAAAGTTTCATAATTTTCTACCAAGAGGATTATTTATGGCGATCAAATAAAGGAGCAGTGTGCAGTGCTGACGTTTTGGGCTTCTTTGGGCTTTTTGGCATCCAAGATGATGTCTTTTGGGTTCGAGGCCTTGCAATTATGTTTGGGACATCTCAAGCTTTAATTCTAGCCATTTTGGGCCTATTTTGGAGTCCTGAAGATCCAGAAGCGTCATTGTTTTGAGGCTATGTAGATTTTTGGCGAATTTTACTAGTCAATTTAGGATTATATTTCCTAATTTATTTTAATTTATTTGGTTTCCTGGTTTTATTCTAAGACCTTTTCTAGGTAGGGTTTTATTTTCTAATAGTATAAATAAGGCTTTTTAGCCATTAGGGTTTTTTGGTGAGAGAGGAGAGGGGAAAGAAGGGAACGCACACACACTTTAGAGAGCTTTTGGATTCAAGTTTATTTTCAAAGTGTTTTTTATCCTTATTTTTTAATAATATTTTGTTTTATAGTTGTTAGTAACTAATTCTTGTTTGCTACGACGAGGCCACGAGCCTTAGCAAGAATATGTAGTTTCTTTTCAATTTGATTATGATATTATGCATGTATATTTTGAATTATTAATCACCGGTTTAAACTATGTACTTATCTTAATACTTAGCTACCATTAGGATCTTTATAAAAGTAATTTGATTCAATTTTGGTCAGAAGTTAGTCCCTGAAATTGACGAAGGCTTCTTGTGATTAATATGTGCAAGTTCACTTAGGATGAATACCACGTCTTACAGGTTGTATGGTTTTTCAAAAGGTTTCACAAAACTTAATGAGTCATGCATGTCTAGATTTGATCTGAATACCACAGGTTGCATGTTTGATATACGCTCTATGTTGGGGGTCCAAATAGGCATATATTAGGAAAACCTAACCTTCAAAATATGCATGTGTAATTCATATGTAATTGGAAGAACTACATAGGATTGTTAAGGTGACGGCGAAACCCTAGGTTTTTACAATTTAATTTTCAAAAACTATTTTCTTTTAGTTTATTTTATTTTATCACTTTATTTAATTTTTTTCTATTAAATTCGTTTTTATTACTTGAAATCAAAAATCAACTTTTTCCCAAACTTTGTTTTAAGTAATTAATTAAGATTTGATTTGATACAAATTATTCATTCGATCCTGTGGAGAATAACATTGCTAGAGCTACTATACTACGATAACTTTGTACTCTTCCAAGTATTTAAAGTATTTTTATCCCTACTTTTGTAGGTAGTAAAATCCTTATCAAAACTATCACGGGAGTAACCTGAAAATGGGTTATCATCATAATTTTTGGCTCCCTCTAGTATCATTTGCATAAGGTCCTTTTCATCAGTAGCTTCAGTACTGCGTTGCTTCGGAGCCTTTAATATCATTGAGTTGATCTCTTTCTCTAATCTCCCTATCCGTCTGTTGTTTTCCGTTGGCAAGTATCTAGCATTTTTTTGAGACATTTAATTATGAAAAATTAGTATGACAAGGCGAATGCAGAATGCAGAAATAGTCATGACTTATGTCTCATGTACATAGTAAAACTATTTGAACTAGATCCTTCGACTGATGAGATCTAGCTCACAGACGAGATCATGCCAATATGTAGTCTAATGAACATTAGATTTCTTGTAATAAATATATACACCTTGCACCAGGAACCCCGATGTTTCCATTCGATATGATTTTCTGAAGAGTTCTGAGCTTTAAAAAAACTTCTTCCCCTTTTAAATAATTACTTCCAAAGGATACTCTAGATATGATATCTGCTGACAAGCTTCTCAAATCATTATCCACCCTAAAGACTGAACTTCCTCCCTTACTTTCGATTTTGTGCTACCAGGATCTTACCATCATTGTTGTAGAGTCCACCATCAAATCCACCATACCCTTGAAATTAAACAGTGAAGTTGGATCCATTTGATTATAAATAAAATATGCGAAAATGCATAAAAAAAAAACATGCATCCAAGTGATATCTTACATTTAGAATTACTTCTAGTATGAGATTTAGTGATTCACCTTAACCTTGTCGGAGTAGAACTCGGGAGCAATAATCTTCCTTTGGTGAGACCAAATTGGGCCGTTTGAAGATAGAATGCCTTGGCCTAACAGAGGCTTGCGATCCTTAGACAATTTGTAAGCAGGCTTCCCTAAGTTCAAATATGTCAGGCTAAGTTCCTTCAGCATATCTAAATCTGAAACACTTACATGTTGAATGATTCCAGTTGAATACATGAAGATTGGCCCTGCAACCAATACATATACACAGGATTTGCATAAATGATGAAGATTTGGGTGGCTTTCTTTTATCTGTTTAAGGATAAAAAGATACTAGTAAGGAAGAGCACTCTATTAAATCAAATTACATCTACAAGAGCACTTGTTATATTTCAATGACCATCTGACAATCAAAGTACATATATGTGTACTACTACTTGGTCCAAAGAAAAGGAAAAAAGAAAGTCTGGTTAATTTTAGCAGGACTTCTTATATTTCAAGTTGTAATTTTGGACAAGAACTTTTGCTTTTGATCCTTAAAAACTCTGAAATGTTTTTGTTATGGAATTGTTATTGACACTCCAAAAATCTCATTCTACAACACTTCCCTTTTGTTAATGTCTTGTAACTTAGGATAAATAAGAGCTTTGACAAATTAATGTGCGTGCATCGGATAGTTGCAAAGTCTTTTGTCCTACGTTCTCTAGTTTTCTGGTCTCGTGTATGAATATCTACAATAGGTAGAGACTTGCTCTAGTCAAACTTGTCATATTAGAAGGTGTACGATTGGAGAGTTACCTCCAAGATTAATGAAAAGCATTGCTCACTCCCGAAAGCTGTGAAGAGCAGATTCTCCAATTTTTCATTCTTTTCTTTCTTACAAACCATATTGAGCATTGGTCTTGAACTGTAGGTGCATTGGGACATTGGTCCTGAACTAAAAAGTATTGGCTCCTAATTTACCACAATGTGGAGCAATGGTCTTTTTGGATAACTCGGTTAGAACTTTCGTCCCTTATTTAGCCCCTTTAAATCCATTATTGTGGACAACAGTTCTAACGGTGTTTCTCAAAAGAACCATTGCCTCCCATTGTTACAAGCTCGTACACTAATACTCATGGATTTTTAGTTAATGACCAAAGCTCAAATTGAGTCAAAGTTTTAAAGGAGTATTCCGATTTTCTCGGACCAATAACCAACATTTGAGAGTGCAAACTTTAAGATATTTACGGAAATGGGATTTACCATATTCGTTTCGCCATTGCACCAGATGAGGGAAGAGGGTCGAATGCCATTCATGACTAATGGAAACACGATGGTCTTTCGAGATCGGACTACTACTGGGTTCTGCAGCTGTTGACTTCTTCATCACCTCGAGCTTGAACCTTTTCATGTCCGGGATATTTCCAAAGATAATTGATGAAGAGGGAGGCCCTCTGATTCCTTGCTTTTCAAGCTTTGATATCTGCCTCCTTTGGTTTAAAACCAAAGTCTCGTAGAGAAACAAAAACAATATCACAAATCCACCCAACAACGTCGATAGTACTATCTTTGCTGCTGCCATTGTTGCCTCCTCTTTCTTTCTTTCTTTCTTTCTTTCTTTTCTACTCGGTATCTCTCTTCGGACTCTTCGAAACTCAAACAACTCTTTTTAAATTTTTTGGCAAACTAAAAACAACTCTTTTTTTTTTTTTTTTATTAAGTAGCGAAGGGACAAATGAAGAGTAATAAAGGACAAATGAAGAGTAATAAAGTACCAACATCCGTTTTAATATTGATGAGTTTAGCAATATTAATATTTTAGCTGGATTAAATCGACATATAGCATCCTTTTGTTTTTGGCCTCTTCTAACTAGACCTGGTATTCGTTTGGTATTTTCTGTGTTCATATCGTTTTCGTATCATACCCGATATCTTAACGGGTCGTGTCGTGTAACATCCGTTAAAATAAACGGGTAAAATAACCCGACCCGAAATCGACCCGATAATATTAACAGATAATATGACTCGACTCGTTACCCGTTAAGGAAAATATACTTTAAACCAATAAATAATCAAATAAAAAACATAATACTAAATATGTATATACATACCATTTATCACATTCAAAACATGAAAACGCATTTGTCTTTCAAGTATTACATATTTACATACCCAAAATAAGTGCATAATAAATAATAAAAAAACAATAGAACATTACAAAATATCAAATGTTCAAAATATTTGCAAAATTAAGGGAGTTATGTTTCAAGGTTTGGAACCTTGCACATTTTCTTACAATCAAACTCTTCAATTTTCATCAATCACCATGGGAAATGGTATCGGAACTTTGGCTTGATATATTATCTTCAAGAGTTATATTGATGATATTTTCAGTGAGGCTTTCTACATTAGCACTCTCTTCTCAATTATTCTATGGCTATTGTTTAAGTAAAGTCTTTAATAGTTTTTTTTTAATTAATGTAGAAGTGTGAAAAATATAGAAAAAATATATAAACGCTCGTAATGACAAGCTTTACAACTTTCGTGAAAGATTAACTTTGAAATGTGCCACTATAATCATATAAATCATAGATTAAAATTTAACCATCGATTGTTATTTACATTTATGCTTCATTTTTCTCATCAAATTTTGTTTTTTCAGATTTTCTTTTTTGAAAACATGATCTATTAGAGGATACAGGAAGATAAATGGTTTGGATCGTTGATATTTAGTTCAGAGTTTTACCGTTAGTGAAAATATTGCTTGGTGTTTATAAAGTCTTTACAAACCATATAACATCGACTCATATTTCAATTAACCATAAATATCGAGACGTGATATCAAAGATCCAAACCATTCATCTTCCTACATCCCCCAGAAGATCATGTTTTCAAAACATAAAATTTTTAAAATGAAATTCAATATAAAGAATAAAGCCTAAACGACAATTGATGGTTAAATACAAATTTAAGGTTTATGGATTATAGTGTCAGATTTCGAAGTTGACCCATTCAAGAAAGTTGTAAAGCTTGTCACTACGAGTGATTATATTTTTTTTTTTTTTTTTTACATTTCTTACACTTCTACAATAATTATTATTAATTTTATTACTTTTACACTCAAATAAAAAATATTATTCATGACGGTTTGGAGGGTTTTAAAAATCTAAACGATAATGTAAGTGTAACCATTGTCTACTCGTGGAAGAATGATGAATCACGAGTGTTTATATATTCTTTCACATTTTTCATACTTGTAGGGATGTCTTATTTCCTATACTAATACTATACTAGTTGATTTTAATTTTGGACAACAACAGGTTAAGTAAAATTTATCCTATTAATGATAATAAGAAACTCTCATAATAAAAATAAATAAATGAATAAAACTTAGTTTTTTTAACTTAATAGAATAATAATACAAAAATATATATTTAATATAGAATATACCAATATATACAATATGGCTATTGTATTTTATAATAAATTTTTTAGTAATTAAACTTTAAAATTAGAATTTATTTTTCTTAACGGGTCAAAACGGGTTACCCACGTGTTACCCGCGTGTATACCTGTTAAGTACCCATTATTAACGGGTTCTTAACGGGTCACCAGATAATGACCCGATTAATTATCGTGTTGATCCGAAATCCGTTATTTTCGTGTTGTTTTCTTGTCGTTTCATCATGTTGTGTAAGAAACTGCCGGGTCTACTTCTAACCTTTCCTTGCAGTTTAGCATCTAATTTTTTGGTAAGGTTTGGAAAGGATAAATAAACTGATAAAGTATGATCACCACCCTCCTTTCACTAACAACCTATTGGTATAATTGGGCTTCAGAAATATTAACTTATTAGTTGGATAAAGTTCATATATATAGTTGATTCATACAAGCTTACTAGCTTGTCAGGCACACCCTTTCTGTACCATGTCAGTTGCTTTTGTTTGATAATGAAAGAAATTAAAAAAGGGTGGGTAAGAAACCAAAAATGATGTGTGAAAATCAGCCCTAAAAAAAATTGAAACACAGGTGTTGCAAATCTATGTGCCCTACCCATACATATGATTGCAACTACACTGCTGCAGAAACACAACTACTGACACGCAACTAGTGTTGCCCAAAACAAATCCAAGGACCAAATCCAAATGGCATGTAAACCTGGGGACACTTGAAAGCCCCAACAATTCCATGCTTAAATCTTTTCAGATTGAATTCAAGGGCATCAGAGCCCCAGATTTCAGGCTGTTGCTGCAGTACTGGGACTGGAATCTGAATGTTTGTTCCTTTCGGAATTACAGTGTTGTTGAGCTCAATGCCGTCAAGGGCTTGCCTTACAACAAAAGAAGCTTTGATGAAAAGAGACTGAGCCAACTTTTTTTTAACCAAAAACAACCATAAACTTTTATTTAACCAAAAAGACTTGAGATTTAACCTTCTATTTAGGCCTAATCGAATAAACGGTTCCCGTGGTGATAAGGTAATTGGAAAGTAGCCCCCGTGGTAAAAAAAAAATTAGGATTTAAACCCTCGAGGTGTAGTCCGTTAGCAAATTTAGTTCTAAATGATTTTTCCGTTAAATGTCTGTTATATGCAAGGGTAAAAATATACATTGATGTGTGCCTTGTTCTTCCTTGTCTCCTTCCTCGTCTCTCTACTTTTTGATTACTTATCACCACGGAGACCGTTTATCCGATGTGTGGATGGGCAAGGCAATTAATAGTTCGAAGAATTTGGATGTGGAAGGGCATGCCAATGGAAGGGAGCTGCTTTACCATGGAAGTAGAAGACCCATTAGGACCAGGATTTCGGAGGGTAGGGATAACCATGATGGTATTGAGCTATCCGGGCCGGATAAGGATGCCAGGGATTGGAATTGTAGAGGGACAAGTGGGGATAGAATTGGGAATGAAGGAAGAGGAAGGTGTGGGGAAGATGGGGTTAGGGTTTGGCTCAATGGGTTAGGGTTAGGGCGGTATGCGCAGGTGTTCGAAATTCATGAGCTGGATGATGAGGTATTGCCCATGTTAACATTGGAGGACCTCAAGGATATTGGAGTTAGCTCCCTCATCTGCGTCTTTCCACACACCCAAGGGAGATGAGGAAGCTAGCTTCGATAATGTGAATGAGGGAGTGGGCAAACCAAGCTAAGTTCGATGATAACAAAGTCGGGGAATGGAGCAAGGAAAAGTTCAGGGAATTTGAGTCACGCATCAAAATACGTTTTTACCCTTGTATTTCACGAACATTTAACAAAAAATCACTTTTGGACTAAATTTGTTAACGAACTACGCCATAAGGGTTTAGATCCTAATTTTTTTACCACGGAGATTACTTTCCGATTTCCTTATCACCACGAAAACCATTTATCCGATTAGATTACTTTCCGATTTCCTTATCACCAAGAAAACCATTTATCCGATTAGACCTTCTTTTTATGTACCAGCCCTATAAACTTAAAAAACATGAGCCAAATTACCCGCAATAAAATCTATTTTCATAATTACCCCAACAGATCCTAACCGAAGCCCGTTAGCCAATTCACAAATATTATGAGATAATTGCTAGCCGACCCAATAGGCTCTATTTATTTACTTTTATTTCCTGCTATTCCCCTCCATCAAACCCAACAAGCATTAACCCACCATCTTCATCCTCTCTTTTCCGTTTCTCTCTCTACGTATTCGTCTCCTTCTCCCTCCGCCATAACAATCAGTTAGCCACCTTCTTCCAGAATCGAACCCAAATACAAGGCTATATGGATCTCAAAGAAGCAAATGGTGATTTTGAAATGAGAAGTATCAAATTTAATGAAAATTTAAGTCTCAGAGGTCATGAAAACAAATTGAAATCGACAATATTACAGAAAAAGAATGTAGATTCTTGCTTAACCAGTGCCTGGCTCGAACTAGGAAACTAGTCTTATATCCATTTTGAAATATAGGCATAAATATCTCAAGAATTCCTTCAATTAGTACGGAATTTAAACCATGCATCCATTTTCTAAAGTAAATCAAGCATGCATGATATTGATGATAGATTGAATTGAATCATTTTATTGATGGCGACAGTGTGTAACATTTTTCGAAAATAAAAATGAGGGGAAAGGTGATGATCGAGTTCTTTGCAAATTTGTGTGACAAATTCCAAGAAATGAAAAGGAGATTAGTGGCAGATTTTTGCAGATTAGGAGGAAGAGAGGGGTGATGAGAGAATGGGAACCCAGACTCACCTAGAGAGAGAAGGTTACAGCAATGCTCGTTGTTTGTTGGTGTGGCACTCTCGCTCTATATTTTTAATTAAGAGGTTTAACAAAACACTTCCGATACTGTTCACTTTTAACGAAAAACCACATTTATACCTTTCCTGGTACTATTCACTATACCTTTAAAAATGATTTTTCATTAGAAAGGAAATTTTTTTGAATTAGTTTGTCTTATTTTTTATGAATTAGGGAGACATAACAAATGCACACTTGTAATAGAAAATAACCCATCTGTCACGTTTATATGGAGAATGTACCGCAAAGTTTTAGAAATAGTGTTTATATTGTTCTATTCCATAAATAGTGTGGGGTATTTTGGTTTTTTAATTTCTTGCCTTTTCATGTTTTTTCGTTGTTCTTCTCAGCTTCTCCTGCTCTCGCGTATCGCTTTCTTTCATTTTTGAACCCTTGCTATGTTTTGTTTTGCTACCATTTGCTCCTTTTTGGGTCTGCTGGTGTGCGGTTACTTTGTTGGGGGAAAATTCATCAACCTGTATGGGTTATTTGGGTTGGTGCATTGGGTCGACAGATTTTCAACTTGCAAGAGCTAAATTCTCCTAGTGAGTTGTCTGCGTTTCTCATTACAGGTCTTTGGTTTTGTTTTCTGTGGTTTTCAATTATGCGAATGGGTTTCCTGTTTAGGTATGTGTTTTGAAAATTTGGGGGTTTTATTGTTGTCTTAAGTTTTTGGGTATGGGTTTTCGATTTTGTTCCGTGTGAATTTTTTCTATGCTTTTGTTCTTGGTTTCGTTGGAAGCTGATCTTGGGTTGTTTGGTGTTTTTGTGTGCAGGTTTGGAAGCTTTGTGTGTATTAAAGGTGAGTGTTTTTTCGTTCTCCCTTTGGGGGTTTTCCAGAGGTGGATGTTTTTATTTTTGTGTGTTCTGAGTCCTGATTCAACACCATAAGATAAATGATTAATAATAATTTTTTTATGAAGCCCCATTTGAATCTAAAGTGAGTAGCTTTGCACACAGACCTTGAATTTATACATGAAGAACGAAGTTTTATATTGGGAATCCATGATTTGTTTTTCTCCGTTTGTTGTTCCTTTTGATAGGAAGAGCTTGGTGAAAAATGGTTTCCTCTTTATTTTCATAATTGAGGTATGCATGTATTCGTATGCATGTATTCGTACTTTTCTTTACCTTTTCTTCCTTTTAATTTTTTTTGGTAGAAAAATGATTTCTCCTAAGGATTTGAAGCCTTGGTAACAGTTTAGTTGCTTTATAAGATGAAAAATACTGATTGAGAGATGGTTTTGCAGTTTTATGGTCAAATTTTTGTTAGAAATTGCTGTCTGAGATTACTGTCGTCTCAACATTTGTTTTCTTATGATTTCTAGGCTTTTAGATTAAAATGTTAGCTTTGATACCTCGAGTTTTCAGGTGTTTTCCATGTAGATGAAACATCTAGCATGATAAAGATCCAAGTAGATTGATCATAAGGGTATTTTATTTTTTATATTTTTTATGTTAACATTTATTATTCAAATAAAAAAGCGACACAAAAAATTTATGACAATATTACTTCAGCTATCATCGCTAATCAATATCACAATGTAGTATTATTTTCTTCATGTAAATAAAGATAGATTTACCTCTTTGTTAACTATTGTGCTTAGCATTTTTTTTAAAAAAAAAATTATATATTCATTTTAGATAAAGATTTTGTGAGAAAGTACTAATATTTAACAGTTGGAACTGACTCAAACATGGCTTCTTTCTTGCTCTGACTTCTGAGGGGGAAAGCAGGAATTTAGATTATGGAATCCAAGTTTTTATAATGCACTTTGTGGAGAATTGATTTTAAACGAGGTGGTTAGATTTTTTAAAGGTCATGCAGGTTTTATAAGTGTCAAATGTTTGAGATGCAGTGTTGTTTATTTGAATCCTTAAAAGTGTTCTTCATTTAAGTATCTTTTTGGCTGAGCACGGTGTTCGTTTTAGGTGATAGGTTTGATGACAGCGAGATTTAATTCATATTTGTTTGAGTAATTTGATGTTCAAAATTTATATGCTGGATGATCATTTTAAGAATGAACTTACAATTTTCCTTTTGTTTTAAGTTTCGTCAAAGTCTGAACTTCGTTTTTTTGCTGCTTTTATGTGCAGGCTTGGAACCCATGTGTGTTGAAGGTAAGTCTTTTTGTCTTTTCTGTTTAAGCCTTATGCTAAAGGAAATTTTCTACGTTTCTGTGTTGTGAAAGTCATGTGTAGTGTTGTGTTTAGTTTTTGTTTGGTGTTTTAATATAAGATGTCTTTTATTGGTAATAAGCTTGGTAATGGTAAGCTTATGGTTGTATTTGTTTGTAAGAAAATGATTTTAAAAGATGTCAAGTGTTTGACATATGGTGTTATTGTGGGTTATTGGCTGAGTAAGTAATGACTGCCATCAGTGGTGGCAAAATGAAAGAAAGGAAACACAGAAGAAATGGTGTATTTCAATGGAATGATGACCTAATTTGTACACACACACACACACACACACAAAATAAAAAAATAAAAAATAAAAAATAAAGAAAGAGAGAGAGAGATTGGTGTTAGTATGTTTTTCAAGAGACATAATATTTGTAAATTGATATTTTATAAATTATTATAGAGATTGTAAAAATAGCTGGAGACATATTTGTATCAAAACGAAAGAAAAGTGTATGTGCACCTATTTATAATTAGCATGGATCAAGCGTTTTGGTTGTGAAATTGTGTCCTATTGGTCTTTCTTTCCATTTATTGATGATCAAATTTTTGTTTTATTTTTTAAGCGCTTCCCACTTTAAACATCAGCTGAGGAATTAGCTTTACTAACGTTTGCAAACTGTATGTTTCATACTAAATTAACTCCCAAGGTTGCTCCTATCATCGTCTGAGGTATTTAGTTTTTAATTTATGCTAATTTTTATCATATGTAACTCCGAACTGTACCTACATTTGTTTGTTTAAATTTGTCCATGTTCCTGTTGTAACAAACTATGTTTAAGTGGTAAATCCTATGATTGATAAAGCAAGTTCATTTTTCTTTTGAACTTGATAATATTGTTATCGATTGAGTATTACAAGTTTTTTAGCTTTTTGACACCATATATTGTTTGTTTGTTCAAGATTTGTAATTTTTTCTGTGGTGCATAGTGTAAACAAATAAATGACAACTCTTCAGTTTATAACGTTATATTTGTGGATGAAAATAAAAAGAAGACTTTATGCTTATGTCACCCGAAAAAGATAGTAATCTTTTGTTTCTTTGTTAACTTATTAAAATTGACTTAGTGAGTGTTTTTCTTTTTGGTTTATGCATTTGCAGTGTGGGAAAGTACTTGATTATCTGTTTTCACCCTGCTTTTTCCTTCCTGGACAACTCATTGACATTTTTTTGGCACTTTTTGTAAGCAATGTTTTAGTGTTTGTAATAGTTGGTTTCTTCTTTAGTTAGCCTTTTGCTGATTTCGTAAAGTGTTGTGTGTTTGATAATAATTATGTATGTTACCTATTAATGTGTGTTCGTTTATGCTACTGTCCTAATTCTCAAGTGTATTTCTTTGTCAAATTTAGTTCTTTAATTGTTTTTGGTTGACTTATTTCTTTTCGAAGTTCTTCGTGTTTTTGAAGTTACACTTTTATGATGTGGTTATTGATTTTGTAACAGTCATATTGGAAATAATTTTCATGGGTTGCTGAATTAGGAATGAAAAATGAAACAAATCAGTCCTTTCTTCCATATTTGTTTTCAAATTTGTCTTATCATGATTCTTAAGTTTATAAAATTTATATTCTCTTTGAGCAGGTTAAATGGAAACCGTGAAGGTGACCCCTATTACTGAATTGCGTGCCTACACTAAAGCAGACAAAATAAAGCTTTGTCTGTGTAGAATATGGAAATCAAACATTCCTGAAATTGTTCATAAATATATACGTGACACTATACTGTGTCTTGGTTGATGAAACAGTGAGTGGTCATTGTCCTATAATTTTAATTAGGAATTTTAACAGTAATAGTTAAGTCATTGGTTTTTTTTTTTTTTTTTCATCTATTACTTTGTTAATTTCTATTTATGTTTTTATATTACTTTTTCTATTTCATTTTTTTGTACGTATAAAGTGCTTTATAAATTTTACGTATTTTAAGTGAATCTATTTAGCTATTGTGCCAATTTAACCTCTCTGTATCAAAAAATAATGTTTTTTTATCGTTTGTTTGCTAATTACCTTTTTAATTCTGCTCTTTCTCCCTCTTTTTTCTTTGTTTTTTTTTTTTTTTTGGGACATAATAAGAACAATGCGGTTGAAGCTTCTACATCAGACATTGATTACGAAGTGGTAGCCTCAAAGATTGAGGTCGGTGATTGCTATGAAATCATGAATTTTCGGACAATCAGGATTAGAGGGCAGTATAAACTTGTGCCGCATAATACCCAAGTTATATTCACTGCTAAGACAGTGTTTAGAGAACTCTCTAGCGTCTTTCTGCGCATTTGTAATGCCTCAAAATTTTATTTTAGAAAATAATTTCGGTGATAGGCCAAATTAAACTCTTGTTTATTTAACTACCGTTAATCAAAATTGTTTATTTAAATTTCTTAATCACTCACAAAATCTATAACCAAAATTTACTTACCAAAAACATAAGATTAAATTTTCAAATTAATCACCAAATTTCTTTTCTTAAATCAAATTCCCAACAAAAAATTAATCTCAATTATTTAAGGCTGCATCTAATCCCTGTTAGACTGCCTACTTACCCTTGGGCAAGATCAAGTCTTTCGTAGTTCACCAACTTTTAAATGTCCTGAATTCTTATGAAGAACCCAATGTTTTCTTTTTTGGATATCCTTCGTAGTGACGCTAAAGCCATACAACTCAATGCTTGCAATTAGTAATCACAACATCAATACCAAGTAGTTTATGATGTCTCATTCAGCTCCATTGTTTGAAATAAACTCAACAATGTTTATTGGCACCATAATCCAAGTTCGAGACTCTAACTCTCAAATGTAAGCACACTCAACTCCAAAACCCTTCGTTTATCAATAAGCGTAGATCTTTCCAAATATACAAAAACAAGCACATAATATCAAGTTAGAAAGTTGACAAAATCTTTTCCTGGAAAGTATTGAGCTTCTTGTACCTAATTAAATGGACCAAGATTCAAAATTTAATAGTAAGGAGAATTTAGGAGAGAAGATAAATGTTGACAATGTGAAGCATTGAATTTCCCAGGGAGATAATTCCATCATATGCATTACTAAATTATGCGTTCTTGTCTCCTTCGTCAGAATTACTATGCTAGAAATAAGGCAAGCAATAATTCATGCCAGTTGGTCTTGCTCTAAGGATCTTCTTGGAAAATAAAAATAAAAATCTAATTCCAATTCAAAACTGGTACAAGGATTAAGGAATTAAAACCCTTATGATGTGGGTATAAAGTATAACAAGATGCCCAATAAAATTCAAATTGATTAACAAACACAGATGAAGGGGATGTGAATTGGAGAATTGTTGCCTTACCAGCTTAGCATCCAAATCTAACCCACTCACAACTTCTTACCCCTTCCCTTTTCTTCTTTTCTCCTTTCCTGCTTTGCCTCTTTTCTTCCCTTCCCAATTCGCCCGTGCTCTCCCCCTCCCCCTCTCACAGCCCTTCATGTGGCAATTTCCACCAAAACACACCTCCAGCCAAATCTGGAGCTTTCCAGATTCATGGAAAAATGACTATTTTGCCCCTACTTCGTTCATTTCTAATTTATTCGTTATAACTCCGTTTGTCAAACAGTTTTTGCCTACACGCTCGTGGAATCGTCCTCTATCCAAATATGTCAAGAAATACAATAAAATATATGAGGATAAAATACATCCTCATAAAATTACGTTTAGTCAACTTCCACTTATCGAAATTTTTCAACGTAAATTATAATAAATCCTAGAAACAAAATTCTAAAACTTCTCTAATCAAATTTTCATAGCCATAAATCTATTTATTCTCGATTTACTCCACATATTCATATATTTTAAATTTTCAAGGTATTACATTCGAGCCCCATTAAAATAAATCTCGTCCCCGAGATTTCTACCATCTAATAACGAAAAGGAATATAAAGCTAATCACACCATTCCATTTATAGTGAATAAAATCATAACCTTAGTCTACGATCTTATAAGAGCTTGCAAGGTTTCTCCTTTCACCAATGTGGGACTCTTTTATCTTCACTTTCTCACACGTCCCCTCACCTGTGACGAATTTTCAAGCCAAACACATAGACAACACGAATTGACTGACATGGCTGCTCTAATATCATGAAGAAAGTTGAGATTCCACCATAAAGTCAATTGGCGATATGGGGAGTAGCCCAACCGATAAGCCCTTGCAATGTTTCTCTTTTTACCAATGTAGAACTCTTTTACCTTCACATTCTCACATAATCTTTCTCTGGTGTGACCAAATTGTGCCGCTTGAAGATAGAATGCCTTGGCCTAACAGTGGCTTGCGATCTTTCGATAACAGGTAAACAGGCTTCCCTAAGTTCAAAGATGTGCACATGCTAACTTCCTTCACCATTTCTAAATCCGTAACGCTTAATTGTGGTATGCTTCCTGTTGAATAGGTGAAGTTTGGCCCTGCCACCAATATACATACACCAGATAAGCATAACAAAAGCACAATTTTTAAGCAAAATCATCCATAAGACTGCTTAAGTGCTTATTTCATTCATCTATCAACTAACCAACCAATAAAATGGAATAATTCATAATGCTTTTAGAAGAACGTGCATTTGAATGCTAAGTACCTTTTGATCCCAATAAAAGCCAAAATAAATTTACGGGTTATTAGACAAAATGGTCCATAAGATTTGCATGATTAATAGAAATGGTCCCTGAGATTGAAAATCAATAGAAATGATCCCTAAAATTGTCCACTATACATGATTTTGATCCTTCCGTTAAAAATGATTTTGGGCAATTTTAAAGCCTTGTAACTCAATCGTTTCTTAACCATATTTGACCCATAATATATCACAATGAAGATAGGAAAGTGTAGCATACGATTATACCGATTTGGTGGCCCAATGGTTGCCAGAGATGGCGGGAAAATAGCCTGAAAGGTGACTAGTCCGCGGGAAAACTGGAAAACTCGCCATAGACTAGGTAAACTTTAAACGTTCATAACTTCTTCAACACTCAACTAAATCAAGTGATTCAAAAACGACAATAATACTTGTTGACGAGACGAAGAGAATGGTACCTTTTTCAAAGGCTAACTCAATGTGGTTTAGTCGGACAACGGCTCGAAAGTGGCTAACCATTTTCGAGTTAGCCACTTTAGAGCAGTTTTCTGACCCAACCACGGCGAGTTAGCAGTAAAGAAAGATACCATTCTCTTTGTCTCATTGAGAAGTATGATTTTCGTTTTTGAATAACCCGATTTCGTTGAGTATTGAAGAAGTTATGAACGTTTAAAGTTTACCCAGTTTCCAGCGAGTTTTCCAGTTTTCCCGTGGACCAGTCACCTTTCAGGCTATTTTTCGGCCATCTCTGGCAATCAATGGGCTTAAAAATAGGTATAATCTTGTTCTACACTTTCTTATCTTCATTTTGATAAATTATGGGTCGAATTTGGTTAAGAATCGATTGAGTTACGAAGATTTGAAAATTGCCCAAAGGGTTTTTAACAGAAGGACCAAAATCATGGATGGTGAACAATCTCAGGGACCATTTCTATTGATTTTCAATCTCAGAGACCATTTTTATTGATTATGCAAATCTCAATGACCATTTTGTATAATAACCCTAAATTTACTCCTTTCATATTTTTAGTTTTAGACCAACACTAACCAAGAGACAATAAAGAAATTAGGCTGACAGAAAAAGGTGTACCGTAGTCATTTCGTCATTGCACCACATGGGAAAAGCGTTGAAGGCTACTCATGATCAATACAAAGATGGTGATCCATTGATTCTGTAGCCGATGGCTTCTCCATCGCCTTGAGTTTGATGCTCTTCATGTCCAGGATATTTCCAAAGAGAATTGATGAAGGAGAAGGCCCTCTAATTCCTTGCTTCCCAAGCTTTGATCTTAGCCTCTTTGGCTTTAAAACCAAAAATTCATAAATGTATAACATTAATAGCAAAAGCCCACCTAGAAACACTGATACTATCATCCATCCTTGCTGCTGCCATTGTTTCTTTCTTATTTCTTCCTTCATTCTTTGTTTTGGCAATCCATAATATTATTGTATTTAAAAGAAATGGACTACTTGTGTTATCTTTTACTTGTTTGGGGTCTTCTGATATTCCTTATATCTAGCAACCATTTGTTTGTTTTATGATGTTAAGTGGCACCCTCTGGGGTTTTGTTCAAATATATATAGAATTGGAATCTGAATTATTGGACTTCAGAAATACTTATTTGTTAGGTGGGTCAAATCCATATATGTAAAATTGATTTTTAACATAAAGTTACTACCACAACCATTTCATCTTTCATCGCTTAAACACATGTAGCCTAGTATTATCCTCCTAGGTTCTTGTATGCATATGGATTCTTAGTAGTTCTTGTAACCTTTGACCCTCGTAAACGCATGTAACCTATGATCAGATAGATGATTTACAAGGAAATCCTACCTCCGATGACTATTTGGCACGGTGACATGCTTAGTCTCCACTTTTTTTGGTGTTGGTAAAAAATATAAAATCTGTCGTTGCCAACATACTTCGGCATGTGGCACCTCTTAGAGAAGTCATACTTTCCTCGCATATAAAACTATTGCGACCCTTTCAAATTTATCTAACCTATGATCAATATGAATGAGTGTAACTTATGATCTCATAATTTCTGTCCTTATAATTGCAAGCCGATAGAAGGACGTCTTACCTAGATTATGAACAAAACAAGCTTTTTCACCGAACAACTTCTGTTATTATTCTGCCAACGAAACATCATCGAACATACACCAAAATAAAGTAATAACTAATGAAATTCATCCAACTTGAAAGACATCTAGATAACTTCTTGTTTCGACGTTTACAGTGAAATACAGAAACACAACTGCTGTCACACTCTCTTAAGATGGAGAATTACTCCATGCTCAGGTTCAATGACCAACCTAAAAGCTGGCGAGTGCTGGTATGCCGGGGAGAGTGAGAAACAAAACTTGGAAAGAATAAGAGACAGAATCACCTTCAATTCCGTCATTGCTAAGTTTTTGCCAACACAAATCCGAGGACCAAATCCAAATGGCATATAAGCCTCAGGAGACTTGCAGGCAGCAACGATTCCATGCTTAAATCTTTCCGGATTGAATTGAAGGGCATCAGGGCCCCAGACATCAGGCAGTTGCTGCAATATTGGGACTGGAATCTGAATGTTTGTTCCCTTGGGAACCACGATATTGTTGAGCTCAATATCTTTGAGGGCTTGTCTTACAATAAACACTGCTGGTGGGTACAGGCGCAAGGTTTCTTGAATCACCATATTCAACTGCCAACATATATAAATGGGTTTAACATGTAGCCTATAGACTCAAGCGATCACCTCGGTGAAAACTTTTATGAATCTGTACACATATAGTAACATACTGCATGCGTTCATTATCTAAGTATATATGTTTTATTAAGTATTGCTTTTATTACTAGAACTAGTCCCTATAAATACTTTTTTGACTAATATTCAACACATATTCACCGCCTAACATGTGCTTCTTCAAGAAACACTTGAGCTAATGTCATGATTGTCATCCCAACGTTTATCTATTTTTATATCAAACCCTATAAAGAGCGCATTTAGCAGCACTGCAAAAAGAGTTTGAAACAGGATCATTAAAAGAGCATCTGCAGTGATTAAAATACATAAAGATTTATTGTGTGTGTAAAGTAACATACTGTTTTCATGCTTCGAAACATATCAGCATCTGGAATACCATCCCTGAAAATTTCAAGCACCTCAGCACGGACACGAGCTTGCCACTCTGGATGTGTAGCTAACAACATCAAGCTCCATGATGCTGTGACCGCTGTGGTTTCGTGGCCAGCAAAGTAAATACTTTTGCAATTATCCACTATGAAACTATCACGGGAGTAACCTGAAAATAGGTTATCAGCATCATCATAATTTTTGGCCCCCTCTAGTATCATTTGCATAAGGTCCTTCTCATGAGTAGCTTCAGTACTGCGTTGCTTCGCAGCCTTTAAGATCATTGAGTGGATCTCTTTCTCCAATCTCCCTATCTGTCTGTTGTTTTCCGTTGGCAGGTATCTAGCATTTTTTGAGACATTTAATTATGAAAAATTAGTATGATAAGGATCGAATGCAGAATGCAGATATAGTCATGAATAAGTATGCCCCATGTACATAGTAAAACTATTTGAACTAGGTGCTTCAACTGATGAGATCTAGCACACAGATGAGATCATGCCAATATGCAGTATCATGAACATTAGATTTCTTGTAACAAATAGATACACCTTGCACCAGGAACCCCAATGTTTCCATTCGACATGATTTTCTGAAGAGTTCTGAGCTTGAAAAAAATTTCTTTCCCTTGTAAATAATTACTTCCAAAGGATGCTCTAGATATGATATCTGCTGACAAGCTTCTCAAATAATCATCCACTCTAAAGACTGAACTTCCTCCCTCACTTTCGATTTTACGCTCCCAGGATCTTACCATCATTGTTGTAGAGTCCACCATCAAATCCACCATACCCTTGAAATTAAACAGTGAAGTTGGATCCATTTGATTATAAATAAAATACACGAAAATGCATCATAAAAAGCATGCATCCAAGTGATATCTTACATTTGCAATTACTTCTTCTAGTGTGAGATTTAGTGATTCACCTTAACCTTGTCAGAGTAGAACTCAGGAGCAATAATCTTTCTTTGGTGAGACCAAATCGGGCCGTTTGAAGATAGAATGCCTTGGCCTAACAGAGGCTTGCGATCCTTAGACAATTTGTAAGCAGGCTGCCCTAAGTTCAAAGATGTCAGGCTAAGTTCCTTCACCATCTCTACATCTGAAACACTTACATGCTGAATGATTCCAGTTGAATACATGAAGATTGGCCCTGCAACCAATACATATATAAAAGATTCGCATAAATGACGAAGATTTGGGTAGATTTCTTATTATCTGCTTAAACTAAAAGATACTAGTAAGGAAGAGCACTCTATTAAATCAAATTACATCTGCAAGAGTACTTGTTATATTTCAATGATCATCTGACAATCAAAGTACATATATGTGTACTACCATTTGGTCCAAAGAAAAGGAAAAAAAAATTCTGGTTAATTTTAGCAGGACTTCTTATATTTCAAGTCGTAATTTTGGATTGCTCTTGATCCTTATAAACTCTGAAATGCTTTTGTTAATGTCTTGTAATTTATTATTTTCTTGTAACTTAGGATAGATAAATATGAGCTTTGAGAAATTAATTTGTGCACAATGAGATGCATGGGATAGTTGCAAAGTCTTTTGTGCTACATTCTCCAGTCTTCTGGTCTCGTGTATGAATATCTACGATATATCAGTTAGAGACTTGCTCTAGTCTAAATTGTCATATTAGAGCATGTACGGTTGGAGAGTTACCTCCAAGATTAATGAAGAGCATTGCTCACTGCCGAAAGCTGTGAAGAGCAGATTCTCCAATTTTTCATTCTTTTCTTTCTTACCAACCATATTGAGCATTGGTCTTGAACTGTAGGTGAATTGGGGCTTTGGTCCTGAACTAAAAAGTATTGGTTCCTGAATGTGCAGCAATGGTCATTTTCGCTAACTCTGGTTAGAACTGTGATCCCTTATTTACCCCTTTAAATACGTTATTGTGGACAAAAGTTCTAACGGTGTTTCTCAAAAGGACCATTGCCTGGCTTTGTTGCAGGCTCGTAAACTAATACTCATGGATTTTTAGTTAAGGACCAAAGATCAAATTGAGTCAAAATTGAAAAGGAGTACTCCAATTTTCTCTGAGAAATAAGCAACATCTGAGAGTGCAAAATTTAAGATATTGACAGAAATGGGATTTACCATATTCGTTTCGCCATTGCACCAGATGAGGGAAGAGGGTTGAAGGCCAATCATGATTAATGGAAACACGATGGTCTTTCGAGATTGGATTACCACTGGGTTCTGCAGCTGTTGATTTCTTCATCACCTCGAGCTTGAACCTTTTCATGTCCGGGATATTTCCAAAGATAATTGATGAAGAAGGAGGCCCTCTGATTCCCTGCTTTTCAAGCTTTGATCTCTGCCTCCTTTGCTTTAAAACCAAAGACTCATAGAGATACAAAAACAGTATCGCAAATCCACCCAACAACATAGATAGTATTATCTTTGCTGCTGCCATTGTTGTCTCTTCCCTCTCTCTGTCTCTCTCTCTTTCGTTCTTTTTTTCTCTTTTCTTTCTCTCTCTCTTTCTTTCCTTCTTTCTTTCTTTTTTTTTCTGCTTTTCTATTTCTTTTTCTTTTTCTTTTTAAAAAAAATGGGAACAACGCAAACCACATTTGTCCTCTCTCCTTCTTTTCTGCTCAGTATATGTTTTTTGAATCTTCCTAACTCAAACAACTCTTTTAAATTTTTTGGCAAACAAGAAAACAATTCTTCACTTGTTCAATTCTCGCTATATGCAAATTTGACTATATTATTGCTAGTTTATTGTGAGGCTAAATCCATCATCTCCTCTCTAATTTAAATAATGTTGTTTTTTTTAAAAAAAAAAAAGATTTTTTTAACTTTAATCATTCAAAAAGATTGAAATTTAAAATAAACATGATGTTAGATTACATATTGATTATATTCCTTTGATGTGTGCTTAATTCAAAATAATTAATGTGCATTTTATTTAATATCTCCCAAAAGATATTTAAATTTATTAATAAACAAATTTTAATTTGTTTTATGACCAAAAAAAAGTTTTTTTTTTAATTTATTATTTTTATTTAACATTCTTCAAACTTGAAAACTCAATTAATATACCTAAATATTAGTACCAAAATGTATGTACCGAAATATATTATATTAAACTAATGTATTTAAATGTTAGTACCGAAATGCATGTACTGAAATATATACATCGAAATGTATTATATTAAATTAATGTACCTAAATGTGTATGCCGAAATGTATGCACAGAAATGTTAGTACCGAAATGTATTATATTGAATTAATGTACCTAAATGTTTGTATCAAAATGTATGTACCTAAATATATGCACCGAAATGTATTATAATGAATTTAATGTACCTAAATGAAGAAGACAAAAGACATTGAAATATATTGTACAACAAAAATTAGTTTGTATAAATATTTACAACAAAATATATTACGATAAATGAAATAAAATATAAATGTTTACAACAAAATATATTACGATAAATGAAATTAAAATTACAATTAGAATGAAATAAAATTAATACATTAAAATTAGGAAGAAAAAGTGAAATAATTAATAAATGAGGTTATTAATGTATCAAAGGATTAAAATTATATTTTGATCTTACTTATGATTTTAGTCTAAAATCCTTTTTTTTCTTTTTTTTTTGGTTGGAAACGTCTAAAAATCATTTTTGCCAAGGATTACAATGAAGTTTTCTGAAGAAAAAAAAAAAAAGGAATCTTTTGGTTAAAACCAAGCCACAAGTCGACAATGCATGTAAAAGGAGAGTTCAATCCTTTCTGTACAAAACTGAACAGAAACATTGCAACATCTATTGCCCAGTATACAGAGCCAAGAAATTACATGCAGAAAAATTAAATCATCGGTAGTTGACGACAAATGTGATTCCCTAGGGCCTAACTGGTGTGGATCTTATGTCACAGAAAATAGAACTAGGAAGCATCCTTGAAGTAGCTGAAAACTGTATTATGGGCAAAACTCCAAGAACTTAATGTACAATTCGTGACACACTAGCCTGGCTCTCTCTCTCTCTCACACACGTTTATCTATATATATATATATATATATATATATATATATATATATATCTACAATAAGGGGGAGAGAGTGGGTTTTGCCTCACAATTGGCTAATAATAATGTGATTCAATCAATTGTTTATTAAATATTATATTCTCTATTCTTAATGTAAATTCTATAGAAATTAATTTTATTATGTGAATTCATTTGCTTTAATTGGTTTATGAGGGTTTCTTCTAACATAATCTAAGATTATTCATTTACTTTAAATATTTGACTTTTCTTCTAACATGATTCAAATATTTGACTTTTCTTCTAACATGATTCAAAAAATATCTTCTGCACGCGCGTGAGCGCTTGCATGGAAGCTAGTATAACTTTTATTTCTTTAAGAATACAACGTTTGACAATCATCCCATGTTCATATACACATGATTCTCCTTTAGCCTTACTTTTTAACCTATTATGACCCTCGTAAACGCATGTAAATCTATAGGAAGCATTGCGGTAATTCAAGAAGCAAGTAGCATCTTCATTCATCAAAAGAAGTATGCTCAAACCTTGCTTGAAAATTTTGGTTTGAAAGGCTGCAAACCTGTATCCACACCCCTAATTGCAAATGAGAAACTCAAGAAGGATGATGGAAGTGAATCAGTGGATTCAAATCTTTACAGAAGCATTGTTGGTAGTCTATAGTATCTAACTACAACAAGGCATGATTTGATGTTTTCAGCAAGCCTGCTCTCAAGATTTATGCAAAATCCTACCAAGATCCACATGGGAACTGCTAAGAGAGTGCTGAGATATGTGCAAGGGACACTTACTACATAATCAAGTATGAAATGGGGAAGTCAACTATTCTAATTTGGATTTTGTGACAATGACTGGGGAGGCAGTGAAGATGATTGCAGAAGCACATTAGGATATGCATTCACTTTTGGTTCAGGGGTTTTCTCTTGGGCATCAGTGAAACAATAAAGTGTTGCACTGTCCACAGCTAAGCCAGAGTATGTGAGTGCCTCAGAGGCAACATCTCAAGCCATCATCTTGCTGAGATTTATACTCAAAAGACTTTAGAGAATTGCAAGTTGATGCCACATCACTTCTGTGTGACAACACCTCAGCAATCGCCATGACTAAAAACCTAGTTTTTCATTAGAGAACAAAGCACAAAAGAGGAGATATCATTTCATCAGAGAAGCATTGCAAGAAAATACAATCAAGCTACACTACTGCAAAACAGAAGATCAAATTGCAGACATTTTCACAAAAGCTCTTCCAAAGAAAAGATTCAATTACTTGTGGGGATTGCTTGGCGTGACAACCAAAACCAATTCAGAGGGGAGTGTTGGAACCTAAATTGCTTTTGGTTCCAAAGATCGAAGGCAACAAGTGAAGTTCCAAGTTATGAGCTGCTCAATAATCGAAGAAGAAAGAAGAAGAGCGAGGGTTTCGATCCTAACTGCTAGTTTCTGTTTAAAGTTTTTGATTATGTAATAGAGTGACAAGTGTACACTCCATATTAGATCACTTAAAACCCCAATGAATGGCTAGGATTAAATCTGGAGAATGCTAAGTTTGCGAGTTGGCAATGTACCAGGAACCCCAATGCTTCCCTGTGACAGGATTTTCTGAAGAGTTCTGAGCTTTAAAAAATTTCTTGCCCTTCTGAATAACTACTTCCAAAGGATGCTCTTGATATTATTTCTGCTGTCAAGCTTCTCAAATCGTCATCAATTCTAAAGACAGCAATCCCTCCCTCGCTATCAATTTTACGCTCCCGAGATCTTAACATTGTTGTTGGTCCACCATCAAATCAATCGTGCCCTTGAAACTAAACATTGAATTTTGGACCAATTTAATTATAATTAGAAACAACGAAATGCATACAAAACAGAAAAAGAAAAATAACTTGAAAATTCTAGTACGTATGTGATGCGGTTTAACCAAATCCAAGTAGAACTCAGGAGCAATAATCTTCCTCTGGTTTAACCAAATTGGGCCACTTGAAGATAGAATGCCTTGGCCTAACAGTGGCTTGCAATCCTTCGATAGCAGCTAAACAGGCTTCCCTAAGTTCAAAGATGTGCACATGCTAACTTCCTTCACCATTACTAAATCCGTAACGCTTAATTGTGGTATGCTTCCTGTTGAATAGGTGAAGTTTGGCCCTGCCACCAATATACATATACCTGACAAGCATAACAAAAGCACAATTTTTAAGCAAAATCATCCACAAGGCAGCTTAAGTGCTTATTTCATTCATCTAACAACTAACTAACCGGTAAAATGGAATAATTTATGCTGCTTTTAGAAGGACGTGCTTTTGAATACTAAGTACCTTTTGATCCCAATAAAAGCCAAAATAAATCTTTTCTCTTTTATATTTTTAATTTTAGACCAACACTAACCAAGAGATAATAAAGAAATTAGGCTGACAGAAAAAGGTGTACCGTAGTCATTATGCCATTGCACCAGATGAGGGAAAAGAGTTGAAGGCCAATCATGATCAATGCAAAGATAGTGCCCCATTGATTCTGTAGCTGATGACTTCTCCATCGCCTTGAGTTTGATGCTCTTCATGTCCGGGATATTTCCGAAGACAAAGATAAATGATGAAGGCGATGCCCTCTGATTCCTTGCTTCCCAAGCTTTGATCTTGGCCTCTTTGGCTTTAAAACCAATGAATCATGAATGTATAATATCAATAGCAAAAGGCCACCTAGAAACACTGATAATATCCTCGTTGCTGCTGCCATTGTTTCTTTCTTTCTTTCGTCCTTCCTTCTTTGTTATGAAGTCCTACTTCTGAATGGCCCAGCCGATCTTTCGGGAAAAACTAATATATTAGATATATAATTGAATCTTATTCACCATATCAAAGACCTACTAACAATCTTAAGACGGAAAAGATAGATGAGGAAGAGAAAGTAAAACAGAAAACGCAGATGAGAGAGAGGGAGGATCCCAAACCTTGTTTGAGTTTTCTAGAGCATGTTTCGTATCCTCTTAGATTCAATTTTTAGTTTTCAAAAATAATGAATGTGGTTAAATTACTTAGTACTCATTAGTATTAAAAATAAAATAAAAATTAAGATTCAAGAAGCCTTCCAAACAGCTCCTAATTTCTTTTTATTTTCCAAATGTTATTTTATGTTAACTTTTGATTCTTTAAATAAATTGATGTTCAAATTAATTTTATTTCTTTTTATTTTCCAAATTTTATTTTATTGTTAACTTTTGAATTCTTTAAATAAATTGATGTTCTAATTAATTTTGAGGATGATAAAGAGACATTTCTCTTAAACTATTAGTAAGTCTGATGAGTTGATGAGTCTGATTGACTGTGATTACAAGTAAGGTGAAATTCCTCATTATCTCTCCGGGTCCGGAATAAGTGAATAACTATAGATTGGTTCGTTAAAAGTAAAGGTCAATTAAATTAAATTATTCGGATTACCTCAGTGGTGACGATAGGTGTAGGGTTATGAATATAAGTCGTGACTAAATTTTTTTTTAAGACATGAAAATGACATGGTGCAATGTTACGATTTTTCTAAAGTAACTCGGTTCATTTTATGACTTCAACACGTTCGAAACCTTAGAAATATGAATAAATTGATGCAACTTCATTAAATTTGAGCAAATGTGGATAAATTGATGCAACTTCGCTAAATTTGAGCAAAAATATTGGCTGGAGTACAGCCCACCCGATTCTCAAATCCTAGTTACGTCCTACAAATCATGAGCTTATTACATTAATAAGGAAAACAAAATTGCTATTCTTATCATCTAGTTGTATCATCATTTACACCGTATCTCTAATAGAGATGGTATTCACATGCATTAACATACCCTACCTCTATTAAAAAGATAGTACAAGTGATGGTATAACTAGACGGTAATTGTAGGACTACTCAAAGAAAAACAAACAATCAGAAGAGGTCTTGCATGTTATTTCAAATATGTGAGAAAAGTTAAAGTGTTTGCAAATGATCCATTTCCGCATTGCATCCTTATATCGCGATTAAAGAAAAAAAGTTAAGAGTTTGCAGATGATCCATTCCCACATTGCATCCTACATCGAGATTATAAGAAAAAAGTTAAAGAGTTTGCCGATCTATATGCCCTATGATAAAACCGACCGTTGGCGACATATTTTTACACTCTCCTCACATGGAGATTTACACCATTTCCAGGTTCAATAACCAAGCTAAAAGCTGGGCAGTGTTGGTATGTGGGCGAGAGTGCGAAGGAAAACTGGGATAGGATAAGAGCCAGAATCACCTTCAATTCTGTCATGGCAAAGTGTTGCCCCACGCAAACGCGAGCACCCACTCCAAATGGCATATAAGCTTGAGGAACCTTGCAAGCCCCAAGAACTCCATTCTTGAATCTTTCTGGATTGAAATCGAGGGCATCGGGTCCCCATAGATCAGGCAGCCGCTGCAGTATTGGGATCGGAATCTGAATGTTCATTCCTTTGGGAACTATAATGTCTTTGAGCTTAATATCTTCCAAAGCTTGTCTTATGACAAACACAGCTGGTGGGTACAGACGTAATGTTTCTTGAATCACCATATTCAACTGCCAAGATATACAAATAAATTATAAAGATTTTAGAATGTACTTCTATAGAACTTTTGTTTAAAGGAATATATTCTTATTGCAAATACCGTAGGATATTTTGGACATGTTTGAGAGTGCATCTATATAACTATAAAATGCTTTTAGTCAATAGTTTTTTTTGTTAGAAAGCAGTGTTTTTGTTGGAAGCATATGAAATGTTTCAACTAAACTCGAGTTTTTTTCTGACCCAGAATGGCTTCTTGAGAAGCACTTGCCATGTACTTCTCCAGGAAGCACTTAAAGTCCTTACTTTTGTCGATTTATGCCAAATGCTACAAAAAGCAGTTTTGCCAGAAAGAAAAAACTATTCCAAACAGGACACTAGCAAATATATGTAGTGAGTAAAATTTAGAAAGATTTGTATATGTGCGGTAATGTAACATACTGTTTTCACGCTTCGAAGCATATCAGCATCTGGAATAGCATCCCCGCAAATCTCTAACACCTCAGCACGAACACGTGCTTGCCACTCTGGATGTGCAGCTAATAACATCAAGCTCCATGATGCGGTGATGGCGGTGGTCTCATGGCCAGCGAAGTATATATTTTTGCAATTGTCTACTATAAACTTTTCTTTAGAGACACCAGTAGAAAATAGACCATCTGCATCGTCATAATTTTTGGCTCCCTCAAGTATCATTTGCAGAAGGTCCTTCTCATCAGTAGCTTCCATACTGTGTTTGTTTGCCACCCTTAATATCATTGAGCGGATATCTTTCTCTAATCTCCATATCTCTCTGTTGCTTTTTGTTGGCAAGTATCTATATCGATTGGGCCATTAACGGAATCATTAGTACGATACAAATGAGGAATTTGAAGATATAGTGGGCATATTGTACTGTATTTTGCTAATGACATCGCAGATACAGGTGTGAGTTACATTGGAAAGATTATAATAGATACTTGCTAATGAAAAACAATGCCGCTTGTTTTTGTTTAAGTGACCATATATCATAATGCAGTAAATGCAGCACAACTTAAACAAAAACCACTGCAACAATACCTATTATGGTTATTAAATAAATGAAGTACGATCATTTGAGCGTCCTTGTAAAATATATACCTTAAGCCAGGAATCCCAATGTTTCCCAGCTGGGACATGACTTTTTGAAGAGTTCTGAGCTTTAAGAAAATTTCTTTCCCTTGTGAATAATCGCTTCCAAAGGATGATCGTGATATTATGTCAGCTGACAAGCTTCTCAAATCCTCATCAACTCTGAAGACTGCAATTCCTCCATCTCTTTCGATTTTACTCTCCCAAGATCTCAACAACGAGGTGGTAGAGTCCACCATCAAATCCACCATACCCTTAAAAGATATTTGCAAGCATAAACATTAGGCATACCGAAAGCAAAAAAAAAAAAAAAAATTCTTTTCTCAAATACATTCGAAAGTAAATTAATCAAGTTTACAGCTTCACGCAAACACCAAACTGAAGGCAATCTTTTACTACTAAACTGAGTGATTTACCTTAACCTTATCAGAGTAGAATTGAGGAGCAATGATCTTCCTTTGGTGGGACCAAATCGGGCCATTTGAAGCTAGAATTCCTTCGCCTAACAGCGGCTTCCGGTCCTTGGATAGGTAAGCTGGCTTCCCTAAGTTTAAAGATGTGCACATGCTAACTTCCTTCACCATGTCTACATCTGAAACACTTACTAGCTGTATGCTTCCAGTTGAATACATGAAGATTGACCCTGCCACCAATTACTACTAATTAGGCATGCATGTATAATCCAACAGCACAAAGACGGCCAAAGAGAAAACAGAGAAATAAAGGTACTGTGATCTATGGGAATTACCATACTCATTTCTCCACTGCACCAGATGAGGGAAGATGGTTGAAGGCCAATCATGAGAAATACTAGTTTCTGGAGATCTTGAATTCTTCAGCACCTTGGCTTTGATGCTTTTAATTTCTGGGATATTTCCCAAGAGAAATGATGAAGGAGGAGGCCCTCTGATCCCTTGCTTTTCAAGCTTTGATCTCTGCCTTTTTGGCTTCAAAACCCAAGACTCGTAGAGATATAATAGCAATAGAAAAAACCCACCAAACAAAACTGACAATGTCATCTTTGCTGCTGCCATTGTTGCTTCTGTTTTCAGCTTCTTCTTTTCTTTCTACCCTTCCTTTTTCATTTTAATCCACCTATATTCCTGCTAGATATTCAGGTTTTTTTTAATTTCTTTTTTGGTCTTTAGTAAATTTAAAGTAATAGGATTCCTCTTTCTTTTGTCAATTAACAATTTAACACTCACAGGATGGATTAAGACAAGTTTGTACAGAACTTGCGACCAGGACTCGTGGTCTTCTTTTTGTTTTTGGCCTCTTCTGAGTTTCTTTGCAGGGTAGCACCCACTACATGTTTTTCTCTTTTCGGCAAGTCCTGAGTCGGCACCATATGGACTCCAGTCTGATAAAGAGGAATAAAGTATGCACTGAAGGTGAGGTATTCTCACGTAATCGGTAACGCTACGTTAAAAATATCTCTTCGAGTACAATTTTTCAAACTCAACCACTCTAGAAAAACTTATTCTAAGTGGTAGTTGTAGTACCTACGTAGCAACGACGCTTTTGTTATAGATTTGTATTCCGGCTAATGAAGGTAGCATGACTCCAATGCTCCATCTCCATCGACTTCTTTGCAAAATGTATAAATCGAATCAACTCATTCAAGGGTTACTCAGAACCTTGAGTGAGTCAATGAAGATTCAAGCAAACCAACACAAGTTGTGCTTGAATCTATAAGATATACTATCCTATATGAATCCAAATGATATGAGAATAAAAATTCTTTCAATATGCTGAGGTGTTTGAACTGTAAAGTGATGAGTCGATATTATTCTATATATATATATGTGTGTGTGTGTGTGTGTGTATATATATTACCTTATTCTTAGCTATAATTTATTTTCCATTTTGGTAAAGTTTTGATAATTTGTGCTATATTTTGTTTTAGGACATGCGAATTTATTTTGAGCATAGAGTGATGAAATGGATGTTGGAACCAAATTCACGTGCCGTGAGTGATGGAGATGCTCAAATCTGTTTACCTGTAAAAGGACACACCACCATAAATAAGCCTAGAACCCGGGGGTGTGCCAGTCAAAGGCTCTCAGATGACCATGTTAGTGAGCAATATTAAGACTAAAGCAATACGCAAGAGAAGATAATAAGTGTGCAGAGATTGAATTACCAGAGATGAATCCTAGAATGATGTCAGTCGAAGAGAGAACCTTTTAGGATAGTAGAATCTGTTTTAAACCAGAAGAATCCATGAGGATATCTAGGAAGTAGATATTGCATCCTCATGAATGTGATAACTAGAGGCGCACGCCAATCATTAGATTGTAAGGGCTCCAAGGTTACAAGAAACATATTGATTCCATACTGGATTAGGTACCTGAATCTTGCGAGACAAGAATTGTCCTATCTCAACAAAGTTGACAAACTTCGCCCACTGATTTCGAAATAGGATGATGGTGACATCGTTGATCCGTTTAATTAATCAGCTCTGCTGTCCATGACCGGACTTTTGAGGTAGGCGTACTTGGATCCAACTTCTGTCTTGGAAAATCATGGCCCCACTACGAAGAAACTTTTGGAGTAGATTCGTGAGTCTTTCAATATGATAGTGTTAAAATTTTAGATTTTTATTCCATGCCGTTTGACCCTAGTGGAGAAAGACCTTGCTTGAACAGTTTATACTACAACTACTTGTTCCCTTGCAAGTATTTTTTAGGTGGCATTAAAAAAAAACCCCTAAAAAAATTGAAAACCTTTCAAAAACCAATTCAAGAATCAACAGCCATGAAATGATAGGATTAATAAATAAACTCAATAAAGTGATTTGAGAAGTATCTTACAAAGAAATAGATAATTTTGAATATCAAGAGTGATTTACAGATCGATTTATGAAGAATCAAACAAATACGAAGCTCAAATGGTTAGATTCATATAAGAGTCCAGAAAACTAGAGAGAAAGTTTCTGTCAATGAAAACAATCAGTACAGACGAAATCTCTTAATCTCTATACTTAATGAAATTGTGGTGCATGATTTGCATGAAATAGCACCAGAGAGAGAGAGAGAGAGAGAGAGAGAGAGAGCAACGAAGCTTCTCACCTTTCTCACACAAGGCAGTTACAAGTCAGGGTAAATGAGAAATTTAAGAAAGTAAAACATCTTGCAGTTAATGACATGTTACTGGTTACAGCAGTGAAATGTAAAATGACATGTGAAATGCACATGCAATGCATTATACTTTTGCTGCAAACCTTGGGTGGATTGTACATGCCGTTACCCATTTCATCGCAACTTTGGACGGATAGAAGCATGGATTTTGTTTTGAGTTTGTCTGGCATTCAACGTGGTGTGGCCCAATTTTTGGGGTGGTCAATTGATTTTCAAATATGGCTCACTTTATTACCTTGCTACAAGAAGACAACAGATGTTTCAAAAGTCGCTATATTCTTTCATGAGGTGTACCGACTTCATGGTTGCCAAGCTCAATTGTTTCAAATCGGGACACCAAACTTCTGAGTTTTTCTTAAAGGAGCTTGTGAAAGTTACACTATCACCCATCACCCTCAAAAAGACGGGCAAACTGACATTGTGAATCGCTCATTGGGAAACATTTTTACGTTGCTTAGTGGATGAAAATCTCAAGTCGTGGGATGAGAAGTTATGCATTGCAAAGTTCGCTTACAAGCCTTTCGTCAATTGCAGCACTGGAATGTGTCCTTTCTATATATTGTATATGGCTTAATTTTTGCGAGCACCAGTTGATCTTGTTTATGTCCCAGACAAGAAAAGAATTAGTAGCAAGGCAAAAACTTTCACTGATAACGTCAAAACAGGCCTACAGCATGGCTCATAAATGCCCTCAAGAATCAAGTTAGAAATACAAAAGCTCATACGATTTCCATAAGGTGCATGGTCGAGTTTGATGTAGAAGATTTTGTTTGGGCTGTCAGCTGGAAATTACAACAATTTGTCTGCAAGAAAAATTGGGCCATATGAGAATTTTGAAAATAATAACCCAAACGCTTATCGCCTAAAGTTACCGAGTCATATTCGTACATTTAGTGTATTCAATATGAAACACCAGGTTCCATTCAAAGGTGACACTGAGGAGAACAGACCTCCAAATTCGAGGGCGAATTTTATCTAACCTGGAAAAGGATGTAAATGTGCTGGCAATACATTCATGGATCGTTAGGATACACATAACTCTTGAGGAGTATTTGGAAAGGGTCTTAAGTATTTCAATAAACCAAGTGGTGTGTAAAATACGGTGCTGCTCAGATTTCTGATTAACTTTTGTAGTTTCAGTTTTCTGAGGGCTTTAGTTGAAGCTTTATTTCATTTTGTCTTTTCAATTTTTCTGAATGTAAATTATAAATGCTATAAATCCCACTTCTTGCTGGAAGTAAGGTCGAATTTGGATGTTTTGATTAATGAAATATTTAGACTGCTTTTTCTGTGTTTAGTGCCTTTTTCTTGTGAGATTGTTTGGGGTTTTGGAAATTTTAGATGTCTCCTCGCACTAAAAGATAATGAATTCTAAATTTCAATTCTTATTTTTCTTTATTTAGTTTCTTTTTGCCATCACCTTGCATAATTTTCTTATCTTATGAACAATCTCATTCTATAACAACCTTAGCATGAGATTGCAAAAGATATTACCGAATATAAAGAATTGCCTCGTTATTTTTGGGATTTTAGTTAGAGCTATTTTAACACCTATCTTTAATGATTAGTTGCTTGTAATTGCGATATAGCTTCTAAGTAACTATTTAGTAGTATATATATGTTATAACAAGCTGATGATCATAATCTAAGATTTCATATTTAGCACTTTTTTTTTTTATATAAATCCCCGTTTAGGCATTAAGCAGCTAGCCACCGCTTTGATTAATCCCTAAACTTTTAAAAATTACGAAAGGGGCATAGACCAACCTAGGTGTTCGTCTAGACCCGCCTAGATTGCAACTCTAACTTAGACATAACATAGATGACTTTCATTATATTTTTTATTTTTTAATAAATTGTACAAGACTTGTTGAATAATTGGATGAACACTCATTAAATTCTTGTCTCCTGTACTTTCAATATGTTATGATATTGTATAATCTATATGTCATTTTATTTTACAATTTATGTATCCCAATATAATACATAATTTTTTAGGGACGTTTTGATGTAGGCGCCTCGTTTTTCATTTTTGTTGATTAAACATTTGTTCCTTTCAAGAATTTGATTAAACATTTTTTTTTTCTACAATTTTATTTGTGGTACGTTTGATTTTATGATTGTTTGATTATATTGGTAAGTTTGATTAACTGTAATATGAGTACATTTGATTTTATGGTAAATTTTGTTTCTTGGTACATTTAAAATCTAAACGTACCAAAAATCGATACATTGATTTTTAAATGTACCATAAGTTTTAAATACATTTTTATATATAACTATACGTAAAATTTTGAGTGGAGTCGTTCAAAAAGAAGTCTCTACGGCCCCAGACGAAGGCCCACAGACGCTCCGATTAGAAGATGCGATTACGAGATAGAAGTTCAGGGCCGAAGAGGTAGAGATAGACCTATGAAGACTTGAAAAGAGACTCTAAGAAAAGACTTGGAGTACTTGGATCTAAAGGAAAACTTGGCACATCACCGAGCGCAATGGCATTCTAGGATTCATACAGCCGACTCCACTTAGTGGGATAAGGCTTTATTGTTGTTATATACGTAGAATTTTATCAAATTAAAGAAGTTTTCTTATGAAAGTGTTAATAAATTTTTTTAATGAAAGAATAGACTAATTAAATATAATAAGAGAAACATAAAGTTAAACTTTTTTTTTAATGATAATGAGGAATTAGTTAACTTAATGTTTTTAATAAAGCCACGAATTTAAAATTTGTCAGCTAACTTAATGGATATATATATATATATATGTGTGTGTGTATTTGAACAAAAATGGATAAATATTAAATAAATAGATGTTTTAGTCTAAACAAAGGTAGAAAAAATGGAGTCGGTATGAAAAAATGTGAGGAATCTTAATTACTCCATTTTTATGGATAAATATTAAATAAATAGATGTTTTAGTCTAAACAAAGGTAGAAAAAATGGAGTCGGTATGAAAAAATGTGAGGAATCTTAATTACTCCATTTTTTTATGTATAAATGCACCTTTATTTATATGTTATATAATAAGTTTATTTAAATTTTTATTTTTAGAAAAGCCTAAGTCTCCTCACGCGCCCCGCCTAAATGTCTTGGCCCTAGGCCATGCACGCCTTTTAAAACTTCGCCTTTGAGGCATGTTTTTTATTTTCTCGCTTTCTAAACTCATTGTATCTTTATGAGTGGCTTCTTATACTCGATTAGAATTTTCTTACCTGCCTATCATCATTCTCATAATTATACTCATTAGACATGAAAAAAAAAATTTGATCCCATTCTTTAGACTCTAATATGCGAACCAAACGAGCCCTTAAGCAATCTCCAACTGAAAGAGGCTAAATATAGTTCTGTTCAGAATTATAACTCTATAAAAAATTATATTTAAATGAATAGTATCAGACCATATTTATATATCATCTCTAACTGGCTAAAACATAGCCCCTCAATAATTTTATTATTTTTAAGTTTTTCTTTAACTTTATTGGTTAATTAAATTAAACTATCACATTAAGAAAAGTTATCCAAACATATCTTGGGTGCCATTTATCGCTAAAAGAATGTGAAGAATAGTGTAGAAATGTGACATCCCGTCCCGGAAATATTGAAACGTACATTTGAAATTACAAATTTTACCCCTAGTTCGTTATTTTACGTGTAGTTTTGTGTTGTGTGGTGTTGTAGGACCACACACACACTCATACACCCCGTTTCACTCTCCCGTGTTTTCCTCTCCCTCTGTCTCTTTTCTGTCACTTCTCTCTCTCTCTCTCCCAAGCTCCGTTCTTCCTCCTTCTTTCTTCAAAAACGTACGGACAACACACAAATCACCCAAACCTTGATGGATCGAAGAAACTAAGGACACCATCGAACTCGTGAAGCTCGTACGAGTGCAACCATACCATTTTCAGGTGAGAAATCCTTCGTTTTCGTGTCGATTCGAGGTATTCCGATTTCGAGTACTGTTCATGAAAGATTAATCTAGTTAGTTTTTGGACTTTTGAAGCTTGTAGATGTGTTAGTGAGGTCCCAAGGAGCCTCGGAGTACTTCGTTGGAGAAGTTTGGACGTCGGGATCGTCGTGTTCAAAGTTGGCCGGAGCTGTCGGGGCTTTTTCCGGCGAAACCACGGCGAGTTAGGGGTCGAGACAGGTATGGATGTGTTCGTCTCGTCAATACCTTCATTTTGATATATAGTACGTTGAAAATGGTTAAGAAATGAAGAAGTTATGACACTTTGAAATTTACCCAGAAATTCCGGCAAAACACTATTTCCGGCGAAACCAGTCCGGCGACGCGAGGAAGAAGACGCGCGCGTGGGCAGCGCGTGAACAGTGCGCGTGGGGGCGCGTGAGAGCTCCAAATTGAGTTCTGAAAATTGTCACGCGTTCGTGACGTCGTGTAGATCACCGTGGTATATTCATACACCCAAATTGAGTAACGTATGAGAAAGTTATGGACGAATGTTTGGTGTATGCGCGTTAAATAACGTCAATTTGGTTACTTTTTGTATAGGTGAAAATTATACAGAGGAAGAATGTAACCAATCTAGGGGAGGCTCAGGGACCTACGAGACGTCGATGTGATATGTGAGTGGGCAGTTATTTTTCAGTATATATATATATATATACGTATGCTTGACGTATTTCCCAGAAAACGTATTTTAAAAGAAATACGAATTATATATCCTGTCATATATGCATCATATTTTAATATGTGCATTACCATAATTATGCATACTGTTGCATGGTGCTGAGGAGGCCCAGGTAAGTGCCAGGTAAGTGGTATTCATGTTTGTATGCAATAGTAGTAGTTGAGATGTTTAGAGAGCTCATAATCTGCACCCCGGTGTTAGTGCTCCCGCCCAGGGCCAGGGCACAGTCCTTCACGTGATGTTCACCAGCACCACACGCTCGCCTTGGATCCAAGTTAGGTGCAAGCCTTGTCGTACAGACCACATTAGGTGGTTCCGACTCGTAGGTGACCCGCGATTATTCGCACAGTCTTCACGTGATCGTAGCACTAGAGCGTATATATTACACCCAGTCCTGTCGTACAGACCACATTAGGTGGTTCCGACTCGTGTGCAGATTCAGATATTGAGTTGAGATTGGAGCTCTAGATGCAGCCGTACAGGTCACGTTAGGTGACTCCCGGCTGCTAGATTATATGTTATTGATGTGAATTACGCTTGAGCATTTATATTTGATTATGAGATTCTGTTGTGGCATATTCTCAAGCATGAATGGCATATTGTGAGCATGAATGGCATATTGTGAGCATGAATGGAATATCATGGAGCATGATTGACATATCTATACATACGTATATATGTTCATTTTCTGGGAAACTATATTTGTTTTACGGCGAGGGGTTAGTATATTCAAAAGAGAAAAGAAGGTTTTGAATAAGTTTGCTTTGCTGACCCACTCAACTTTGTTTTGCGCCCCTCCAGGTTCATGGATTGAAAAGGTGTGGTGACTACGAGGAAATTCAACGGTGTTCTGACAGAATGGCCAAAAATGAGGACTCACCTTCGGGTGTTTCATCTTAGAAGTTGTATATTTTAAAGCTTCCGAACTGTGCAAATGGTTACGTCACTCTCACGTGACGGCCAGCATGCCCTCCTTCGGGACGGGGTGTGTCAAGTTGGTATCAGAGCCTAAGTTTCAATCTTGGACATCTTGAGAAGTTCTAGTGAATTCTGTCAGAACTACACCGCCTCGTAGCAAACCACGTAGTTAGAGGAATTTAGTCTCCCTGATTTAGTTGTTAGGGGAAACTATTATTTTGGTGATTCAGTATATTATCAAAAAGGGACATTTTAAGATGGGTTATGAGTTGAATTTGAATCACCTTATGAAATGATGAACCTAAGGGAACAAAGTGATGGATTAACCGATTGGAAAAGACATTTTGGATTATGCAAGTTAAGGAAATCTATCTTTTGAAGGTAAGTCAAGATGACTACCTGGTTTGAGTTATGAACTTGTATCCTGGTGGAAACAGGAGTATAATTCGTTGTCACCGGAGGAAACAGCCGGTTAAGAATTGTTTAAGGACTTGTTTAAAGAAAAGAATTATTTCCTTTGGCATCTTATGATGGTAGAAAGCAAGAGTTTGCAAATGTGAGACAAGGAAAGCTGACGATCAATGAGTATTATAGAAAGTTCTCAGACTTGCCTCGTCCCATTCGAATATTGCTGCTATTTTGATTGAAGTGTTATATTGTTTTAGGCTGGGTGGCATAAGGCAGTGGTACTTTGGGTGACCACTATCCATTGTAATTCTTACCAGGAGTATACAAGATGTTGTTGAGCCTTGAGGACTCTGAGAACATGTTCAGCGAGAGTAAAGAAGAATGATAAAAGAATGGGAATCAAAAGAGGACGATAAAGTTAATGATTCGTCATATCAAGAATATAGAAAGATTCGGAACTTCAAAAGAAGTGAAGCTGATTCTAGTTCTTTTGGCAAAGGTTTTAATGCCATTGGTCAAAGTCAAAGTGATAGATGTATTGGTAATCCCAGATCTCAAAGACAAGGTGATTTTGGTAAAAGAAATGTACCTTTGGGCTGTAGGTACAATAATGGACACCTTTGAGAATGTAGGTAAGAAAGCATTGGACGCTTTACAAGTGGATAGATGGGACATAGAACTGCAAATTATGTCCAAAACCAACAGAAGCCCTAGCAGTTTTCTTTGCCACAACTGGCGCCGATCCAGCAAGTTCCTGGATCTATTAATTATGGTCAGTTAGGCCGTGGTGTACATGAAAGAAGTATTTACACTAATAGAGGTTGTGGGAGACAACAACAAGCCCAGGGATGTGTTAACCACACATCACTGCAAGATACTCAGAATTATTTGGATTTGATTAAGGGTACGATAATTATTCTTAATGACTTAGCTAGAGTCTATTTGTTAATAATGTAGAAATTTTACGTTATTAATGTTATTGCCTTGAAAGTAGTAAATAAACGCGGTTGAGATGTGTGTATGTATTTCCTAATGAGTGGCAAAATAGTAATATTACACCCTCGAGAGTTGTTGCTTACTTATCGAGACAACGATGATTTATCAGTATTGCGGGCTGCAGACCGTAATATTAATAACTTATTCGTGGATTCGTTAAGCAAGCAAACCGGTAGGTTATCCTATGTTAGTATCGTACTTATTTAGAGTGCTCGATATTAGTAGAGTATGTATCGTTGCTAGCTACTTTTGTTCCATTAGATTGTAGATTCGATGTTATTCTAGAGCATATTATGTTATATACAGTGACGAGTTGCAGACCACGCGAGGTGGTACTGAATGTGTGCAAGATATACATGATATGATGAGTTGATTATGAGTTATATATGCCGCCGAGGGCTGAGTTGATTAGAATGAAAGAGTATGAGCTATGTTTATAGCCGAATGTTGAATTGATTATATGTTATTTTCCATCGGTCTGGATGACTAGAGATTACTTTTGTAAGTATGCAAAGTGGAGTGAGGCAGGCCGTTATTTATGTTGTGAGAGCAAAGAGATTATTATTAAAAGGCTGCCAAGGATACTTATCTCACGTGGTGCTAAAAGATGTCACTTCTAGTAGCGTGGAAGAAGTGGGAGTAGTCAAACATTTACCTGACGTTTTCCCTGAGAATTTACCTGGATTGTTGTCAGTTAAAGATGTAGAGTTCACTATGGATTTGTCTCCAGGTACAAACCTTATATTATAGAATGTTGCCTTTTGAACTAAGAGAATTGGAAATTGGTTGATAAAGGTTTTTATTCAACCTAGTACATTACGTTGGGGGAACCCCAGGTTATTGGTGAGGAAGAAAATGGACGTTAAGGCTGTGCTTTGATTATAAGCAGTTGAATCGAGTAACAATTGAAAACCGTTATTCGTAACCTCACATTGATGGTTGTTTGATCAGCTTCTAGGTGGTTGTATATTTTCTAAGATGGACTTGAGGTCTGGATATTATTAGCTGAAGATTATCGGTGAGGATGCCCTTATGATAACTTTCAGGACTCGTTAAGGTCATTTCAAGTTTTGGTGATGCCATTCGGAGTGACGAATGCATCTACTACTTTATGAATTTGATGAATAAAGTATTCCAATGATATCTAGACCGATTTGTTGTTGTTGCTATTGAAAAGATTGATAAGACTAGAGCCAAGTATGCTAAACATCTTAAATTGGTATTGCAAAGATCGAGGGAACTTCGATTGTATGCTAAGTTTAGCAAATGCCAAGGTTGGATGAATCAAGTAGCATTTTTGAGATATATTATATCTGCTTCAGGTATTCAAGTGAATCCATAAAAGGAAGCAGAAATTGAGAATTTAGAACAACCACGAATCGTGATTGGGATTCGGAGTTATCCTAGCTTAACAAGCTATCATGGACGGTTCGTGAAAGATTTTTCAGTCATTGCTTTGTCATTGGCAAGATTGTTGAGAAAAGAGGTTATGTATGAGTGGGAAGGAAATTGTGAGCAAAGAATTCAACAACTGAAGTATTTCCTCACTCATGCACGTATTTTAGTATTCCCAGAAGATAGTGGTAATCATAAATTTTAGTGATGTTTCTTGAATGGTATTGGATGCATGTTGATGCAAATGTTAGGGTGATTACATACGTTTCACGACAAAAGGAACCTCATGAAATGAATTACCCTACTGGTGATTTGGAAGTCATGATTACCATTCTTGCTGTGAAGTTATGAAGACATTATATTTGGTAAGAATGCAAGATTTTTACGAATCCAAAAAGTCTCCAATATCCATTACTTGGAAGGATTTTGATATGAGACAGCGAAGATGGATTGAATTGTTTAATGAACATAAATGTACGACCAGGGTGATCGTAAAATTGTTCTAGCTGATGCACTTGGTGAAAAGACTGTGGTAGGAGTTGATGTCTGGCACGCTTGCCAAGATTATCTTCTTGTGGATTGGAAATCAACTGAAGTAAAGTTGAGAATGGAAGTTTGAGAAGAAGTTGTAATTGCTAATTTTCAAGTTAAGTCTTTTTAGTAAGGTCGTACTCAAGACTCAAATGGTTGACGAAGAAAATTAAGAATTAACCAAGGCAAAGAAAGAAGGGAAAAAGAAAGATTGCTGAGTTCGAGAATATGATGGTTATGATTGAACTTGAAGTGATAGTTGATCAATGTACTAAGTTAGTACATTTACTCCAGTGTTGAGTAACAACCACAGTACAACAGTACTTATATGTTTTATGGAGAAGAGATTTGGGTTACGGAACTGCTGAATTTCTTAAGTATGTTGGTTGCACAGTTTCCAAAGTAACGCCATAAGGACCATGAAATGTGTCGATTTTTGTTGAATTGTGGAAGAAATACTTCTGGATAGAGAAGATTCGATCATGAAAGAGTTTTGGTAGGCCCTGAAACTATGGATGAGTCTTCTCAAAGTAGTCAGGTGATTAAGTTTAACCTGAGAGTAGCCAAGACTGGCAAAAGAGATTAATAGTTGAACATGTCACTAATCGAGTGTTTAACGTAGATGATCTTATAATTTTGAAGTTTTCACTTTAGAAAAGTATGATACGGCTTGGAAAGGAAAGCAAATTAAGTCCTAAGTACCTCGGACTTTATGTGATCATCGAAGAGTAGGTGAAGTTGCTTGAATTACTTCCAGAGTTATTGTAAGAGCATGATGTGTTTCATGATTCAACATTTTTAGAAATTTCATCACGAAAAGAAATAGTGAGATTTGGAAAGGAGACAAAATAAGTCTTAAACACATCAGACCATTTTTGACCACTAAAGGAATCGATGAAGTTGCATACAAGTGGTGATGTCTTCAGAATTGGCTAAGGTGCATAATGTATTATATTTCGATGCGTTGTCACTAGGTGGCAGATTCGTCACATGGAGTTCCGGTGCAACTATTGAGAATTAATCCGGATTAGACTGGTTGAGGAACCAAGGACGACCTTGGATTGGAAAAAGAATGTATTGAGAATTAAGACAGTGTAATTGGTAAAGAATTTGTGGAGAAATCAGTCAGTCGAGGAAGCTACATGGGAGACAGAAGATCAGACGAGGAATTTGTATTCTAGATTGTTCTTTGACCACTAGGGGTTGTTGATTGGTTGTTTTGAATTTCGGGACGAAATTCTATTAAGGAGGGTAGGTTGTGACATCCCGTCCCGGAAATATTGAAACGTACATTTGAAATTACAAATTTTACCCCTAGTTCGTTATTTTACGTGTAGTTTTGTGTTGTGTGGTGTTGTAGGACCACACACACACTCATACACCCCGTTTCACTCTCCCGTGTTTTCCTCTCCCTCTGTCTCTTTTCTGTCACTTCTCTCTCTCTCTCTCCCAAGCTCCGTTCTTCCTCCTTCTTTCTTCAAAAACGTACGGACAACACACAAATCACCCAAACCTTGATGGATCGAAGAAACTAAGGACACCATCGAACTCGTGAAGCTCGTACGAGTGCAACCATACCATTTTCAGGTGAGAAATCCTTCGTTTTCGTGTCGATTCGAGGTATTCCGATTTCGAGTACTGTTCATGAAAGATTAATCTAGTTAGTTTTTGGACTTTTGAAGCTTGTAGATGTGTTAGTGAGGTCCCAAGGAGCCTCGGAGTACTTCGTTGGAGAAGTTTGGACGTCGGGATCGTCGTGTTCAAAGTTGGCCGGAGCTGTCGGGGCTTTTTCCGGCGAAACCACGGCGAGTTAGGGGTCGAGACAGGTATGGATGTGTTCGTCTCGTCAATACCTTCATTTTGATATATAGTACGTTGAAAATGGTTAAGAAATGAAGAAGTTATGACACTTTGAAATTTACCCAGAAATTCCGGCAAAACACTATTTCCGGCGAAACCAGTCCGGCGACGCGAGGAAGAAGACGCGCGCGTGGGCAGCGCGTGAACAGTGCGCGTGGGGGCGCGTGAGAGCTCCAAATTGAGTTCTGAAAATTGTCACGCGTTCGTGACGTCGTGTAGATCACCGTGGTATATTCATACACCCAAATTGAGTAACGTATGAGAAAGTTATGGACGAATGTTTGGTGTATGCGCGTTAAATAACGTCAATTTGGTTACTTTTTGTATAGGTGAAAATTATACAGAGGAAGAATGTAACCAATCTAGGGGAGGCTCAGGGACCTACGAGACGTCGATGTGATATGTGAGTGGGCAGTTATTTTTCAGTATATATATATATATATACGTATGCTTGACGTATTTCCCAGAAAACGTATTTTAAAAGAAATACGAATTATATATCCTGTCATATATGCATCATATTTTAATATGTGCATTACCATAATTATGCATACTGTTGCATGGTGCTGAGGAGGCCCAGGTAAGTGCCAGGTAAGTGGTATTCATGTTTGTATGCAATAGTAGTAGTTGAGATGTTTAGAGAGCTCATAATCTGCACCCCGGTGTTAGTGCTCCCGCCCAGGGCCAGGGCACAGTCCTTCACGTGATGTTCACCAGCACCACACGCTCGCCTTGGATCCAAGTTAGGTGCAAGCCTTGTCGTACAGACCACATTAGGTGGTTCCGACTCGTAGGTGACCCGCGATTATTCGCACAGTCTTCACGTGATCGTAGCACTAGAGCGTATATATTACACCCAGTCCTGTCGTACAGACCACATTAGGTGGTTCCGACTCGTGTGCAGATTCAGATATTGAGTTGAGATTGGAGCTCTAGATGCAGCCGTACAGGTCACGTTAGGTGACTCCCGGCTGCTAGATTATATGTTATTGATGTGAATTACGCTTGAGCATTTATATTTGATTATGAGATTCTGTTGTGGCATATTCTCAAGCATGAATGGCATATTGTGAGCATGAATGGCATATTGTGAGCATGAATGGAATATCATGGAGCATGATTGACATATCTATACATACGTATATATGTTCATTTTCTGGGAAACTATATTTGTTTTACGGCGAGGGGTTAGTATATTCAAAAGAGAAAAGAAGGTTTTGAATAAGTTTGCTTTGCTGACCCACTCAACTTTGTTTTGCGCCCCTCCAGGTTCATGGATTGAAAAGGTGTGGTGACTACGAGGAAATTCAACGGTGTTCTGACAGAATGGCCAAAAATGAGGACTCACCTTCGGGTGTTTCATCTTAGAAGTTGTATATTTTAAAGCTTCCGAACTGTGCAAATGGTTACGTCACTCTCACGTGACGGCCAGCATGCCCTCCTTCGGGACGGGGTGTGTCAAGAAATACCATAGGCATTTATAGAAGAAAAAAAATTAATAAAAATTTAACTCTTTTTTTTTTTTTTTAATTCCTTCTGACAGCTAACTTCTACAAAAACCAAAAGGTATCAATTATGAAATTGAAAATGTTATTTTGATGCCTTCGAGCAGCCCACTCTGATGCTTCTTTTGTAAAACATTATGTGGAAATAGTTTTAGCATGTTGATCATGCTTGGGTCCATCTCATCCATTGGAAAACATTGTAGAGGATGGCAAATCGGGCTTCGAGTGGGGCTGAAAGTAGCCAGCCCGTTCCTTTTGGACAATTTTTGACATGGTGGGTTACTTTTTGCGCAGCTTTTTATCGGAGATGGATTTTTTTTTATCAAAGCAGCTCCAGCGGGAGCTCCTGCTCAAGGGACGGGCTCCGGAACAGGGTTGGATTGCCCGAGGGAGGAAGTCCAGTGTTGGCTGGCAAGGGAGCCCGAGCAGGCTCAAGCGCCAGGCCCGTCGATTCATGCCGAGCCGAGCGCCTGAAGGCAATCTGACGTGGGCTGACGTCAGGACGACGTCTCCACTCTTTTTGAGGGTCATAGAGACGTGGGTTCTGACAAAACCGAATTTGACAGCTAATAGAGGTTGCTGCTACTGTTCGGGGCAGCCGCGGTGCTGGTGAGCCTGAGCTCACTTCAAGGCAGCCATGAGAGCATTAGAGATGGGGGCTCCATGTCGGGACTCATGTTTTGGGCAGTGGGCAACCGCTCCAGAGCCACACTGAAGCAGAGCTCCAAAGCTCGGCACTGCAGAGGGTGGGAGGAATTGGGGTGAGATTTGATGCATGCTTGGCAGAGGAAACCGGTGGGGTAGGACAAAAGGGTTGCTGCCACGTGTAGCGGCATCGTTTGGCCATGGTTCCGTTGACACACTTCGGCAATCGAGTGGTTCAAGATGCTCGCCGCCTCTGGGGTTAACGTTTGCTGGATCGTACTATTATTTTTTAAATAAAAAAATACTATTATTTTATTGTCTATTGCAAGGGTTATTCAAGTGCAACAGTAAAGATGCAAAAGGTAGTTACTGTTCATTAAAGGCAGTTACAGTTCACTACGTGGATTGAATAATAAATAGCCTGGGGGTAGGGCTCCCACGCTAGAGTTGCTCTCAAAACGGACCATTTTTTAGCATTTAACCTTTTAGCCATCTCCCCTTTAAACCTAAACTTCAGACATGACAATGTCTCAACCTTGGACCCGCATTAGGTCAATAATTAATTGCAGAGCTCGAAACTTGAAAAAAATAAAAAAAACATACGGCATAGACCTCAAACTCGAGACCATGAGCACAAATTTATGTTCCTGCACTCAATAAAGAGCGAAAATCCTACATCTTATTTTCGAATTAAATGTCTACACTTTAAAAGTATTGATTAAAAACTTGGTTAAGACTTGAGATTTAAGATGTAATACTTTGAATTGGAACTTAAAATCGCATGACTCAGATCCAAACTCAAGGCCCGGACATGAGACACATTAGCCAAGATTTCAGAGTTGAATTAAAAAAAGAAAAAGAAAAATTTGCTCACCATCTTAAAGTAATAGTAATGCTCATTGCTTAATTGATTACCGTTGGATGAGTTTGATTTAGTACATCAACTTCATAAATCTCAAAATTTAAATTAGGGTAAAGTACAAAAAACTACCTCAACTATTGGCGTCACGACACTTTCATACCTCATCTTTTAAAATTGACAATGTCATACCTCATCTTACGAATTTGTGTCAATGTCATACCTTCCGTTAGCTTAGCCGTTTATTTCTCAGTTAAATGCTGATGTGTCTTGATCCGAGACCCATTTTTTATTAAAAAATTATTAAAAACTAAAAAGAATCATTTAACATTTTTTAAATATTAAAATAATAAAAAAAAGTTATTTGAAAAAAAAAAAAAAAAAAAAACCAACATCACAACATCAGTCGTCCCCTTCCCCCCTTCTCTCTCTTCTCCCCATCTTCATCTTCTTCCCTCTTTCTGCAATTGCAACCCAAAAAAAAAGAAGAGAGAGAAAAAAAAAATTCAATTTGTTTTCCCCGTTCCCCACCCCCTCTTCTTCCCACACCCACTCTCCGCACCCAACCTCTCCACCTTCGCACCCACCCTTTGCACCCAACCTCGAACCCATTACCTGCAACCCATAAAACAAAAAAACAAAAAAACAAAAAAAAAAAAAAAAAAAAACCAGATCCGAACGAACTGGGTTTTGTTTTTTTTTTTTCTTCTTCTTTCTTCTTCTTCTTCCTCCTTCGGGTTGGGTTGTGGTTGGTTTTTTTTTTTTTTCGCTTCCTTCTCTCTTCTGCTTCTTGTTTTTCTTTTGCAGGTGGGTTTTTTTTTTTTTTTGGGGGGGGGGGGGGGGGGGGGGGGGAGGACGAGAGTTTCTCAATTTTTTTTTTTTTTCCTTCTTCCTTTTTCTTCTTCTTCTTCTTCTTCTTCCTCCTTCGGGTTGGGTTGGGGTTGGTTTTTTTTTTTTTTTTCTTCTGGGTTTGTGGTGGGGGAAGAGGAGACGAACTGGGTTTGGTTTGGGGTTTTTATTTTTTTATTTTATTTTTTTCCTCTTCTTCTTCCTGGATTGCAGGAAGATGGTGAAAAGAGAGAGGAGGGAGGGACGAAAAGGAGAGGTTTATTTTTTATTTTTTTATGTACTTTTTTTATTATTTTAATATTTAAATAATATTAAATGATTATTTTTGTTTTTAATAATAGTTTATTAGTTTTTTAATAAAAAAATGGGTCATGGATCAAGCCACATCATCATTTAACTGAAAAATAAACGGCCAAACTAACGGAAGGTATAACATTGACACAATTTCTAAAGATGAGGTATGACATTGTCAATTTTAAAAGATGAGGTATGAAAGTGTCGTGACACCAATAGTTTAGATAGTTTTTTGTACTTTACCCTTTAAATTATTGGTAAAAAGGTAGTGTCATCTACAAACTTGTTTTTACTTCTCACACATTCTTCTCAATTTTAGGTCATCGAATCAAATAAATTGAAGAAGATTAACGAGTCAAAATTAACAAGTGTGCGTGAAATGTAAAAATTAGTTTGAGTAGCATTTTTGGTAGAAAAAAAGCACTTTTTTTTAATACAACGATATATTTTACATTAAAAGGAGGAGGAGTTCGACTAAGCCATTAATGAGTAGCCTAATTTGACATTGACTTTGTCTACAAGATTTGAACATATGACATTTTGCTTAATAGTAAAGAAGAATACTGCTAAACTCTGGTAAAAAAAAAACATTTTTTTAAAAAATAAAGAAAATGAAGACGGTGAATAAAAAACAAAAAAAAGGTGGGACTAGAAAACAAAGATGAGACAGAGGGAACCAAAGAGCATTTTGCTCAACAGCTCGTGTACCTCTCGCGGCCTCGCCCCATCTCTCCCTCCCCGCCCAAACCCTAGCTCTCTCTCTTTCCTTCACACCCCCCCCCACCCCCCCCCCCCCCCCCTCCCCCCGGCTCCCTGTGTCTCTAATCTTCGATCTCACTCAGATCCTCAGAACCTCCAAAACACCTACACCGCGCTTACCCCGCTCTCGAAAATCTAGGGTTTTATTCAAACTCTCCACCGCACCATGGAAGGCCACCACAGGGCTTGACACCCACCCTTCTCCCTCGCTCCAAATCCAAGAGCCAAAATTCATCCAAAGGGGTTCGAAATTAGACCATGTATAGGGAACGTGGCGGTGGAGGCGGTGGCGGGTCGTCGAAAACAGAGATTGTTGGTGGGTCGCTAGACCGCAAGCGCATCAATGATGCGCTGGACAAGCACCTAGAGAAGTCCACCCCATCCACATCGAGAGCTTTGGCTAACAGTAAAGACAAAGAGAGGCTCTCTGTGCCCTCCACTTCCGCTGGTAAATCTCAGCTTGATCACCGTGCGGCGGCAGCCACGGCCGCCTCGCTCGCCAAGAACAAATGCTCTGATGGTTGGTCTTGTTTTTGCTCTCTAGTTGTTTTCTAAATTTGTTGGATTTTGGTTTAATGGTTTTTGTTTTCGTATTTTTATTGGGAGTTGATTGCTAGTAATGTGTTTTAGGACTAAGATTATTAGCACAAACTTTCTTATATGATCTGGGTTTGTTCCATGTATAAATGGTTTTCTCGTTTTCGCATGCTAATTTTGTAATTCAATGTCCTTTATGTTTATGATTACGGATTAGTCACCGAAAATATATGGAATGTGGGTCTAATGTTATTGTATACTGAGTTTATGTTTGGCAAAGGAGCCCTGATTATGTAATATGCTACTTTTAGTTATTTTTTGCAAAAACTAGGATATTACTAAGTTGAAAGTTCACTCATTTATTGCTCGTTCGGAGTAGAGTGATTACTTGAAATGGAAAGATTCTTAGCTGTTCCAAGTCTTAAAAGTTTTCAATTTTAATTCTTTTCCAAATTCTAGTCTCACACTTGTGTAACTTTACATCTTTTTAGTGTTTGACTAATGAATACACATGAAATTCGTAGAAGAGGACTAAAAATCTACTTGGTAGACATTTGCATTGGAAATTGTCATGTCATTCTTACATAGTTAGTTTGCTTTAATTGCAGAGGAATCTGAAACAGACAGTGAAGAATCAGATGTCAGTGGTTCTGATGGAGATGACACTTCTTGGATTTCATGGTTCTGCAATTTGCGAGGGAATGAATTTTTTTGTGAAGTTGATGATGAATACATCCAAGATGATTTTAATCTCTGTGGATTGAGCAGTCAAGTTCCATATTATGATTATGCACTTGATCTGATTTTGGATGTTGAGTCTTCTCATGGTAAGAATTTGTCTATGCTAATGGGGCTTTTAGTTTGTTGTGTGTGAATGCATGCGCATATTTTTCCCCTTTAAAACCATCTTTTTTACATCTTTTAAAGTAAAGGTAAGGAAAATTGCATACTATTTGATTGTTAAATTCAGGCCACTCTCTTTTAATAAATCTCCTTGGAGTGAAAGGCTATTAATGTTTTATGGAAATTAATCAATTGTCTGCTTGAATTATATAAACTGATTTCGAGACAAGCCAGGTAATATGTTACTTAATGTAGGGGGTTTGCATGTGTAGTTTAGTTGGTTGGAAAGTTTCTTGAAAATATATTCCATGAAAAGAAATTGGTGCAGTTCTAGTCAATATAAGTAAAGTAGTCTAGTGGATCACAGATTGATATGAAACTTATGAAGTAGTTGGTGAAAAATAAGATTGGTGACACCCTATTGAGTTTTCAATTGGTAATGGTGGCCCTATGTGAGATCTGAGTCAAGGGGCCTTGATATGTGTAGTATGGTTACTGGTGGTGGACATCTTGCTGGATATTGGGTGACAACATTCAACCCTGTCTTCAGTGGACAGCAGCAGCCCATTAATATTGTTATTTTCTTGAGTTGGTTCTGCATTTAGCATTATAGTGAGGAATAAAGATTCGTAATTAGGTTTTGGTATGGTTTTTTGGACTAAAAGTTTTTATGGGTATGAAATATGAATACTTAATTTTGAAATATCAACGTGGGACTCTGAGATCAAAAGTGAAAGCATGCAATACCTAGATAAAACTGGGGTAGAACTCCAAATAACGTATGAAAAGGATGATGTTGGGGTTGAAACTTGGATTTGTAAGGTACGATGAAATAAAGTATACCCAGGAGCTAATGCTCTAATATCCTCTCTATCCGTCTGTCTGAACAGCTGTCTCTCTCTGTGTATCTGTTTTGGTTGTGGTCGTTTTTCCTTTTTGTCATTGAGATTGAGGCACTTAATAAATGGGGACTGTGTCCAGGTGATATGTTCACTGAAGAGCAGAATGAGTTGGTTGAATCAGCAGCGGAGATGCTATACGGTCTTATTCATGTTCGATACATACTGACTAGCAAGGGAATGTCTGCAATGGTAAGAATCTGACTATTGTACATTTGCATTTTGGTTTCTTATTATATCCTTTTTTTTTTTGTTAGAATATTGATCTTAAAGTTCTACAGTTGGAGAAGTACAAGAACTATGACTTTGGAAGATGCCCAAGAGTGTACTGTTGTGGACAACCTTGCCTTCCAGTTGGTCAATCGGACATTCCTCGTTCAAGCACTGTAAAAATATACTGCCCCAAGTGTGAAGATATATATTACCCTCGATCGAAGTACCAAGGCAGTATCCTTTAATGCTTAAATTTTGCATCTGCACTGAAGTTCTTTTCATAGTTCTCTCTTTCCAGTTTTGGGTTTTCAATTACCAGATGAGTCTTCTTACAAATTTTGACGAAAGAAATTTACCCCTTTTGGTCTTTTGTAGAAGTTGTGTTTAAGTTCAGTGTTGTTCTCTTGTAAATATCATTTGACAGTCTAATATTATGCTTGGGGTCAAGACTTAGTGCAACTGCTTGTAAAAAAACTACTTTGATTGGTCAACAATACGTCTTTCATTTGCAAGTGTCAATACCAGGATCATGAAATTTGGACATGGATTTTATTTGATCATTGAGTGGGTGGTGTAACAACTGAATTTGCGGGCACTTGAATGTCTGATGGTGGTTATAATGAGCTTTAATAAATCAATAATAGGGTGTAATGACTTTCCTGAGACTGGTAGTATAAACAAATATCAGATTTGCATAACTCTGCTTATGAAATCACTTCATTTCTCTCTCTCTCTCTCTCTCTCTCTCTCTCTCTCTCTCTCTCTCTCTCTCTCTCTCTCATGGTTATTATTTTACCATATTCGAGTTTTGTTTGACATTCTGATTTTATATCTCAATTTCCTGAACACTTTGAAGATATTGACGGAGCGTATTTTGGAACCACATTTCCGCACTTATTCTTGATGACGTATGGACACCTTAAGCCACAAAAGGCGACACAGAGTTACGTTCCAAGAGTTTTTGGTTTCAAGCTCCACAAGCCGTAACCACAGTGCAAGCAGCAAAACCTGTGATGAGGTTTACTATTAACCAGCCTTGGTTCTTATCTTGCTTCATGCCTCCATTGGTAGAAGGACTGGCTGTGACAAGTGAGGTAAGATGCAGTAGCTCAGAAAGTACTACAAGTGATCTACCATTGGAAATGCTTAATGTGCAAGTTGGCCTATTTGCAGAGCAAAGTAGCAAACCTTTCTTTGAATTTTAATCATGAGATAACGGAGCGCTTGTAAGTTATTTCATTTTGTTTATTGAGATTGATGTGCTTTGCATTAGGGGTTCGTGTTTATCATTCCTTTTACTATGATTAATCATGCTCCGATCTTATGCCCCTTTGACACAACTTTCCTGTTTATATATTTAATGTGCTACTATCATTTGCTTGATGGATGTAATGCCAAGAACGGTAGTATTTGAAGTTAAATCGCACTTAGAACATGAGTTTTTCATTTTGTTCATGCAAGGTGGTGTTGGGTCCCTGTAGTTTGCATGTTTTTACAAGGATAGTGATGGATTTGGCTTCTGTAGTTTTGTTGTTTTTACAATTAGTTTTTCAACCAGGTCCCTGTAGTCGTGTTTTGTTTTAATCAAAGAGATTGAGAATTTGTCACTGTTGGACGAAAGTGTCACGAGGCACGCGTGGAAATTGATAGGTAAATTTACCTTTCAATTACCGTTCCATGCGTGCCTTTTGTGAAATTTCTGTTTAGTAGATATGAAATTTTCAGTTACTCCTTGATGTAAACAAAACTTTCACCGCAGATGTCCGACCTGAAAAATAAAGCTAAAAAAACACTCGAACTACAGAAACAAATTGGTCATTGTCCGAAAGGGATGCGAACTTTCCTTTGGATCATCTGAAGACATGATTGGAACTGGTACGGCTAAACTTATCTAAAGTATGTATTGATGGAACTCTTTTTGTCAATAAAAAAAGAGAGAAGATATTTTTGTTTTTTGTCACAATAAAAAGTTCAAGATGGTAACGTAATTTTATAAAACAAAATTTTGCTGTTTTTTGTTTAATCCTCACAGGTGATTTTATCGTATCTAATTTAAAAAATAAAATGGTAAAAAGTAGAAAAAAAAAAAACCAAACCTCTCTCTCCACTCCCATGTTCTCTCTCTTCCTCTCTCCTTTAATTTTAAATACAAAAGTAAAAAATTTCAAGCACTTTGTATGTGAACATATACTAGTTAGTTTGAAAGTGAAGTTGTTTCACTGTCTAATGAAATTCATACAAACTGGTGGACATTATTATTTTGTCTATGGTTTTGCAACCTTTGGAACAATCTAACTCGTTGACTCTATTGAAATGGCCAAAATGTGTAACTACATACAAACTATGCAACTTTGGCTCTCTTTTTTGTTCTTTTTTGGAACATAGCAGATTGGGAGACTCTAAGGCTCCGTTTGGTGGGTTAGATGAGATAGGTTGTGATCAATTAAAATAGATGTGAGTTCAATCCAATGTTTGTTATGTCAAATGTGAGATGGATATGACTGGACATGATGAGTTATATGAGTTCATAATAGAGTAGATTATCTAATTTATCTTTATACATGAGTTCCAAGTCATGTCTTACAAATCCACGCCAATCTAATCCTATTCCTAAAGCTAAATCTCATTCATCCCACCAAATGGGCTTTGTTTTATAGTTTTGGTTCTTAATCCTTAAACAAAAATCAATGTAATTATTTACTGTAAAACTTTTATTATTATATAGCGGGAGAAATGGGTAGTAATTATAGCCGAATGTGGAAATAGACACAAGCAGATATACAACTTGTGATCGTCAAAAATCTTCCTCAAAGTGAGAAGAATATAAGGTATGATTGCAATTGACCACCAACATTTTTACTCTTCGAACACATAGACCTCGATTGTAAATTTTTGAGAGAGAGAAAGAAAAAAAAAAAAAAAAAAAAAAAAACCTCGATTGTAATTAACCACCAACATTCTTATTACTTGATATTCTAAGTAAATGGAATTTCTAAAATTTTGCATTTCAAACACAGTAACTTTGGATTTTGTTAAGTTAAGTTGGTTAGAATTGCATGCTTCTCCTTTTGAATTTTAGGCATATTATTTGTTGGTAGTGTGATGCATTCACGTCAAGTATAATATCCTTCCTTTACACACTATACAATCATGTTAAGGTTACATTGATTAACACAAACTGTTATTACTACTACAAAGTCAGTAGTTACGTTGTGGACGTCTTATTACACTGTTAATGTAGGTTATTATACTTAGACATGATTGGATTACAAAATCAATGTTTATGATCACACCATGAACGTCTTGTTACAGTATGTAATAAATTATTCACTAGAATGCGTCACAAAATCACACAATGTTATATTACAATAACGTATAACAATGTTACATTATAACGTTAACATTCAACATCAGTATTACAAAAGATGTAAAGTTATAATCGTTTGAATTTACAGTTCCAAGTTACATAACAATCGTAATTCATAATTAATTACACATACAAACGATGATTGCATTATACTACCAATTCGAAAATACGAAGTACGTTCGCAGACTACACTTGGCACTCCAAACAGAGGAAATAGTTATTGTTGCTCTAGTAGATTATTGTAATTGCAGTTAATTGTAATGGTTTTCTTGTCTGAGACAAATTCCAATGATTGGACAAGTTCAACTCATTAATTTCGACCTTGGTTCTCCAAATTTGTAAAAAAAAAAAAAAAAAACAAACACACACAACTGGTTGGTTTGATCCAAAAAACATAAAACATATGCACATTTTTGGAAATGGATCATCTTCGGATCTCTTCCTCCTAATTCATCAAATCAAGGGATTCGTGCTTTTGAAATTTAATCCAACGGTTACAAACATGAGCCCACTTTAAAAATTATAATAACTTCAGCCGTTGAATCAATTTCAACAGTACAGATCCCCTGATTTGGTGGATTAGGAGGAAGGAATCCGGAGAGGATCCATTTCCCACATTTTTAAGTTGTGATTAAGGAGAAATTTTTTATTATGATTGGTACAAGGATGGTACACCTCGTGTTTTTATATAAGTGGTGGAAAATTTTATCTTTAAGTTATGAAATTTTTAATATATATATCCCACAATTTGTATAATGACACGTAATGTACCACTCCGTATTTCCGTCACAATGAAAGATCTCTCGTGATTAAGTGGTTAAAGGGAAGAGCCGGGTTTGACGGAGCAAATGATAGATTTGTCTGGTCAAGACTTCAAAATAATTGTGTTATCTACTTAAACATATGTATGCTATATGGTTCATGAATTTCAAAATCATTGAAGCATTCTTTTCTTGATGAACAAGTCAGGACGGATATGTTTGGTCAAATAAAATCGAATCACAAGATCATTGCTATGCTTAGGGGGAGGATTTTCAAGTCTGAAGAGATTTTAATTTGAAGTATTCGTTAGATATGAGATATTAAAAATCCTTTCATGACCATTTCAAAGGAAATGTGACAAGCATTTCTAATTTTCTTATCTAATATTTGGTGATCCATTTTTCGATCTTAATTCCTTTTGGATATGGAAATGTCTTGAGACATTGAAATCCCTAACCCAAACATAGCCTAAAGTATGTCGGGAAAAAATTGCGGAGCGCATTTTTTTAAAGCATGGTGACATTTCATTCTATATGTTTACCCTTTTGTGACAATTTTTATTTTATTTTTATCCAAGCGATAGTCTATCAACATTCAAATTAAAGCGTACTATAAAATTTATGTGAATTTAAACAATATCAATAATCTATTTCTTTTATGAATACTTATTTTAGCAAAATTATCAATTGACCAGTTTTACTCTAAAAATTCGTAGTTTTGTTTTATTTTGTCGATGATTATCATGGGTACTGGAAGTATTCGAATTCAGAATCTCTCTTTAACTATATGAATAAAAGTACCACTAGACCAATAAACAGTGATAGAGCTACATTACAACCAGACGTGGCCTTCCCCCGAAGAATTTTTCTTAAAGCCTATAATTTCCATGCAATTTCCATTTTCTGTATATCATCCATTCCATCTTTAAAAAAAAAAAAACTTGTATAAGGGTTTGAACCTCCGCACATAAAATCCTAGCTCCTCCATGACAGTACTAGTTGAAATATAATTAAATTCACACATTTGAATTAATTTTTGAACATAGAAATAAAAAATAGACTAAAGAACAAAGGAAACATTGTTTGATATAACTATACATTTACATTAAGAGTATAATACATTGATATCAAATTGATCATTCAAGGTTTTCGAACTTAAAACCTCATACTATACCGTAGTACAAAGTGACAAAAAATGAGTACCTTTTGGCTAATGGCTTTTTCACTTTCGACTGATATGACACGTCATTGATGAAGAACTATTTTCGAACAAAGCTAAGCCCCTTTGTTGGGCAAAAGGCAACTTCAATCATGTTGAGATTTCCTTTTGTCATCTCATGTCAAATTATGGATAGGCCAAGAATCGGAAATAACCCTAAACCAGTTCATTCTTCAATTAGGAAAACCCTAACCCTAAGTGATCACAAGAGTTTGTAGCTCTTTCAGAAATGAATATTATCAGTCTCAGATTGATTCGGTACACGGGCTGTGGAGCAATCTTTTGTTAAGACCTATTTTCCCCAAATATTAAAAAAGAAAAGAAAAAAAAGCATGGATACCATCGGAATTGATTTCACATTGGTGTGCTAGACCCTTCGAATGGTTCAGAAATAAAGCATTCGAAGACGAGAAATTAGATACTTGCTATGGTGGTTATGACATCATCCAAGAATAATCACCACATTTCCTTCAGGAGGACCACTTTCTTAAATGGACTCCCGATACAAACTCTCTCCCCTTTTCTTACTGTCGATTAGTACAAAAAAAAAAAAATTATAACTTGTAATAAGGAAGAAAATTAATAGCAAAGACTTTGTCTCCTCTCCTAAAGAAAATAAAAGACTTTGTCTCCTAGCTGGTACTACCCCTCGGTCTTGTAACTTACCACCCACGTCTTTCTCTATTTTTAACATTCAAGAGTGAGGTTTAGCAATTTATTAGATGAGACCATGTTTATTTAGTAGAAATCATCCTTTGTCACCAATGATTTTCGCTAACATGTAAGGGGAATGACTATTTTCGTGTAGAGGAGTTGGAAGATAGCCCATGCGGTAAAAATGCTAGAATTTAAGTCAAAAGGTGAAAAGTTTATCAACTCTCCGTTTAATTATTAACACATAAAGACTCATATGTGAGATTTAAAAAGATAAAGTTAGCCTCATATGTATCCCCACGTGCTAACAATTAGAGCATAGTTGATGAAATTTTCAATTTTAGGCCTAAATTCTAACAGACATCACCATAGAGGCTTAAATCCTAATTTTTTTTTACCACATGAACTATCTTCCAACTACTCTATCATTCCGGGAACTAATAATCTAATTAGGCATTGTCTAACTATGGTTGAAAATAAACGAATGCAAGAACTCCTCTTCTATATAGAAAATCACATGCTTTTGTATAAACTCCTTTTGAATTAGTCTGAGGAGGAGAAGGCGGCACATGTTTTCCATAAACTTTGGTTACTCTTAAAGCAGCAAAGACCCTTGACAATTTAAGGAGATTATATTCATACATCCCAAATTACTTCTCCCACATATTTTTAATTTTTTAATATTTTTTTATCAAGTGTTAGTGGTGTGTAGAAAATATTAAAAAATTAAAAAAATTGTGGGAGAAGTTAATTGGGGGTATGTGAATATAATCTTTCGACAATTTAAAGAACATATTTAATGAGTTTTTATCGATAATAGCCAAAATTTAACACCAGATTTCATAAATATCATATATTATAAAATCTTTCAAAAATAACAGAAATTCACTTAAATAGACTTAAGTACCCTCAAAATTAAAACCAAATAAACATGAACTAAATTCAATGAATTAAACTCTTAAAATTAAAACCAAAACCAAAGAATTTTAATTCAATTTGCATTATTCTTTGGACTGTTTGGTTGGAGAGAAATTCTAGAGTGTGGAATGGCAGGACCGGTCACCCACTTGTTGTTTAGCGGGCTACTACATGGTTACAGGAATTTATGGCAAATGTCTCTCGCTCGTCGTCACCGTTGCAACTGTTGTAGCATGAGTAGAAGACTCCGAGATAGGGTTGGGTTAAGGTGAACGTGGATGGAGCTACAAGGTTAGAGAATGTAATTATAAGGGATTGGCAAGGTGCTTTTGTTGCTGCTGGTGTATGGAACAAGGTAGGATTTAGGTCTGTTGCCCAAGATTGAAATGGCAGCAACACTTGAAGGTATTAGTCCTGTAAGGAGAATGGGGTTCGCTTTAGTTGAATTAGAAAGCGATTCATGTCAAACAATCAACCTACTCGACCACTTCTATGTGGAACTCACAACATTGGGTTTGATTGTAGAGGATGTTTACTGTTTGTAGTGTCCATACCTTCAAGATCCTTCTCTGGCGCGGCCTCGCACTTTGAACAACAATGCCTAGGAGATCTATTCAAGTGTTGGGTTTTGGATCTTGATGGTATTTAGGTATATTCACGTGAGTTTTCTGCTATATTTGAAATTTTTTTAAAATAATGATATTTACGAAATTGGATATTAAATTTTGGCTATTAATGATAAATACCCATATTTAATTGCATAATACGCGTATTTACTGTTTCAGACAAATAATTATTTTACCCTCGCCGTCTTATTTGTCGCTTCGAGTTGTCAGATATAGCCAATGGACCCCTCTCTATCTCTCTCACTCCTCTCTCTCTCTCTCTCTTCTTCTTCATGTCTTTCTCTCTGATATTTCAAAATTGGAAATTGACGATTGTATAAACACTCCACTCTTTTGCCATTAATTCTGCGCACGCCCCGCTCTTCCCAACATCTCTTCTCTCTCCCAATAATCTCAACCCTAACAAAAATTAAGAGAAACATTCTCCCAACCCCACAACCAAATCCAACGCACAAAAAAACCCTTCTTCTTCTTCTTCTTCTTCTTCTTCTTTCTGTTCCTGTTGTTTGTTGGATTTAATTGTTGGTGTTTTTCTTCACTGTATTGTGTTTTTCCATATGTAATGCATCAGAAGAAATCAGAAGCTCAGATCGGAACAGAAAGCATTGGCGTCTCTTCCGATTACAACCCAATCTCAGCCTCTGCCGCCGCCGCCGCCGCCGCACCACCGCCATCGCCGCCTTATTCTTCCTTCTCCTCGATTTCCCACCAATTCAATCACATCTCCCAATTCCCTCGTTACCCATCTCAACATTTTCCCCACCATGACCCCCCAATCCCTCAAACCACACCTTACAAGCGACCCGTTTTGACCCAAGCCCCCTCCTCCCTCTCCAAATCCCCGACCCTCCACAAATTCCCACCTCCGCCGCAAAAACCACCTCTCTTTTCCCCATCCATCGCTGCCAAATCCGCCTTCTTTCGCCTCCTCCGTCGCGTTAACCGCCTTCGCCGCCTCCTCCTACTGCTTTCTTTGCCCTTCTTTTACTTCCTGGTCTCTCACCCTAGCCACTCTTTCTTCCTCGACTTCCTCTCCGCCTTCGCTTTCTCCGCCGCATTGCTCTTCTCCCTCAATCTCGCCCTCCCTCGCCTCCCGTCCATACGGCTGTTCCTCGCCAGGTCTTTCCCAATCAAGCTCAAGACCTCCTCTAGGCCGCCGCTCCCGGTGTTTTGGTCAATCGGGTCGCGGCCCAAAGCCGAAAAGAGAGGGAATTCGGGGTGTTGGGTTCAGGTTTACAGCAATGGAGACGTGTATGAGGGTGAATTTCACAAGGGGAAATGTTCAGGAAGTGGGGTGTATTACTATTACATGAGTGGGAGGTACGAGGGGGATTGGGTTGATGGTAAGTATGATGGTTATGGCGTCGAGACGTGGGCGAGAGGAAGCCGGTATCGCGGGCAGTATAGGCAGGGCTTGAGGCATGGTTTTGGGGTGTATAGGTTTTACACTGGGGATGTTTATGCAGGGGAATGGTCTAATGGGCAGAGTCATGGGTGTGGAATTCATACCTGTGAGGATGGGAGTAGATATGTTGGGGAATTCAAGTGGGGTGTCAAGCACGGCCTTGGTCACTACCATTTCAGGTAACTTTGCCACTGATTTTCGGGATTTTTGCTCTATTATTTTGTTGCTTATGTATTTTGTTATTGCGATACCAATATTGTCTTATTGATGTTGTTTCCGCATTGTCTCTGAAGTTTTTTGGTTGGTCTGTTCCTTGTTTGTGATAAGATTATAAAACTGTTAATTATGGATTGTGCCACTTGATGTAGGTAGATTTCTGGATTCATAAACATCATCAACGGGATTGAGTTCTTTCGGTTAACGTTTGTAGTAGGACTAAAAAAATAATGGGCTTTCATCTCTGTTGTACGTGATTGTTGCTGGATATTCTGGGCAGCAAGTACTTTAGGCATTGGGTGTTAGGATTTTTACTGTTGGGGAAAAAAAGAAGAAAGGATGTGAATAGCTTAAATAAACGGATGTGGGTGATGCTCGAGGGAGTGCAACATATTACTCCAAAAGATCATGAAAGTGGAGATGATTTCAAGGTAGTACTAGGGTTGTTCGCTTAACACTTATAGAAATGAACGGCATAAGTGGTGGAAAACATACTGTCTAGTGCTTGAATTACGGAACTCACCCCAAGATAAGATTTGTGAACAATATTATAACCTTTATTTGGCATGGGACGCTAAACTGTTCCTTGCTTGTTTTTGACCATGTGTTTTAAGGAGAACAGTGATATATGTTGATAATGAAAACTTATATACTGAGATCATTTTAGTTCACCTTTCATCAGATATTGAGATGCAGACATGTTTTATAAATGGGCAATTATTTTTGTGTTTGGTTTCGACCTTATATATGTACGGCTATCTCTGTTGTGGCTAAATAGAAATCTATATGTAAATGCTCAGAATTGATTTTTGACAGAATTTCTGCTTTTTTTTCTATTAAAAAAATTCAGAAATGGTGACACGTATGCTGGAGAATATTTTGCGGATAAAATGCATGGGTTTGGGGTCTATCGATTTGCAAATGGGCATAGGTATGAGGGAGCTTGGCATGAGGGTAGAAGGCAAGGGCTTGGTATGTACACGTTTAGAAATGGGGAAACTCAAGCTGGTCACTGGCAAAATGGAGTCCTTGATGTTCCAAGCACACAGAATGCAATTTATCCTGTATCTCCCGTTGCTGTTAATCATTCCAAAGTACTTAATGCGGTTCAGGTACATACTATTTACATAGAATATTTGTGTTTACCCTCTGCATTTGTCTGTGGCATGCAATCGTAGCAGATGTGTAACAATTTTGTGCCCTTAGTTGGTTTGGCCATTGAACAGTATTGTAGGTCAAGATGTTTATAGTTTTTGGTGCTCACCATATCACTTTTTGTCAAGTTAAAGAAGACTGCTGAAGCCAGGATCCTAGAAAAAAAATTACAATTGGCGTGACGTAGAATTCATTCTAGCTCATAATTGTAACCTGTAATATTTAATGAATTTTTGCATGATTATGTTTCATACTTTTTGGCAATGAAAGAAACACATGTAGCACTCATACTCTGCAACTTCAAATAATCCTTGATTATTTCCAGTAATCACGTTCTTAGGGAAGCATGAAATCGGGTTGACAATTATTATAACACTGAATAGCCAATGGTATTTCTTGTTAATCTGTTTTATTATTCTGTGTTATACTTACAATCAGGAAGCAAGAATGGTGTCCGAGAAGGCCTATGATGTAGCCAAGGTGGATGAAAGAGTGAACAGGGCCGTAACGGCAGCTAATAGGGCAGCAAATGCAGCTAGAGTAGCAGCAGTGAAAGCTGTCCAGAAACAAATGCAGCATAACAGTAGCAGTGACCACATGCCAATTCAAATTGTATGAAAATCCCAATGAGGACTGACTTATCCATGCAAGTTTGCGAGGTGTGAGAACAAGAGGAAGTTTTATGGTTTCCCTTCTCCGGCAGCTTCAAGTTTTATGTTCGTGTTCTCTTCGGCATCTTGTGTTGAGATGATGATCCTTCTTTAAACTCATTTATGGGGAGTATCAGAGTTTACATCTATGTTGTTTGTTAGGTTGTGTATGCATATAGGGAGAAAGAAGAGGGAATGCTGGTCGGCATCCGAGTACTTTACTAATTTTTCGCTCTGCAATCTTAGCGCGTGTTGTGTATAGATGAGGTAGATGTAATATATAAGTTCTGTGTCCAGGTAAAACCTCGACGCAGCCAGTGTTGTATGTTTACTGTTTAGTATTTTAACAAGGAGATAAAATCTTCAGTAACCAATAACCATTCTACTTACGCATTTTTCTTTTGTTTGTCCATGAACATGAGCACAAAGCGAGTCATTTAATCTTATATATCTCGATTCAAGATGGTCAAATTATCCGGCGGTTTCTCAGTTTGACATTTGTGTATAAACTTTTCATTTTGTGATTTGAACGAGTTACTTTTGCATTTGCATGTACGAAGGAAAGACTCATACTCATAACGTGTAGGGCCAAGCACTGTTTGGCTGTATTGCGCAATCTAGAGTTAAAAGCGTAAATTTGCTTTTACGTAAGAATGGATTACCACTAGCAGTACGGTTTAAAAATATAACTGACATATTGCGCGACTTAGCTCGCATTCTCCTCTAATATTGTTGAATGAAAAGAGGATAGATGTGTGCGAGATTTTGTTTTGTTTCGAGGGAATCACAGTCGTGTAAAAAAGTAACTTGTTTAAACTTATGAAAGGGTCAAAAGACTAAAACCAAGGAAACTAATAAACCTACAGATATAGAAAGATACCCAAGGGGCGGGGCGGGGCGGGTCCAGCAGGTTCGGGTACGGATTTTGTAATTACAAAAACGGATCCTGTCCGGTCCCTTCAATTTTGGTTACTTAAGTTTTGCAAAATTTATATCGAACAAGAGAAATACTCTTTAATTGACGAGTATTGTTGCGGGCATTGCACTTCGAGATCACTTGTACAGACTTTCCATGAAAATTCATAGACGTCCATGGCTGTATTGCTAGCAAATCATAGAACAGGGTTCGGGGTGTGGATATCGTACCTACAAATTTGCTAATTAAAACATACCAATGCAATATCACCTGAAAACGTAACTAACCCAAACAAAGATCATTTAACTCAGTAACCATTACGCCGCTTAGTCAAAACTAAAGCTCCGCATACAAGTACATAACAAAACATGAGTCAAACTTTAAGAAAATGATAGATGGTTTCATCGAAAACAAGGGAATAATGCAGCTCTAACTCTCGGTCTGCTCCCTCAGCCTTCGGATGGTGCTCCTAACGGTCACAGCACTAGCAGTACTGCAAAATATAACCATTAAACACAATTATAATCCCAGCATAGAAAGTTACAGAGACATGACAAACAGAACTTATCCCTACAAAGTCCTTACTTCAGTGTGTAGGCGCCTCCGGCTTTCACTTTGCCACAATCTTTGCAACCCCAAATTCCAACAGCCTTACGCTTCACCGCGTACTGCAACCATGCATTTTTATTAGAAGGGTTGCATTTCTAAACCTAACTTTTCACAAGAAAACCAGACTTTAGATGGTAGGGTAAGTACCTTCCCACAGAACTCACAGAAGTACTTGCTGTGCTGAGAGACTTCCATCTTCTTGATTTGCTTCCTCAGACTAGCACCATATCGGGTGCCTGAACCCATACAAAAATAAGTAATTCACCATTATAACATAAACATGTAAAATATTGTAACCATTTGATCATGCCAACAACAAATCATCCCTGTTTACTAAATAGTTTCTAGAAATAGGACCCCACCAATTCAAAATCCAAAATTTTCTTTGTGAACTGTGTGATTGTGTTTCACAAAGATTATAAACATCGAACAAATAATCATTGAAAAGTACCCTCCGCCACCCTGTTTGTGTGAGCGTGCACACACACAAGTTATACCGTTTCCCCATAATCCTTCATTTCACCACAAATTCAAAAAAATATACGGGCGAAGGGAAAAAAAATGCAAAATGCACATACCGTACTTCCCAACAATGCCCGCCTTCTTGGTTCTCTTAGTCTGCAATACACACGAGGAAATAAAAGTGGAAAAGTAAGGCAACAAATTCAAGTTCACACTCGGATGATTTAGATAAAGAAAAAAAAAATACAATACACAATGATAACACTAAGGTGTGCACTGCAAGTAATGAATTTCTTCGAAACCATAATAGAACACAAAGAACAAGGCACATAAAAGGGTTAACGCGACAACTCCTTTTAACTCCAAGTACCTACCTACAACGTTGTAGGTAGGTAAACACTTGGAGCTTAAAAGAGTATGGCACTGACCATCTAACGAACTCTCTTGAACTAAAACACATACAATCAGCAATAACAATACCCATAAAATGTAAAGGAATAATTTCCTTAAATTTGCCACAGTTCAACACAAAGAAACCCTTTTGACTCCAAGTCTCTACCTAGAATGATGTACCCAGAAATCAACAAACAACGAGTGCAAGGGACCGACTATCTTACGAAATCGCTTGAACTAAAACACATACAATCAGCAATAACATTCGACAGAAAAAATTACAAGTAATAATTTCCTTAAATTTCCCGCAGTTTAACACAAAGAAAACCCTTTTGACATTCACACTCCATAAGCCACAGATTATATCTACAACAAATTTTGGGGGAAAAAAATCATGTAAAACCCACCAGAACATTTAGACATTTCACACTTTTTACTGAATAATCTAACTCAATAGCTTTATGGGTCTCTGAATCTTCCTGTCTTACAATTCCCATTTGAACCCAAAAATTAAAAAAATCGAACAAAAAGAAAATAAGTAAAGCAATATGAGATTCGAATACCAATTTGCAGATCTAATTTGCAGACGCACAAACTTTTGCAATACCAGAACTTTTGCAGGGTAAAGGAAACGTACCATTTTGGAAATGGGGACGGAGGAGCTAAAACCCTAATAATCTCTGTCACCTCAGCAGCCCGACGTTTACCCTCGTTACTTTGGTTGGTTTTTATATATGGTGCCTTCCCCGGCCGCAGACTATCCTTCAGCATGCGTTAGGGCTTTTTATTTGTCTTGGGCCTTTTCCTTGGTGGTCCAGTTACAGTCCAAGAGATAAATATGCTGAATTGTCGATTTAGTCTATAAATTTTTTTCGAGTGAAATTAAGTTAGTTTGGTATCTTATTTAAATTTTTTTATCATTTCTCAAAATATTTCTTGAAAACAATTTTCTTTAAGACTCAAAACTTGATTGGTTTGAGATTTAAAAATTTTAAATCTTACAACTTAAACTAGACAAAGAGATCTAAAAAGAGGGGGTAGCAAAAGAGGGAGAAAGAGGAGAGAGGAGGAAAGAAAGTAATAGATAATTGAAGAAAAGAGAAAGAAGAGAGAGGATTGGACGAGATAGAGAGGAAGAGGAGTGAGAGAAAGAACATAGAGAATGAAGATAACGGATTGGAGGAGAGAAGAAAAAGGTAAAAAAAGAGGAGAGAGAAAGAATAAAAGAGAGAGATATATTTGGAGTGAGAGGGGAGGAGGGAGAGAAAAGAAAGGAGTAAGTTTAAGTTTAAAAACTCTAAAAACTCACTTTTTATGTTTTTAGAGGATATACTATATTTTTGAGTTGGTCTTGAGTTCAATTTTTGAAAATTGTCCTACCAAACAAGTTTGGAAGGCCTAAAACTTGAAAATTATTTTTAAGTTTAAAAGGTTGGATTCAAGTAGAGTACCAAAGAGACCCTAAATTATTATTATTTTTTTTTATAAATATAAGTTCCTAAACTCATTACAAACTCCTATTTCATCATTTCTGTTAGATTTCAAGCTTTTCAATTCAATTCTTTGTTAACTTAAGTCATGTGAATTAAGCATGATGCATTCGAAAGGTAAAAGCGTCATTTCATCGGTCATAAAACACAAATAGCAAAAACACCCTTCTCCACATTTTCCCGGTCAATTTTGCCCTAATTATGAAATTTGTAAAGCTTAATTTGCAACTTTTTAATGAAAGAAGTTCGGTATAAACATTAAGGGCTTTCGATTTGGCCATCACAAAGCAAATTTCATGAAAATAATTTCAACTTTTAAACAACAAATTTCATGAAAATAAGTTCATACCATATTTTCTCTACTTTCAATCCAAATATAAAGTCTAATTCCACATATCATGCCAATTGTTACAGCCCAAAAACCTCACGTACAAGTCCAACTACATCTTGAAGCCCATTCGTTGTAAAAATGCCACAAGCCAAGCCTAAAGTAAAGTCCTAGGCAGTATTTACAAAATGTGTCTTGCAGCGTGTGGAATATGTGGCATGTGTTGTTTTTGTCTTAACTATTAAGTAAAGTTGGTTAAGTATTTTTTGTTAAATTTTGAAATTTAATTTCCTTGTTTTTTATTAGTTTCTCTTAAAAATACGAACTTAATTAGTTGGCTGCTAGTTTTTTTATATTTTATAATCTGATGTATTTACAATAAGGATTAAGAGAAATAAATAACATCAAACTTATTATTCTCGAGATTCGAACATAAGGTTTCACATATATACATAACATAGCATAATATACATACATACATACATACATAACATAACATAACATACATACATAACATACAATAGTAAAAGTTTGATTTTTACTATTTTAGTGTGTAAGCTTTCTATATGCATTAAAAGAGATGTCGGGTTAAAACCTCTATACATAAAGGTATGCTTGTATCATACCAGTAGTACAAAAAAAAAAAAATAATAATACAAGTTTCCCTCATCTCTCTTCTTTTATGTTTATTTTCTATGTCTGACACATGTATAAAATGAATAAACAAAGTGATACATTAATTTCATTACAATTCAATCTATAGCAAATGTTTGCTTATTTATAACAATTTTATTGTTATTAAAATTACAATTTGTAATTTTGTATACACGGTTGCGTCTTTTAATTATTTATTTTATTAAAAAGAATTCCCTAATTGTATCATTAACGAAAGACCATTACAAAAAAAAAAAAAAAAAAAAAAAACCGAATTCCCTACTTGAATTCAATACGTGTATTTCCAGCTTTTTTTTTTTTTTTTCTTCTAGTTCGTGCGTAGGGAGCTTACACGCATCTCTCTCCCTCCATTTATCCAATTTCGCAGTTTCCATCAATCCCAATCCAAACCCAGTTTCCCTCTCTCTCTCTCTCTCTCTCTCTCTCTCTCTCTCTCTCTCTCTCAACAATCACAGAAATCCATAGCTCCCACTTTTTCCCATTCTACCTCTGCCCTTTTCTCCAAATTCCAGTTTGACCCGCCACCATGTATAATATGCTGGTGAATTGCTGCCACTGCCGCACCCCTCTCCAGCTGCCCCCCGGCGCCGATTCCATCCGCTGCGCAATCTGCCAGGGTGTCACTATAATTGCGGACTCACGTGGCCTCCATCAGCCTCCAGCCTCCCACGCGCCTCCACCTCCAGCTCCTTACTCTCACGCCCCGTCACCTACCTCCCCCTACTGTCACGCGCCTCCAGGCCCTCCCCCCAACGTGCACGGGCGGAAGAAGGCTGTGATCTGCGGGATCTCGTATAAGTACTCGAGACATGAGCTCAAGGGTTGCATCAATGATGCCAAGTGCATGCGGTATCTCCTCATCAACAAGTTCCAGTTTCCAGACGATTGCATTGTCATGCTCACCGGTATACGTATATGCATGCATGCATGCAATTTGATTTTGCATAAGATAACATGTTGTGTGTAATTCCGAATATTTGCTCTTGGTGTGCATGTACATGTTCTGTTTTTGTTGGGCGCAAATTTTGCGATGTGATTTGGTTTGGTTTCTGGTGATATGATTTGAATTAGTATGTTTTGAAGATGCCCTAGTGAAAAAGAGACTTCTGATTTGATATTTTGGACCGTAAAGGTTGCGGCTTTCGGGGTAGGATTTGTGAGAAAAAAAAGGTTTGGATGAGAAATGCAGCTGAATATTCTTAGTTGGTGACAGTTTTGAATCGGAAAATGGATTGTTTCCTATGTATTTGGATAGTTTTTGTGAGAAGGTTCGGATGAGAAAAGAAACAGCTGAGAATCTTACGATGAAGTAAAAGTTTTAGGTAGGAGAGAAGGGAAGATATGAGTGATGTTAAAGGTGTGGATTTAATCACTGATGATAAAAGGAAAAATGGCCCAAGATTTTTTGAACTACTAGGTATTGAATTTGCAATGTGTGCTTTATCTTTGGCAATTAATTATCAAGATTGTCAATAGCTAATCTGGCTAAAGGGAGGGGTCATGAGTATTACGGTGACCTGTGGTTGTTAGTCTAGCCCCGTCTATCTGAATGATCGATCTCAGATCAGGAAATGAGAAGTAGGTCACCAACTTCTACAAGATTCATAACTGCCTACATTGGTCTCGTGGGCGGATTAGGCGAATCCTATTGGTATTCACCTATGACTCTTGATTTTCTTCCTCGAACAATAAAAGACATTACTTCTCCCAACTACACTAGCTGAACAAGACGGTTACCAACAATTAGCTCAACGTAAGGAATGCTGTCAGGGAACTTGGGCAACAAATTGTTGTGCTTGATTTGATTGTTTGATCCTCAATGCGCTTATTCTATATCAGACTTATGGAGCTTGTGTGACTTTCATACTGAGATTTTACAGTCCATAGGAACCTTAGGTCAAGAACCGTAGATATGTACATGGAGAACATTTACTGTGTTAGCACTTGCAGGATTATTTTATATCAGAACTTGCGGGATAATATTGCAACTTCCGGATTGTTGTCATTGAGTTGCACAAAAATCACTCATTCTTGTAGCTTTACCCTGATCATCATTGGTGGTTTCTTTCTTGATAACCTTTGCCCCCTTGATATCTATTGAAGCTTCTCCCCTTTTTGAGGTTAACCAAATGACAAAGCAAATGTTTATGTTGGGATTGAACTGCTAATAGTTTAGGAGGATTAGTTTTATTGCAATTTCCTTTTCCAAAGTTTTTGTCCTTTCAATGTTCTATAAACATTCAAGTACACAGTCATTTGCACTTCTTTCAGATGCTGTCATTCACCTTATGAACCCTTTCGTGAATTGTATCTCAAGTTCTTGTTTTTAATAATACACGTAGTGTTAAATTGTACTCATTTTCTGAACTGCAGAAGAAGAAACTCACCCTTCCAAGATTCCGAACAAATACAACATTAGAATGGCATTACATTGGCTTGTACAAGGCTGTCAACCAGGAGACTCCCTCCTGTTTCATTACTCTGGTCATGGTTCACAGCAGAGGAATTATAATGGTGATGAAATTGATGGTTTTGATGAAACCCTTTGTCCCCTTGACTTCGAAACTCAGGGTATGATTGTTGATGATGAGATAAATGCAGCAATTGTAAGGCCCCTTCCACCCGGGGTTAAGCTTCATGCAATAATTGATGCTTGTCATAGTGGCACCGTACTAGATTTGCCCTTCCTTTGCAGAATGGACAGGTTAGTTTTCGGTAATTTTGATCCCGATATGTAGATTAACATTTGTCAGGTATGCATATGTATCGTCTCATTAGTAACTGGAACCATGTGAAAAATCAACAATTTCCATTTCTGAACATTATACTTTTGGTGAGATGGACTTCCATCTAGTAATCATGCTAGACCTGCCGAAAAATGGCCAGTTCAGAGGTTAGACACTTAAGGCATTTGCCTTGAGCCCCTTTCGAGCGAAGACTTCAAACTATTAAATTCTTGTTTGGGCGTATTTTAAAAGAAATGGGGAACCAAATCCTTAAAAAGTCTTTTCTTTAAGTTCCTGCTGTTATAGTTTGAGTCCAGTGAGTTTGCCAGTTTCCATATGCTAAAGGCAGAACTTTCGCTATTGTCTGAACTTATGCATGTATGATCTTATAATGTCCAGTTAAACATGGTGCTTATGAGTATTGTCATCATTCTCGAATTCTGTTGTGTTCTTCCCCTGATTTTCAATGTGTCTACCTACTTGATTACCCCTCATCTAAAATGGGATTTCTTATGATAGATAATTTCACTTCTTGATTTAGGGGCGGACGATATGTATGGGAGGATCATCGCCCTTCATCGGGCATGTGGAAAGGATCAGGCGGTGGAGAAGTCATTTCCTTCAGTGGTTGTGATGATGATCAGACGTCTGCTGATACATCAGTAAGTTTGGGGGAAAACATAGAGTTGGTAAAACTATAGTTTAAACTCCTACTAGAACATTATCTGATCAAATGCTTTATGGGTACAGGCTCTATCGAAGATCACATCAACAGGTGCTATGACTTTCTGCTTCATCCAAGCAATTGAGCGTGGACAAGCGAGTACCTATGGAAGCATACTCAATTCTATGCGCTCTACTATTCGAAGTACAGGTACGGGTGGTGGTGGTGGTGGAGGCCTTGGTGGCGGCAGATTAACATCTCTCCTTGGTGGTGGTGGTGGTGGTGGTGGCGGTGGTGCTGTGACATCCCTAGTCAGCATGCTTCTGACAGGAGGCAGTGCTGCTGGCGGGCTAAAACAGGTATTGTCTTGCGTAACATTTATTAGGTTTTCAAGTTAAATGCTGGTTTATAGTCATACGATACTAACAGCCTGATGCGTCGCTTTGGTTTGCTTTGTGGTAGGAACCGCAACTAACTGCCTGCGAGCCATTTGATGTGTATACTAAACCTTTCTCCCTATGATTCTTTTCTGTCTACATGCAGATTAACATATATATATATATATATATTGCGAAAAGAAAAGGTAATTTAGGTCTAGATTCTGGAGGGAGGATACAAATCCTTTGATGAGTAATAAATAGATGAACACATTTTTTTATTGTTGTGGTGAAACAATGGCAATTGTAAATTGTGATTTTGTGTCCGTTTACTTGTTACTGTTCTCTTCCTAACAGGTTAGTATGTAAGCAAAATCTTGTATTGTGTTTTTGGCTAATCACTTTAGAACTTTGTTTTGCATTAGATTGTAGAAACAATTACACTCCGATTCTACCAGAATTTGGTTTCTTGAAGAAAAAGAAGGGAACACTAGTGTTAATGTGTTTTGTGTTGGGCAGTGTTACTGCAAATCTTCTTAGTTGAACATTTTATGATCCTTGGAGTTTTCGGCATTTTTGTTTATTAAAGTTTTATAGTTCTCTTAGCTGAGTCCAAAACTGTAAAGAATAGAAATGAAAGAAATTAACCACTTTATTTTTATTTTTTTTAATTTTGTCAAAGAAAGAAATTAAGCACTTAAATTGCTGCTACGCAAGAGAAAACACTGCTTTTGTTAGAGGAATATCGTACATAATGCAAGACATTGAATCTACTTGTTACCAAACATGCTCCCCTCGTCTTCCAAGCAAGCAGCACTTCTACAATATTACCTCTCGCTCTCTTCGAACACTTCCAGTGTAGCAAGGCCTCTTTGGAAAATAAGCAACTCAATCTTCTTAAATGCACAGTAACTATTTAAGTGCATCTTCACTCATAAGCTGAATAACCTTAGACAAGTTGTATTAAAATATTATCATTTTTTATTTTATAAAATAATAAAAGATAACTAACTTTATTATTAATTTTGGATAATAATAAAAGATTGGTAGAAAGTATTTGAAATATTGAAATGTAGTGTAAAAGTGAAAGGACATGGTCAGGTATTTATAGAAAAAGGGGGAAATTGTAGCAATGGTTTCTCAACTTTATTTCCATGACCATTAGTCCTTCAACTTGTCAAAATGTGTAGCTATGGTCATTTTTGCTAACACCGTCAATAGTTCTGTTAAAATCAATCACGTGCGTGGCACATGAGTCTAACTGTAGGGGCAATTAAGGAAAAATATTATTTCCCTTGGGTTGGAGTCGATTGAACGCAGCAAAGGGGGCTGGATAGGGTTTTGCGAGGAGGGTTATTTGAGTTGTTTGAGTGTTCAATCCCTCCAAAACTGATAATACTAAGTGCACTTGGGTTTGCAATCGGAAATTTGGGTGTTTTAAGGTTTGATTTCAGGGTTAGTTTAGCGGAGGACGATGGAGTTGTCGGATGTCATGAGATTGCCAACGATGGAATTACATTCCTCCTCATCTTGTCTTCTTGGTACTACTATAACACATCCATGCTTTTCCTCTAGGCCTTTTTCCTCATTGGCAGTGGCTTCCAGATTATTCATGTTGCTCTCGGGTTGAGTGAATTGCCTTCTCCTCCGTGCTTTCTCCTCTATGCCAGTGCAATAAAGCCTTCTCCCTTCTCCTCTATACTAATGCAGTAAAGCTCTTCCACACCACATCGTCCATAACCGCTTTGAAACTGAATTTCGGCGGTTGTTTTCCTTCATTAAAAGCTGATTACTGCAATACAGGTTGGGAATTTGAGAATTGGGCATGGAGGAAGTTTCAATTGGGGGATGGTATCGACTTCAACCTGGGAAATAATATGTTTCCTTAATTGCCCCTATAGTCAATCTCATGTGCCATGCACATGATTGAATTTAATAGATTTATTGACGGTGTTAAGGAAAATGATCATAACTACACATTTTGACAAATTAAGGGATCAATGGTCATGAAAATAAAGTTGGCTCCAATTGGGTTAAAGTTGAGGGACCATTGCTACAATTTCCTCTAAAAAAATTATAATTTTTTAATATTTTTAATTAGTTTTTATTTTATTTTATAATTTTCTAATAGTTTGAATATTTTAGATTGTGGTTGACGTCAGCCTTGCGTCACATAAGCAGGGTGCTGGGCTAGGCAATTGTTGTCTAACTTCTCGCCCGAGTGGGCTGGAGTGTTTTGGGGAGGGGGAGGGAGTGGATTTGGATGCCAATAGGCAAAGCAATAAGTTACGATGGAGTTACTCTTATCAAGACCCGGAATGTGTCAATACCAAGCTACTCAATAGTTTGCCGTTGCGCATTTCATTCCCAACGAGCAAGCAGGAACACTAGAAAGAAGTAATGGTGGCCACAAGAGTCTAATCTTTTTCCTAAAGCATGGATGAGATAAGAGATGTAGCATTGGTTCTTGAAAAATTTGACTCAACTGGAGTTTTGGTCTTTAATTTAAAAATTCATGAGCATTGGCCACAAACTTGTTAAAATGTGGAGCAAGTACTTCAAGTTACACCGTTGGTTGTTAGAACTTGTGTCCCTTAATGCTTCTTAAAACTTTTTTCTTTTGAACAGAAGTTATAATAACATCATAAAGGAATATTGTTCTGGATCAAAGCTCCAATTAGGTCAAATACAAGGACTAATACTGCAATTTTCTTTTCTAATGAGACAGGAAATAAATTGAACAATAAACAGATTCTGCCTATGATATGAATTGCATATGCAAAAGGTACGAGGCATTCTGGTCATACTTTGTTCCTGAGTGAAAGCAACAACATCAGAGGATCTTCAGGCAATTGAACATTATTGAGGAACCATAAACTCCTTTCGCTCTCACTTTGTATGGAATCAAAAACCGAACCTACTCCAAGGCTTCAAAAGTAGTCAAATCATTCAGTCTAAGACTTTACAGAAACCGACGGAAGAAGAGAAACGGAGCATTGAGATGTACAAAGATTGCTAGAAAGAACAATTGACAAGCGACGAGAAAATGATGCTCAATTGAACCTTTCGTCACTGCAGAAATATTGTTAAGAAATAACATTAAAACATGGAGAATGATTAACCCCCCCACCCCATCCCATTACATAAATTTCCCAGTGCCCTCCATAAAAAATATTTTTGCAAATTCGTCCAGAACCCTACTAAAAGCACTAGCCATGAATTCCTTCTAGCACGATTACAACGAGCATCGCTAATCTCTAAATAAATTTCTCTAGTATCCTTGATTTGAGAGGATCTGGGGGGCGAAAAGTCTCTAACCGCAAGTTGGAGGACATACGGATCTCATTCAAACCGCTATCTCCTTTCTCTGATTTGATAATCTCCAAGACGCTCCCAAGAACGTTGCCTGCAAGCCCGACTTTCAGAAGATGCCCTGGCTTCTCTCCACCCTCTTGTATTAATTGGCCAATCTGATTCAAGGAAATGACATTTTCTAAAATGACTTTCGCAAAGATAAGGCCAAGAAACTCCGGTGCTCTCGGGGCATCGTTCACTGCATCCTCTAAGGTGGACAGAACAGCTTCAAACCTGAGCAGATAAAATAAGAAATTAAATAATAGAAAAACGCACAATACCGAGAAGACCGTCAATTTCAATATCCAAACGCACATGTAAACTTTTCCTACCCTTTGATGAGCTGAGGCTGACTCAAAGTTCCATCATGGGTCTTTGTAAGCTTGACTAGAAGCTTTGCCAAGAGATGTCTTTCAGTGTCCTTCCTCTCAAAAGAGTCTGTGACCCAAAGAGATATAATCGACGGATGGAAGCTTGGTGAGTTCAGCTCTTTAATGCATAAAGCAACCTCCTTCTCGTCTCGAGCACTGAAAATATGAAGGAAAACAAAATTGAGGAAGAGCATATGAAAAATCTTTAACGAGAGTTTTAGGAAGTTGTATAATACATCACACCCATGTAAAGACAATGCTACAGTTATTACTGTCAACAACATAAACCACATATGAGGTGCGTAAAAATAATAATAAACCACTGCAGACCTCCTATTCCAAAATGGATCCATTCTTTTAGAACAGTTCTGCTTGCTTTCCCGTAATTATATAATTAAAATAAAAAACCATATATGTAGAACACCATCTAAGATGAGTTCTTGGAAAGCCAATGATTGAACATCAACAATATATACTAAATCTTTAAATGCCAAAGATTAAGATCATCCACCATACATAGGTCTGATTCTGACATCAAATGGATGCATCAGGGCAAGAATGAGTTCTTTTTTTTTTATTTTTTTTTATTTTTAGAAGAAATAAAAGAGAATGAGTTGTTTTAATATGGTAAGAAGAAAGAAGAACCCGGGGAAACATGACCGGCCACAATTAAACCATACACATTTAGATATCACATTACTTGTCATTGCACTCACTGCATTCAAGTCAACCTAGAAGTTTCCAAAGTAGCAGGTCAAATGTTGTACAAAGTCTACAATTCTCCATGCCAAAATAACTTCCCAAGGTTTCTCAATATCCGTGAACGCACAACAATAAATTCAGCAAAAAATTAAGAGGATACCCCTCCTAAAAATTAAGACATCCGTGACAAAAGATAAAAAAAGATTTTCATCTTCAACAGCATAAAATGATCCAAACTTATTTATTGCCATATCTGCATTATTTATGCAGAGAAACCCTAAAGTATATTTTTCAACAGATGTGAAAAAACATAACGATTTGAACAATTGCAATCATATGGTTTAACTAAAACAACTGGTCAACTGCATAAGAAGTGAGTTTTCCAACTGAGCTCTAACAATTACAGATGAGTTAGTTATCAGGAGGAATGTTAAGAGTAGATAGTAATCAATCTTACCGCCTGCATTATTTTATTTTCTTTTCCAAAACAAATATTTAAAATTAGGACCTCTACGTACACCTCACTCATCCCATGCCACTTGAGCTTGGCTTATGGATCCCATATTCTACCAACTACATTTCCGAGAGTCCGAACGAATTGTGTATACCACTTTACAACATAGCATACAAGTAATCGCACAACAAAATCCATCACAACTAACTCAACTCCTTTACTTATATTGTTTTTTTTATTTTCCTTTCTGTCTTCTGTTCCACCTGTGGGGTCCATTCAATGCCAGAGAAACAATCCCGATTCTATTTATGCAACTTGAAGTTGACCAAAAAAATTGACAGATGACCAACCATTGCTCCTTAGTCCTATCCATTCCCCATAGACACAGAACGAATACAAAATCACATTAAGCAAATCATAGGCAGATTATTTTAGCATGCAGAGAACTATCACATCTGAAAGATGCATTGAACTAAGAAAATAACATAAACAAATTAGAACACTCTAAAGCATGCATGAGACAAGAATTTCTTAACCCAAAAGAAAAAAGTAATAAGAAAGGACTGCTCTCTCAAAAATAAGAATATACCTGTAAAATTCTTTAATTGCTGCCAAAGACATATCTCTAAGATGGTCTTCTGTCAATACATTTTCTGAAGGAACATTTTGTGTTAAAGTTGCTCCATGTGCACGTGTGGGTGGTGAAGTTGGAAGAGTTCTATGATCTGAACTCCTCATGTCCCTACCACCAAAACTTAAATTACGCTCTGACACACTTGACTGATCATAAGCAGCTGGACCTGAAAATCTATCTGGCATATATCTTGGCACAGGATCCTCCCTTGCGTTGTAAGTTGTCTGCTCTGAAAGAGAACTGAAACCATTCGAACCAGCAGTCATCCTCCTAGAATCGACAGCACTGGGAGGCATCTCAGCCAAAGGAGCAGCCGACATTGATGGTGGTCCTCTGATGGACATTCCTCTGGCAAGACCACCCTGGGGACCCAAAGTTATAGAATCATCACCAATCGGTCTTTGTGTCAAGGGAACTGACAAGGTCCTACTCTCATAAGAATGTCTTTCATCTGTACGGACATCCTGACTGCCATAACCACGAACCTGAGCAGGCATCCCACGGAAACCACCCATATGGGCATTAGGTGAAGATAACATAGTCGATCCTCTTGGACTGAATTCCATAGGAGGCCCCCTTCTAGCTGATGGATTGATTCCAGGACCACGGGCCAGCCTACTAGACTGTGCCTGTCGTTCTTGTGCAGCATCTCTGTGTACTTCCTCAATCTTTTTTGGTCCTTCAACTTTCCTCCTCTGCTGCCATTTATTCTTTCTCAAATCAATTGCATCCTTCAACATGAACCTAACCCTAGAAGATAATTTCATGTTATTCGATAAGCTTTTCACCCTTTCAAAATATGCATCCATGTGCTCCTTGGCTTTCGGATGATCAATCATCTCCCCAATTGTGCTCATTAGTTTGCACAAAGCTTCAATATCTTCCTCGTCTGGAGTCTGTTGCTGACCTAACAACTTTTTAATGCATTCGTGCATTATTCTCTCAGTCAACATTTTCTTTTTGTAAAGCTCCCCAATTAATCTAATGTTACCCAACATTCGTCTTCGCGCTTTGATTCTTTTCTCCTCTCTTTCTTCTTCAGACTGTTTCACCTGACCCTCCTCATCGGCCTTATTGGCCTCCTCTTGCTCTCTTTCTCCCCTCTCAAATTCCTCCTGGCACTTGTTCAAAAGCAATCTCTTAAAAGTTATCTTTTCATTGTCTTCACTGAAATCAGGCAACTCTCCGGCTAGATAAAAACAGAAGTTAGCATACATCTCACAGAAAGTAGGCTCCATAAGAGCCTTGTCAAAGATCTGTGAAATGACACCAGTTAGAGTCGTCGCATTATCTATATTAACAGCTTTCACTTGCTCGAATAGTTTTTCAAAGTTTTGAGGAGTTAACTTGTTCAGTATAGCCTTTAACTGCCTTTGCTTGGCCTGCTCTTCATCACTCACTTTACCCACTTCATACTTCCTGTCAGCTTTGTGCATCACCTGTAATGGAGTATGAGGAGAAGGCATCAAGCCCTTAGGTTGAAAATTTGTAGCTCTCTGCCACCTGTCAGCATCAGAATTATTTCTTTGCATCCCTCCCTGATGACCAACAGAGTGACCAGGCCCAGGCAGGATCCCTCTAACATGCTGCTGAACTGGTGTCGGTGCACGTGGATTCCTCAAAACACCAAAATTTGGTCCTTGGCCAGTTCGGAAATTGGCAGCACCTCCCTTATTCCATCTATCATCATCCATTATTCCACTCCCACGACGGTCAAGTCTTGCGGCCCCTCCTTGCCTATCAACAATTCTTCCCGGACTAGGGAGCGAATCATAATCAATAGAAGGAGCAGCATTCACATTAGCATCCAAGATCTCTGCTATATCAGGCTCAATTTTAAAACCTTCTGGAAGCTCAGTAAATTGCTCAGTAAACTTCAACAGGAAATCTCTGGAATATTTCTTCGCCCCATGTTCATGTCCATCTTTGTCAAAATCATCCACTCCACATACCTGCTCTCCAGTATCTGAGGTTTCCAGTTTTGGGGGAGAGATGTCAGCAGCGTCTTCCCAATCCTCTGGCTCAGCTTTAACCGGTGCATCTTTCTCTCTCCCTACAGCATCTTGCTGAGGAGCATCAGCAGCTACCTGCTTTGAAATTATACTGGTCATAATACTTTCAGTGTTTTCAATACCCTTCTTTTCTTCAGGGTTCTTGTATGCCACATAAAGATCAGAGGTCACGCCTGCAGCATCTGCCTTAGAAAGAGCTTCTTTTCTTTTCTTCTTCCCCTTTGAAAAACTACTCTTAGTTCTACTCAGTTCAGGTTTGTCCCTGAAGTCTGACACTGTAAGAGAATCCCCACCACTACCAATATTCTCAATATTTCCCCCACCACCACCAATATTCTCCTCACATGTACCTTCAGTTTCAGGTTTTGAAGTTCTACCTGAAAGTTCGGTAGTTTGAACAGAAGCAGAATGCTGCTCTAATTTGCTAGATTTTGAAAAAAAAACTTCACTGCCCCCCATACTATCACTTCTGCTTAAAGAGGCATCCATTCCACCAGATTCTGCATGGAGACACTCGTAATGGCCCTGCCCTCCTTGTGCAGTGTCTGAGATCGCAACAGTACTTCCTTTAGCTGTTTCCTTCACAACAGAATGCTCTGCAGGTACTTTAGCAGATTCCAAAGGTTTTTCGGAGATGGATTCTGCAGAAATACCATGACCTTCAGTATCCTGTTTGTAATTTCCAGACAAACTTTGTTCTGCCTGTTTTTCTGCCCCCATCAAGTCACGCTGTCCTTGTTCATCTGGTTGTAAAGAACCGTCTAGTTGACTACGATGAATGGAATCTGAAGTACCAACAACCATCCCAGGAGCAGATATTTCAGAAGAGATGGGAATAGTGCATTGCCCAATACCTTCAGTCTTTGATTCCAAACAATCATCAGTAGGAGCACTAACATCTGACAGTGGTTCCTTCGCTGCCTTTGAAACAGATGCACTACTTACTGGAGCAAGAGTTGTATTAGCTTCTACAGTGCCAGAAACATCAGTAGTAGAAGGTATACCATGCTCTGCAGATTGAGACAGAACGCTTGATGTAGAGCTAGACTGCCCAACAACCTGTCATCAAGGATGTAGAATGATGACACAAATTTAAATGCTACCGTTAAAGAGAAGAAAATAGAAGGTTATCTAAAAGTACTGAAAATAAGTACCTGAAGCTGTGGTTGACCATTTCCCTTCTTCCCTGGCTTCTTTTGCTGATCTTTAATTGAGTTTGACCGACTAAGAGTTTCCTTTTTTCTGGGTTCAGTGATGATCACAACTGGTGCAGACTCCTCAGTTGGGGCAGCTGAAGAAGAGGACAAAAGATTTGAAACCTGTTTCTCAACTGAAGCAGTGGCAGGAGCATTTGCAGATACTTTTTCCATCACCGGCAATGATTTGAGGATGGATTGGTCACCAGCAGATTGGATAATTTCTCCAGATTGTCTCACAGGCTTCGATAATTCACCTTTTTCAACAACAGTTGAGCTGTTTGGCAATGGGTCGACAACCTTCTCTCCAACAGTTCCAGCAGGTGGTTTAATTACAACAGGAATAGTTGCTGATGGAACAGAGGCACTTATATTATGTACATCGCGTGCATGTTCCAGGTTAGGTGGATCCACCACATTGTGCATAAGGGACCCAGACTTGCTAACAGGCAGGGTACTATGCGATGACGGATTAATGAAAGGTACAGGTTGGGATCCCTGGCTGACTGGATAGCTGAACCTCGGTGCTTGTGAATTCGGTGGCATATGACTACTAGTTAAGGGATGAGAACTTGAAGCAGAATAATATAGGGAACTGGGATTGTAAGAATTGGCATAATAGGTGGTAGTATGAGGATGTGCAAATGATGGAATAGACTGGGATTGAGGAGGAATGTTTGGGTGAGTCCTGGGGGCTGACCCACTATCTGGATATGAATCTGTCCTTTTATCAAGCCTCAACTCTTCATGTGTATCTGGATGTGTAATCTTGACAGGAGTTTTACGAGGGCCGCCAAACTTCCTACCCTGTTGTTGGGGGTATTGTGATGCCATGCTGATCCCCAAGTTGCCCATCTGAGGTATTTGAGGACCCATTTGGGGGGTAAAAGTCATGTTCTGGCCCTGATGCATAATTCCTTGGGGCTGCATTGGATGGGGCTGGAGACCTTGAACAAACACTGGCTGCTGTACTTGAGTACTACCAATTGGTAATTGCATAGTCATTGGCATTTGAATTGCACTGGCACTCATACTCTGAGATTGGATCTGCTGGTTTGGGCCACCAAATTGCAATGGAACCTGCGGCTGATGAAATGGCATTGGCATGGACATCCCAGCCATTGGATGAGGAGAAGGTTTCTGAGTTTGACTAGGAGGGGGTGCATGTGAGATTTGCACATCCTTTTTAACCTTCGGTAACATATGAACCTCAGCAGCATTAGGTTGATCAATGGACACTGAATCTTTCCTTGGTAACTGCTGTTTAGGAACAGTAGGGACTGGCACTGAAGGCACAGCTCTAAAAGAATCATGGCGCGCCTGCATATTCAAGCATGACATAATGATTTCACAAATTAATAAACAAAATTGAAAAGCATAATGACACCAAATTACTCATTGAAATTAAGTCACCTTTAAATTCAAATACAAAGAATAATATTTCATTAAACAAGTAAACAGAAGGACATGATAGGAAGACATAAACTACTGTATACACACACTTCTGTCAAAAAACATCATGTGCAGTTGAACCAATCAGACTATTCAGTAAAAAAAAAAAAAAAAAAAAAAAAACAGGCAGGAAGATGAGAGAGAAGAAAAACAAGCTAACCTGATCACGTTTCTGCTCATCTAAATTTGGGGGAGCTGAGCTGGTTCGAGCAGGAATCTACAAGGAACACAACCTTTCCGCTTTCAAAAACATGCTATAATTTGTTCGGCGCTTAGAAATACAGGAAATTAGAGAATTTTAATCAAGAGTTCGCTAGCATATAACAATACCTGCATCCCATTCATGAAGCCAGGGCTTATAGACCCAAACTGAAAGGCAAAGCCCTTGGACGCATCTCCTGGGGCTAAAACCAACAGAAAAAGTTAAAACCTGATTATTGGCATTTACTAATATACCATAAATCATATATCAGCATGTTAAAATCATTGCTAAATCGCCGATTTGGGATAACACTGCCAAGAGAATCTAGCATTGACATCACAACATTACTATATGACAGCGAAAATACGCCGACATTCCCCAACATTGAGTACAACAAAATCCATGGTCCAGAGTGTGAACTTACACTTTGCTGGTGTTGTGGGTGTTCTTGTGTCAGAAGTCGCGGAGGCAGATTGAGAAGTGGGAGCCTTTGGAACAGTTCGGGAGCTTCTCTGAGAGGCTGATGCTTCAGCTGTACGGGAAGCTGTGCTTGCAACAGGTGCATCAGAACCTCCTACATCAGATCAATCGCAGGAAAACATTGCCAAGAAATGAGAATCAAACAAAATGGGCAACAAAGATTTTAAAAGAAAACTCATTTATCTCAGATTCGCAAACTCCTTCAACTACCCATAAAAGTCTATCAAAACAATCACGACATTATCATATAAATTTCTAGACTGAAAGAGAACAGAAAGTTCGAAATCTGTACCATGTAATTGGGGCTGTACATGGGCTCCGTTTTGTACAACGCCACGTTGTGCAAAAGCAATACCGGAATCCTGAGTATTTACAGTGGTTACACTTGCCCTGGATTGTCCTCCTTGTGCATTGTTATTATTCTTCCTAAAACTGAATATTTGAAATAAAAATCATCAAACCCTAACTTCCAACAATCTCAAAAATTCCAAAACGTATTTAAAAAAAACCCCAATTTGAAATTACAATCAAAAGCAATATAATTGCATAGATTGTTAAAACTTCAAATTCAAGTAAAACTGATCAGAAACAAACTCTACACAAAGAAACATATGCAATGAGTAGATACGATACACACACAGATATATATATATATATATATATATATATATATATAAACACACCTGCGGTTGGAGGAGATGGAAGGGCCGGGCCCACCGGCGCCGGTGCCCTTAGGGTAAGATGGTGAGTATCCCCTGTGCTGCTGATTAGAGCTTGCGGATCGCCCTGTTTTCCGGTACTGCGTCTCGTTCTTATCCGACCTTGATTGATTGAAGGACATATATTCCTACGCTTGATTCCCAATTTTTTTTCCTTCAAATTTTCTCTGCAACCAAACACGCAGATCCACAAACCCCAAATCAAATCAATCAAACCCAGTTATCCGAAAATCATACCGTAAGCGAGTGATTAAGAGAGTGATTAGGGTTTGATTGGAGTACCTGGAGAGTGAGTGAGGAGAAAGATTAGGGTTTTATTGGGAAACCATGAGAAAGCGCAGAGTGAAATGAAAGAAAACCTTGAAGAGAGAGAGAGAGAGAGAGAGAGAGTTGTTTTGGTGTTTTGGTAAGAGAAAGGAGAGTTGTTTTGATGTTTTGGTAAGAGAGAGAAGGGGAAGGGGGGGGGGGAGAGTGTGTGTTGTGGTAACAAACTGACCCGTCAAGTGGTCAAAAGGTAGGGTTTATAGGAGATCAGAAATCACAAAATCGAATGGGTCTTGTTTTTTTTCATCCCTCTCTTTTCGTATTTTTATTTTAATTACCGTTCATTGTCCTCTTTTCTAATTATTTTTGCTTTTTACTTTTCATTCTTACCATTCATTTATTATTTCCTCCTTTTCTCTCTCAGTACCCAAGAGTATAGAGAATAACCCACCTCGCTAAGCAACCTAAAATAAAACAAAAACCTAAAAAGCTTAGTCGCTCCTATTTATTTTTTTCGTTTTCTTTTTAATAGAAAAAGACTGCATTAAAGAGAGGCATCCGGTTTGGATAAAATCAAAGAGGAATGCCCGATGGGCTTCTAAAGGAAGAGTTCTATCCCAAACATGAAAATCAGATACCGAATAACCCACTCTGGTAATAGCATCCGTCAGAAAATTTGTTTTCCTAAGGACATGCTTCCAGCAAATCTCCTCAAACAACCCGACAAGCCAGAGAATATCTTCTAAGATGGTCTTCAATCTCCAAGGGGGGTTATAAGCTCCACTGATAGACTGAATCACCATTTTTGAATCACCCTCCACCACAATACGAGTCAAGCCCTTAGCCTTAGCCAACCACCGGCCATCCCGCAACGCCAGGCATTTTGCAACCAGTCTAATAGTACTTTTTTCACTTCTAAATCAGAGTTTTTCTTGTCTGTCAATCTTGTGCCAATATGACTTACACATTAGTCCATACGAGTCAAGCCCTTAGCCTTAGCCAATCACAGGCCATCCCGAAATGCCAAGCATTCCGGAACCAGTCTAATAGTATTTTTTTTCACTTCTAAATTAGAGTTTTTCTTGTCTGTCAATCTAGTGCTAATATGACTTACACATTAGTCCATACGAGTCAAGCCTTTAGCCTTAGCCAACCATAGGTCATCCCGCAACGCCAGGCATTCCGCAACCAGTCTAATAGTATTTTTTTTTCACTTCTAAATCAGAGTTTTTCTTGTCTGTCAATCTAGTGCCAATATGACTTACACATTAGTCCATATAAAGATTTTACGCACACTATTTGATATATTTAATGAAATTTTAACAATTAGTTCAGTAAAAGGTCAAATTGATACAATTTTAATACCTTATAGTGCAAACTAAGAAATGTAGTTCGTCAATATATATCAAATTTATTGTCAATTTTCTTGATTTTTAACTTTTTATATCTTTCTATGATTATGATTTTTTTTGTTTGCGTTTTTTTGTTTGTTTTGCTTCGTGATCACTGGTGAACAAAGGCCCAAGGAGTGCGGCCGCATCTCCGATCGTCAGAAATCGACCTTAAGAGGGAGAATATGCCCCCTTGATTCCTCTAAACCTGCACGGAACTTGCAGAGAATGTTGTTCTCCTCTACACGCTGCTTTTTTTTTTTTTTTTTTTTTTAATCTTTACTATAGGCGAGAATCTACCCCGCCGATATAAGCGAATGCCTGTTTAACATCGGTTTACCGGCGAATATCTGGGAAATAAGTCTAAATATTGGCATTTCCGGTGCGAGCCACAACTGTTGCAGAAGCGGTGGTTTAAAGGAGTCGAAGGAAGAAAAAGGTGACGGTTCTTGGGTTTACTGCTATTTTAGTTGAAACACAATGTTTTATTTTTGTTGTGGCTAGCAATGATACAAACGCAAACCACTTCTATTTTTTTTTTCTTCTTTTTTATTATTATTTTGAAATATTATCAAAAGCTTTCAACAAAAATGTTATTTAAAACCTCATATATTGTGAAAAACAACTACGTAACAAAATGATAGATCAATGCTTAAGTAACGGCATGGTTGTTTACATTGAGAGATATGTTTTTACTGTTATTGGTAATTGGCTTATTGTGCCATGGTTTCATGACATGAAACCTCACGCAACAACAGTTATAACTTGTTTTCATTGATAAAATATGATCAAATTAATATTGTTTACTATCTAAAAGAAATTGGTTGTCTAAATATTTTTAGAACCTTTTACCCTTTCAAATTTCACTGCTCTTCCCAACCATTCCTAATTTCGCCATTGTTTGTGATAGTTTTCATGCAACAATATCTTTTGAAGCTTTTATGTTTGTGTTTCGAATGGACCATTTTGAGCTGTCCATTGTACCTTCTGATGGTGTTTTATTGAAGCATTTTAGTCAAACGGAAATAAATGTACATATCCCTCCCTTAGTGCATGGATCCTACGTGGCATTTTGGTTACCATGTGTCAATAATTTTGAATCATATGCACAGGTAATCTAAGGAGTTTTGTTCTTATTTACCGATTCTCTTTTAGAATTTTAATTATCTTAATTCTGTCTTTCTCAATTACTAATTAGCCAATTTCTCCTTTTTAAGATGCTTTTCTATTTTTCATTCTTAGTTTGAATTTCTTTTAACTTTTAATCTTTATCTTCGTCTATGTGTCTTTTAGGGGGTGTATTCTATTGAGTTTTTTAAGGACTTTAAAAGAGTTATAAATCCATGAAATTTAATAAGGCTTCATAGACTTCATGTGAGTTTAAGGGAATTCATTCAAAATCTTAGGGGAGAGGCTTCACTTCGTAAAGCCTAAAAAACACTATAAATCTTTCACTCCTAGTGACTCCGCTGGATGACCATGCTTGTTTTGCAAGATAAGCCATCTGATCTGGATATGGACACAATCAGATCCTACAAATCTTGGAGTTTCTACAATCTAAGGATAGGCGTGCTGCAAGTATTCAAACTCTAACAGTATAAATACACCCATCTAGGGTTCATATATGGTAACGCAATCTTTACACTTTAATTCTCTTGCCCACTGCTTGAGTTTAAAGATCATTCACTAACTTGACAGTCGGAGAGCCTTTGGCCAGCACACCCCCCAGCCTAAGGTTTGCTTACGGTTGTTTTACTGTTTTGCATATTGCTAAGGATTACTTGGATTTGTGCTCAACCACCGCTAACGGAGCAGGTTTGGTTCCAACATTTACATTATATCATCTTTTTCTTAGAACTACATCGATTTGATTCTCCTTCTCGGAGATATGTAGGCAATCCTTATCAAATTCAATCATACCCCCTTGTCAATCAAACCTATTTTTTTGCCATAAATAAAGAAACTTTATTTATCTTATATGTTCTTTCCTTTCTCTTTTTAGTGATGTAGGGAATACGCCACACTCTTCGAACAAAGCATAAATTTGAAAACTTTCGCGCATGAATGCAAGTCTAAAATTCAAAGTAGCATTGTTAGAAGAGTCTCTCTTAGCCCTTCCCATGATAAACAGTTAGCGGCTTGGGAGATTCGAACCGTAATAAGCGTGTCAATGATTGGGGGGCTATGGGTATGGACACATGGCCCCCTGACCCGGAAGTTCCGTACACCCTCTGACCAGGGCCAGTTCTGAGATTTTGGAGCCCCTGTGCGAGACTCAAACAGAGGCCCTTATATAGTCTAAATTTTGGTTGCTATATTTTCATTTATATATTTTTTTTCTTTTGTATAAATTGATATAAACGCAAAAGAAAATAAATAAAAAGAAGCATGGTTTGGTGGCTATGTACCTATCTGCATTCTCTATGTTTTTGGGTTTGAAACTCCTTACTTTTTAAATACAAAAAGCATGTGTGGTGGCTATGTACCTATCATATCACGGTACATATATCATAATCAGAACCACTTATGTTCATTATTATCAACTAGTTAAACAAATCACTAGTTATGATATTTCTAGCATCTTATAACGAGCTATTAGTTTTTTATTGTATTTTTTCTCACGCCCTAAAATGAGGATGATTCTAGCCCTCCCTTGGTTGATTGTTGTTAGATTGGTTAAAATTTGAGATTTGTGTCTTAAATCAATTAAACCAAATTAATCTAACGGTAACCAATTGGGTGTGAGCATCACTTGCTCACCTCCACTTTAGTGTTGTGAGCAAAGTTGTACTATTATTGTTTTACCTTTTTATGGATGACTAAATAGTCTTCAAATAGAATGAAAATAGATGATCCTTAAATGGTGACCAAAAGTAAATGAATGATATATATATATATTCGATTAAATGATGTCATATATGGAAAGGGGGGACTTTTAAAGATTATATCTTCAAACCTTGTAGGATTTTAATTAATTATGATATTCCTAATTATAGATTTATTTCAAAAGTTATCTTTTAAAATGATAGAAATTAAACTATAAATATTAAAAAAAAAATGTCGCTCAAAAAGGCCCAAAATGATTCCACATGGAGTCAAACCCGTGCACAATTAAATGTAAGAATCAGCGCTTGACAGCTCCCCCAAGGCAACATTGTGAACAATGTTCATACCCTTTCTATATGTATACGTTATAAAGGTTATTAAAATTCATGGGTCCCAAAAAATCGGGGGTCTTGTGCGATCACAACCCTTGCACCCTCTTAGGGCAGGCCCTGCCTCCAGCATCTTGAAAGTTTATACAACTAGCAAAGTTATAGGTTATAACATTCAAACCTGACCTCTATGACATCTAAGGGAATATTCTAAAGGGGCAGATCCAAAATCATCTGAAGGTGGCTCTAAACTCCGACCCTGAGTACGACTACTTCTATATTGGACTAACATACTAAGTCAAGTATATTCTGCAACATTGTATGTTAGTAGGTTTGAAGGGGGCATCCAAATAAGGAAATCCACAAGAGGAATTTTATTCCAATAGAGCTCTGGTATGCTCTAACTAAGCTAGTCAAGGTAGTCCAATCGAAAACGATCAGGTTCGATGCATAAGGTCCGACAAAAGGATTCAAAAAGTGTTTTCAACCCACATGCCAACAACCAAGTCTCCATAGAACTTTTGTTTAAGCTTCATTGGATACTGACATGCGATCCAGTCTGGGAAAGAAATCCCTTCCTAGTACTACATTGCAAGTATTGAAATCCTTGATCCAAGAATTGGGCCAAGGAAAAAAGTTTTTATTGGCTTGTTTTTTGCAAGTTGTTTCAAATATGGTTTGAAATTCTTAAGATCGATAAATGTATTGATATGCACAGAGCAAAAGATTCTTCATGGGTTTTGTGAAATCCCGTATCCGGAATTTTATTAATTAATTATGTGTTTCGTTATTCAAATTCATGTTTTGTTTTCGTGATTTTTAACTTTATTTTAAAGTCATTAATTTTAGAATTTTAGCTATATAGTTACAACAAAGTGTGAAATTAACTAAGGGTTTTAGGAACAAAAAAAAGGGATTGGATGATGCCAGATGGCAACAAGAGAGAGGGAAAGGGTGAGATGTGGGAAAGAGGAGGGAAGGGAGGCCCAATCAAGAGAGGAAGCAAGGAAGGAAAAGGAGGGAGAAAGAAAACCACCAAATCCGGGTCGTCTTTGACCCGCGAACCCCACTGGTTCTAGGTAGAAATTTCGACGATTTTTGTAGGTTTTTCTGCCGAATTTCCCTCATCCATCACTTGCACACTCCACCCTGACCTCTATTCTTCCATTTCCACAAAAAAATCTGAGAGTTTTTTGCCTTAATTTGGTGAAATCCGCATAGTGGGTGCGACGGGTTCAAGGGCGGCGATCGGTCAATTTTGAAAGCCTCACCGTCGGCCACCACCCATTTTCAACTCCTCTTGAGTCTAGGAACAAAGCCCAGGGATGGGTTGAGGCGTCAGAGCTTGATTGGAGTCGAATTGAAGTGCACTCAACTTAGGGTTTCCAGCGGATCAAAGGAATTTCAGAGGGTTTCTCGGCTGAATTGGACTTTGGCCCAGGTATGAAAATTACTCCCCTTATTGAGATCTACTTGCTTGTAAAATTTGGTAATTTTTAGAAATAGTTTAATTTTTCGGTGAGTCGGGGTGGCCGGCCGCCTTGTGCTGCGGTGTGTGGCGGCAACGTGTAGGCCGAGGCACCCCCTGACCACCTGAAGCTAATTTGATGCCCTGATTCCATATGTGACCTTTGATTGATGAAATTCCATTGTTTGGGTATAATTTCGTTAAGGTCCGACACTTGAATATTATATGAATCAATGATCCGACCGTTGGATTGACACTAAACTATAATACATTATAGAATGTAATATTTGAGGACCATAGAAACTTAGGGCTTAGGAATCTAACGTACGGATCTTCCTGAATTGGTTTTGAAAGTTCGTAAAATAAAAACGTTGACGGCCACATGAAATTATGATTGGCGGAGATCCGATTGTCAGATCGTGGTGAGATTTTAGTATGATATTCTATGAGAATATTGTGGACCTTAGGAAAATATGATGTGTGGATCTTCCGGATTAAATTGCTAGGGTGTGGACCCCACCGTTGACTGAAAGTTGATTTTTGGTCAACATGTCTGGAACCATTTGAATTACTAAAATTAGTATTGCTAAAGACTCAGTAAGGCTTTGCGAACTTGTCTCGGTGAGTGACTTTAATATATGTGATATTGGTGATTACCTTGTTTTCGTAATTGTTATCCTGTGTGGATATGAGTTTGTTTTATAAATATGTTTTCTATTAAAATGTGATTTTTATAATTGGCCATCGATCTATTTTATTAAATGTGATTTGATTCATGGATTGGAAATATTTGGAAAAAGTGATTTTAAGTGCATATTGAAATGCTTGTTAAATTGAGGGTTAGTAGGGGATCGTTACCCTAATGTTAGAGGGTTAGGTGACACCGAGTTTGCACCATGTAGCAGTGGTATATAGATGGTCCTACTTAGTTAATCTACGTTGGGGGACCATACTATTTATGGATTGTGCTTGATTGATCCACGTAGGGCTATCCTTATGGCCATTTATACTTAGGGTGATCACTACCTAACTATTATGTAGGTGTGACTTTGCTTGGTTAATCTACGTTGGGGGTTCACTACCCACTTGGTTATCTTGACCTTGCTGGGGGGTCACTAGCGGTCCTGCTTGGTTAATTCGCATTGGGGGACCATACTATATATGGATCATGCTTGGTTAATCCGTGTTGGGCAATCCTTATGGCCATGTATTCTTATGAGTGATCATGCTTGGTTAATCTGCATTGGGTGAGCACTTCCTAACAGCTGTAGGAGTGACTCTGCTTAGTTAATCCGCGTTGGAGGGTCACTGCCTATTTGGTTACTTTATCAGGGGTGGCTCTGCTTGGTTAATCCGCTTTGGGTGGCCACTTCCTATTTGGTTATTTATGTAGGTTTCGGTCGAACTGTGTCCCTCTAGCCTTAGTTTTTAATGTACATATGAACAATGGTTTTTGGGAATCTTGTGGTTTAAATTAGAAAAGCCGTTGGATGTCTGGGTGACTCTTTTGGAGTTTTCAACGACTTGATTATGATTTTGTAAAGCATGATTCTATACTTGATGTTTATAAATTGTGATTGATGGTCTGTTTTTTATTGGATATCACATACTTGTATTATTGTCACTCACCCAAGCGTCGCAGCTTATCCGAGTGCCTGATTTGCCCAGTGTGCCATTTCCATGATGTAGGCATTAATTATACATAGTATAGGTTTGGGTAGATTATGAGAAACCGATTGATATTTTGGTCCCGTTGAATAGTTCGGAATCCTTGCTCTTGCTCATTTCCATAAGGTTAGTCTAGAACCCTTGATTCAAGTGAATGAGAATTACCCACAATAGACCTTATGAATTTATATATCATGTTATTACTAAAAATCCAAATTGGGAATTATATAGAGCTCTTTAAATAAATTCGTGAAATGATATGTTATATCTTTGATTGACTAAGTTAAAAGTCAAAATCTGACATCCTTGAGTCATGAATTGATTAATTAATGGGATTGTGGAATGACGTTGGATGTGATTGTTATTACTATGATTATCTTAGTTGATCAATGTGGCTTGAGAATAATACTATGCTTCATTGGTTATTTGATATGTTACATGCTGTGGATGGAGGTAGCATGTTGAAAATAAAGTAAATTATGTAATGATTGTTCAAGTGTAGTGTATGATGAACTACGAATTGTTTGATCCTTTTTTAGGGTATGTAGGTAGTCTAACGACGAGGTTAGATGTGGCCATAAAAGTACGAATAATCACTACGTAATTCGAGGCTTGAGTTGTACTTGGTACATATCCCGGAGGTGGGCTATGTTATATATACAGGTACTTGGTGATGTCGCGTGTTGATCCTGGACGTATGTCGGGATCGGGGCATGACTGGTTTAATGTTTAATTTCTAGTATCGGAGTATGGTGGTACTCCGGATATCGCAATGAGAATACTTTATGGATGCTAAGTTTGGGAGGTAATGTTTCTTAGAATCAACATTATCGATGGGGTTTTTGAGTTTTGTCCCGGATCCACAAGCTTACTCTTCTTCTGCTCAATTGCTTATTTTATTTCTTAAAATTTGTTTACTTTGGAAAGATTTTATCGGATTTAAATAAGAAGGCGTAAGACAAGTAAAAAGTTTGCACAAGCACATGTTTATTATCAAGGTCCCAATAAAAGGGCTCAAATAAATTCTACAATTTTGGGGTGACAAGCTTTCACCCCTGGCAAATGAAATTTTTGAAGGCTACTTGGCTTGAATCCTTGACGCTAATGGAGTTTTTACCATAGGACCAATTGCGTGTTATGCCTATCTTGCTGCATTCCGAGCAAGATACTACATTGAGGGCAAGTATTTTGATGGAGATACCCCACGTCGTCCACAAATGGAAGATATGAAGAAAGCAGTGACGAAGAACCCTATAAAGAATCTCAACATGTTTTTAGGATTCCACCCACATGCAAAGACTGCATGGAGGGTACTATGAGGGGTGAATGTTATGGAACAAATCTCAAAAAGCGAAGGCTATTAGCATGGAATTATGGCTAAATTGGGTATTACTTAGCTTCGTTTGGCAGAGATTGTTGAGAAAAAAAAGAAGAAGGTTTTTGGTTGAAGGATTTCGAACATCGAAAGATCAGAGAGGAAAATGAGTGTGGAAAGAAAGCTTTGGTTAAAATGCAGAGGTTCCATGGTGTGAAAGTGAAAATGACCAGAAATCTCAAAGGGGAAGCAACTATTTAAAGTAAGTCACTAAAGGATCTCGCCATTGAATGTGAAAAGTCTTTAGTCTTGGGATTGATGGGTATAAGATCGAAGCCACTTAAAGAAACAAGTGATTGGTTTTTGTGAAACGTGCACACGAAATGGAGGCATCTATCATCATTATAGTTGATTTTGCATGATTCTAGGGGTTGCGTGACATAAACCAAAGCGACTCAATAACCTCATTTTAACGCCAAGGGTCAGATTAACACAAATGTAGAAGACCAAACAGTACGTATTCAAGCTTACTCCGAAAGGCATGACCTTGGGTAACGTAACCTAAACACTTGAATTCTTTAGAATTTTCCTAGTTTAGAACAAGGATTCTATCTGGATATGGACACAATCAGATCTTTAAGTCTTGAAGTTCTTACAATATAGGAATTGGTGTGCATCACAAGTAATCATACCTCTTAAGAGGGTGCAAACTTTTAGATATCCTTTAGAATTCTCCCAGCTTAGAACAAGGATTCTATCCTAAAAAGGTTTCTCTCCCCACGGTGTAAATACATCCGTCTAGGTTTATCTTTAGTGACGTAACCTAAACACTTGAATTCTCTTGCCCACTGCCTGAGTTTAAAATTATTCACTAACTTGACCGTCGGAGAGCCTTTGGTCGACTGCTTACGGTTGTTTATTGTTTTACAGGTAGTCGAGTTTGAGCACTTTATCCATACACGGCATTGCTCGAATTTAGTTTCAACATCAGCGAGGCTCCAAAACAGAATGATGGTAGCATCATGGCTCTATTTGTGCAGCTTTGAGATTGAAGTTATTTTGTCCCTAACCAAACTACAAGGGCATTCTTACTCTGATCCACTTGACTCTAAATAGTTTTAGAGTAAAAAGGAATAATATGTTGTTCGGACTTCTTCATGTGTGGGAATTCGGGTCCATAATTTCCATGTGGTGTAGGGGTCATTCAGGTTCATGAGATTTTTTTTCTTCTTACTCTGGCATGCCCATTGTCATTTTCCATTACAAGCTAGTAGTAGAGGTGGACAAGTGTGGAGTTGTCACGCAGTGCTTTGCGGGTGATTTTTGTTTTAGCTTGTCAGAGCTGACTTGTATTGGTTGGAACCCTTAGGTTAGCCATTGATGACTGTGTGCATCTTGAACTCATATGTTGTTGTGGCACGTTGTAACTCGTTTGATATGAGTTTAGAGGAAGAACTTAGAAAATCCTTCAAAGAATTCCAGCTTATGCTATCGGTGGTAAAAATGCGATAACGCCTTCTACAAAATTCTACATAAAGCTTACATCCATATCTTCGTGACGATGTATTGCATAAAACTCAGTTTTTTCCGAGCATGTATAGTTTAACCTGGCAAACTGGTTATGTAGCTGTAATGTGCTGGTTGGGCTGGTCTGCTGTTCAGCTGCTTTGCATACCATATTTGATACTGTTCTGTCTTAGTGGAAAATTATAGCTTTATTTCTTATCTTTTAAGGAATATATAGCATGTTACTAGAAAAAATCGGGAAGGCTTTGAAATCTTCGTTTTCCCATAGCTGTGCAGTTCTTACGGAAATGCAGCTTCCACTGTCTTTGTTCCAAAACCTGGAAGATTGGTTTTGTAGAAAATTATGAAATTTCGATACAACGATCTTCAATGTCTTAGCTTTCGTCTCTAACTAGCCTTGTATTGAAATTCATCCGGGAAATCAACTTTCCATTAAAAATCATTTAAGTGTGCATAATTGGTTTCAGGCACGATTACATTGCCCCAGAGCTTTGCGAGCACTTGCCCCAGTTGGAGTGTTGATGGACTCGAATTGAGTTGCATGTATACTTCAGTCGAGAGTTTTACGAATTAGACTTGTGATGAGGTGTTGGTCTGCACAGAGTTAAACTTGTCTTCGCTTCTTACTTGCAAGTATTAGCGAACCAAGTTTGTTTTGGGCGAATTTGTATGGACATGCTTTTCCCTAAATCCTGGGAATATCACATCTTGGAATCATAAGGTGAGTGGTGAACAAAAATATACCAATAATCTAATTAGTCCTAGCTCAAACAAAAAAAGTTAAGCGACGGTAATTGAAAATTAAGTAATAATAATGGTAGAGAAATGAGACTTCTATTTTTGTAATTCTTTGTGTCGTAGCAAGATCACTGTGCTGCGTTGTACAACTATCACGGTTTATATTTGAGTTCGGAACTTTGATGGAACTTGAGACTTAGTTTCAAAGTTGAACTTAAACTTTCTTTTAGGAATGGCTTGCCACCAATGAATTTATTTCCGTTTTGAGACTCTGCTATGCTTGTCAAAATGGTTGTGTCATTGTCGGAGTAGAAGCTGCTCACTTTCCCAACCTTATTACCTGTTATAGTGTACCACAGATCATGTGCCTTCACAATATGGATTTTGTTGTACATCAAGCCCATGCGTCACTTAATGGATCCCACCACAATGGAGAAAGACATATGACTTAGTCGCTTAAGATTGGGAAATCCTTATCCTATACATTTGCCGAAGCTTTTCTTCTTCTTCTTCTTGGGTTGGGACTTCTTCCTCATCCAATTAGGATTTTAAGAGAAAGAGGTGGCGGTCCACACGTATTGAATTGGGATTTGAACAAGGAGAAAAATGTTGTTCTTTTGAGTTATTTCTCCTTATCCCTCTGTTGAGTTCTTTCTCCTTACCATTTTATTCAAATAAAAATTTGGTTTCTGGATGGATAACAGCTAAGCACCCTATAATAGGATAAATGGAGTAGCCAAACTGCATTAGACTTAGTGCATGGGTTATTTGTTCAAAATTATTGCATAGAGCCAAGTTTGTTGTAAATCGAACTTGCCTTACAATAGTTAGATTGGGTCGAGTGAGCGGAATTCTCTAGATTTCTGTCACGGGTCTGGTGAGAGTTGCATGTTTCAGTTTATGATGTAAGCCATGAGTTTGGCGAATGACGTCACTGAAGTAGAGCACACAAGTTAACTAAGCATTGCAGATTGTACTGTCTGCATTGGATAGAGAAAATGAGGTGGATTATGAAACGGATAGTGCAAATCCAGTGTGTCATAATAGAGTCGATTTCGCAGAGTAATTTGTGATAGAGTTTGTTTGTTTTTGATGTTTTTGGTTGATCGTTTTGGATCTGTTTCTTAGGGTTAGAATAACAAAGAATGGAGAGAACTTAGAGTTGGTACTGACGGCTTCAAGGCTGTGCATAATGCAGCAACACTGATTTCATTAAGTAGAGAAACTTTTGTAGGGTATGGTGCATTGCCATGACCCATACTTGTTTAAGAGAGTGATTGATAAGAGGCTTAACAACCATTTCAGCCTTACTACCCCAAATTGAATCCTAGCCCTTCATTTAGGTTTAAGTGATTTAATCTGGAGTGTACACTTGTCATTCATACACTTATACATACATTAAATTGAAACTAGCCGTTGGTGACTAAAACCCTTCATTTTTTTTTCTTCGATGCAGACCGAATCCAAGCTTGAGAATTCCTTGCTGCCTTCGATCCCTCAACTTCAGAAGTTGTTTAGCTTCCAACACTTCTTTCTAAACTGCTTCTGGGAGTCAATCTAAGCAATCCCCTCAGGTAATTGAATCTCTCATTCGATAATGCTTTTGTGAAAATGTCTGCGATCTGATATTCTATGCTGCAATAGAGTAGCTTGATTGTGTTATCCTGTAATGCCTCTCTGATGAAATGATATCTCCTTTTGATGTGCTTTCTGCTCTGATGAAATACTGGGTTTTTGGTTATGGTGATTGTAGAGGTGTTGTCACACAGAAGTGGTGTGGCATCAACCTGTAATTCCCCAAAGTCTTTAAGTATGAACCTTAGCCAAATAGCTTGAGCTGTAACTTCTAATGCATTCATATACTCTGCCTTAGCTGTGGATAGTGCAACACTTTGTTGCTTCACAGTGGCCCATAAGAAAACACCTGAACCAAAAGTGAAAGCATAGCTAGATGTGCTTCTGTTATCATCTTCATTGCCACCCCAATCACTGTCACAAAATCCAATTAAGATAGTTGACTTCCCCATTTCATACTTGATGCCATAATCAAGTGTTCCTTGCACATATCTTAGAACTCTTTTTGCTGTCCCCATGTGTATCTTGCTAGGATTCTGCATAAACCTAGAAAGTAGGCTTGCTGAGAACATTAGATCCGGCCTTGTTGCAGTTAGATACAATCGACTGCCAACAATGCTTTTGTAGAGCTAGCATCTGCAGGTTCACTTTCATCATCATTCTTAAGCTTCTCATTTGCAATTAAGGGTGTAGAGACTGGTTTGCATCCCTTCAGCCCAAACTTTTCAAGCAAAGTTTCAGCATACTTCCTTTGATGAATGAAAATGCTAGTTGCTTCTTGAATTATCCCGATGCCAAGAAAATGATGCAAGACGCCGAGATCAGTCATTTCATACCTCATTATCATCTCTTGAACTCTTCAATCATTCCAGTATCATTTCCAGTGTAGACAACATCATCCACATAGATTGAGACAATGAGTGTCTTGTTGTTGCTTTCTGTCTTGGTGTAGAGTGTAGCTTCAGTAGGACTTTTCTGAAGTCCTTTCTCAGTGAAATAGGAATTAATCTTACTGTACCAAGCTCTTGGAGCTTGCTTTAGGCCATAGAGAGCATTCCTTAGCTTGTACACATTTGCTAGAAACTCTTGACTTGTGAACCCTTGAGGTTGTTCCACAAACACCTCATCCTCTAGCACTCCATTTAGAAATGCAGATTTGACATCTAATTGATGCAATTTCCAACCCTTCTTGGCTGCTAGGGCTATGAAGATCCTTATGGTGTCTAACCTTGCTACTGGAGCAAAGGTTTCATTGAAGTCTACACTAGGCTTCTGTGAGTAACCTTTGGCCACTAACCTGGCCTTATTCTTTTGCACAAAACCATCTAGGTTGAGCTTGGTTTTGTACACTCATTTCACTTTTATCATAGGCTTGTTACTTAGTCGATTTACAAGTTCCCAAGTGTCATTCTTCTCAATCATTTCAATTTCTTCCTTCATTGATTTCTTCCAAGCTTTGTCTTTCTCAGCTTCTTCATATGATTCTGGTTCCACTACACAGTAGTTACATGTAGCATAGATCTCATCCAAACTTCTCGACCTCACTAGAGTTGAACTTGGTGTTGTGATCTATGATTGAGTTGGTTATGGACTCATGCTTACTTACTGTGGAGTTCCTTATATGTCATTATTCTCTGTGACTTCTTCTTGAATTGAGGTCTCCATAGGCTCCCTTGTTTGCCTTTCGTTGAGATTAAGTTGTAGAAAGACACTGTCATTCTTTTCTACCCTTGTTTCCCAGTTCCATGTTGAGTCTTCATTAAAGATAACATCCCTTGATAGGATTATCTTTTGAGTTGACAGATTTTAGACTTTGTACCCTTTCTCACTGGTTCCATAACCCATAAAACCACCCTTGTTGCTTGATTTCTCCAACTTATGCCTTAGTTGTTGAGGAATGTGAGTATATCATACTGAGCCAAACATTTTCAGATGCCTCACATAAGGCTTTTTGCCACTGAACACTCCAAATGGAGTTTTCTTGTTCAATGCTTTAGTGGGACACCTATTTAATAGGTATACTACAATATTTACTGCTTCACCCTAAAATGTATAGGGTATGTTCTTCTCATGCATCATAGACTTAACCATTTCGACTATAGTCCTATTCTTCCTTTCTACAATGGCATTTTGTTGTGGTGAATATGCCACTGTGAGTTGTTTCTCCAATCCCAAATCTTCACAAAATACATTGAACTCATGTTAGGTGCTCACCTCCCCTATCATTTCTTAAATATCGTGAATACCTCAGACTTGAACCTTATGAAATACACCTAACACATCCGTGAGTAGTCATCAATAAAGGTTAGGAAATACCTATTTCCACTGATTGTTGTTGTTTGCATTGGTCCACACATATCTGTGTGAATCAATTTGAGTGGCTTTGTTGCCCTCCAAGCCTTTTCAGCTTCAAATGGATCTCTGTGATGCTTGCCAAACACACATCCTTCACAAGTTTCATTGCATTGATCCATCTTTGGTATGCCTTGCACCATTTCATGCTTTTGCAGATTTTGTAAGCTTGTCATGTTTAAATGACCAAGCCTCTTGTGCCATAGCTTCATAGAACCTGTCACACTTGCTTTTCTTGCACTTCCTCTAGATACTTCAATAAAAATGGAAAGCTTTTGTTTTTCACTTTTACTCTAGTCACTATGTTTGATAGAGACCTGTCATTATACATCTCAACCACAGTTCTGCCAAAAAGTAGGAAATAACTATGCTCCATCATTTGACCCACACTGAGTAGATTCTCATCCAATCCAAGCACTAACATCACTTCCCTTATGCATCTTCTTCCTTTCTTGGTGTTAATGACCAGAGTTCCTCTTCCAGTGGCTTTGACAATGTTTCCATCTCCTATTTTCACTTTTCCAGTTAAGTTTGTGTCAAGGTCAATGAGTAATGACTCATGTGCAGTTATATAGTTGCTGCAGCCATTGTCAATGTACCATACTTCATTGTTTTTCTCCACTTTTGCACTGAAAAAACAAAACATATTTGTTTCTTCTTCTACTTGATTGGTACAGTTCACTTGCTGCACATTCTTTGATCTGCAATCATTCATGAGGTGCCCGAACTTGTTACATTTGTGGCATCTAGGCTTGTCTTTGAACCAACACTCTCCAAGATGGAATTTGTCATAGTGCTTGCATTGCTGCTTGGTTCTTAGACCTTCATTTGAGTTGTTGCCTTGGTTAGGCTTAGGGTTTTGATACCCCTTTCCTTCCTATTTCTTGTTCTTGCCCTTCCACTGTGGTTTTTGTTTGCTTGCACTAGCTTGACTACTAGATCCAACATTGAGTGATTGAAAAGCTTTCTCAGGTGCAAAATCAGCATGCCTCTCAAGCATTTGGTCAAAAGCTCTTAAAGATGCCATCACATCTTGCACACTAAGAGTTTCAGTGTCTTTGGTTTCTTCAATGACACTCACTATTGAATCATAAGGTTTAGTCAAACTAATCAACAATTTCTGGACAATTCCTTCATTAGGCAGTTCCTCACCATATGTTCTCATCTTATTCACAACATCAAATAGCCTAGTAAAGTAGTCTTTTAAGAGCTCATTTTCCGTCATTCTTGTATACTCGAAATCTCTTCTAAGGGATTGAAGTTTTACCTTTCTGACTTTAGTGTCTCCTCTGTATTCTTGCTATAAAATTCTCAAGCTCCCTTTGTAGTATTTTCATTTGCTATTCTCGGGAAAATGGTGTCTGAGACAACACCTTGGATGATTCCAAGTGCTATGGCATCCTCAATTCGGTTCTGCTTCGGTGTTTTGAGTTGTGTTTCTGTGAGATCCTCCTCTAGAGCATCAACCTCTATCTTAGGTAGTTCATACCCGTATTGAACCATATCCCATAAATCATAGGACTTGAAAATGGTTGTCATTCTTATTCTCCAAAAATCATAGTTCTCCCCATCAAAGACTGGAGTTTTTAGCTCACTGCTACTGCTGGATCCCTTCTGTTTTGCTGGTTGTTGTTGTTGTTGTTAAGGACACTACATAGGTGTTTCCAGAGATCTCAACTTTGCACATATTGCGCCCAGAAAGTTGTAAGATCAGAAACTAGGCTTTGAGGCCATGATAAAGTTTGTTTGTTTTTGATGTTTTTGGTTGATCGTTTTGGATCGGTTTCTTAGGGTTAGAATAACAGAGAATGGAGAGAACTTGGAGTTGGTACTGATGGCTTCAAGGCTGTGCAAAATGCAGCATCACTGATTTCATTAAGTAAAGAAAATCTTGTAGGGTATAGTGCATTGCCATGACCTATACTTGTTTAAGAAAGTGATTGACAATAGGCTTAACAACCATTTTAGCATTACTACCCCAGATTGAATCCTAGCCCTTCATTTAGGTTTAAGTGATTTAATCTGGAGTGTACACTTGTCATTCATACACTCACACATACATTTAAATTGAAACTAGCCGTTGGTGACTAAAACCCTTCATTTCTTCTTTCTTCTTCGATGTAGACCGAATCCAAGCTTAGAAATTCCTTGTTGCTTTCGATCTCTTGACTTCAAAAGCTGTTTAGCTTCCAACATCTGGGTCGCCCTGTTGGACCGAGATAGAGCACAATGTGGCTCCAGTTTGATTTGCGAAATAGGATGACGATGTGGATCGCGGGTTCGGCAGAGTAGGGAGTGTACCTAAATTCGTCAAACGTTACTGTTCTAAGTCAGGTTGAGCTTGCAGGTTGAATGGCGAATTGCGTACGAATGGGCGTCGAGGATTATAGGGTTGGCGATGTTCTTGCAGACGGAGCAATTTGATTTAGTAGGGATCGACTCGATGCCTCCTTTTTCTGTTCGTTTCTATGACTAGCATGAACTTCATCCCGAATTGGAGTTGATATCGTTTTCTCGATTTCCATGAGGTAGTTTTTACACCATGAAAGTCTGTCTACCAGGCCTAGTTTTACAATGACTCACAAAACTATTGACGGAAAAAAAAAAAAAAAAAAAAAAAGAAGGAGAGAGTGAATTTAGTCTATCATCATGGTTCTACCTAAGATTATGTTCAGTTCTTGTAAGAATAAAATAAAAAATAGCACAAGGCATTTAAATGGGTGTATTCAATTGGAATTTTGAGGGATTTTAATTCATTTAATGAATCTAGGTGTATTCAATCATGAATTTAAGTGATTCTATGAAATTCAATGTGTATTCAATTATGAATTTAAGACAGTATATCAAAATTCTTAGAAATCCGGATGTATTCAATTAGGACTTTAAAGAAGTTTATAGCATTCTTGATGTATTTTAGAATTTGATTTTTCTATTGAGTACTACAGTCCAGTGGTATTCCTCTTAGCTTGTAAGTAAGAAGACTTAGATTCGATTATCGCCAAAGCGAATTTGAACCACATTATTACTAGCCTATTGTGAGGCTAAGCTTACCCTATCTTCTCTCGTTTGTTTCATAAAAATAAAAAATAAAAAAAACAAAAAGAATTAGAAAAAGTTAAGGAATTAGAAGGAATTGGAGAGATTTCATAGATTTCGAAGGAATTGAATCCAAATATTAAATAAAATCTCTACAAATAAATTAAAATCTATAAAAATCCATGGATTTATAAATTTATTTAAATCTCTCAAATTTCCAATTAAATACATCTCTCTAAAATTAATCAAAATGCGCAGGTCATGTAGGATATCCTTCCCTTATTATATGTGTAAGACGTTGTAACTTTTTTGCGATTTCCTTCCTAGAAAATTAATCTTCGTATTGACTTTTGGGATTTCATGGTTGTCTCTAGAACATCGGTCAAAGTTCTTTATTTTCCAGGATCTTTCGGCTTTCGTTATTACTCAGGGCAAAGGACGCTGGTCTGGGAAATATGAGTTCTCTGTCAACGAGAGCACCAATTGTTGGAATTAAATTTGCGCACATCCAAGGATCGAGGCAAAATCAAGTCGGACTTGCCCATGATCTTCAGTGAGGGGAGAATAGTGTTGATTGGGGGTGTGGTTGAACCCGAATAGGACTGTCTACATATCTCTGAAAAGGAGAATCAAACCGCGGGTGTAGTCCTAAGAAAGAATAAGCAAATAAATTCTTCAACTCGAGAAGCCCAACTTTTAGTGAAAGTAGGTGAAATAATCATCAAATTGAAATATGCCATCGATAATCAAAATATTTTCTTTTCCCAATTTTCTTGTTTGGTAAACAATGGAATTTAACCCCTATTTAGTAGATTGTTGATTCTCCAAAAGTCATAGCAGTTTATAATCACCCATACCTTGAATTTCTTGAGTCTGCACTTGTTGTCATGTTTTAGGAGATATTCTTCAACAAGATTCTCAATAACCAAAATTACTTGTTCATTTCTTCCACCTTGACCTCCACCGTTTCTTGGCATAATGAAATGTCATTCTTCATCACTTTAGCTTATTTTCTAATGATTGCTTGACCCTTACTTGCCAAATACAATTTGTATAAATAAAAAAAAAGGATTGCTTAACAATTAGTCACTTCAACCAACGCCAAGTGATAGGATTTTACCTTGTTTTTGCCTAGACTCTTGCATTTGATCCCACCATAAATGCACATCACCATCAAAACAAGAAGCAACGATCTTCACTATCTTCCTTTCCGGAATTGATTGTATCTTGAAAAGTTTCTCTACGTCCTCAACCCACAAGAGAAAACCTTCAATGCAATCACTTCCCAAGAAAATAGGAATATCTTCAACATCAACTAGATGAGGGTGGCTTGGGGTAATTCTCTTTGCACACACCGCATCTATTGTCATTTCCTTATGAACAACGCCGCTTAGGGTTTTGCTTCTCCCATAATCAATTGCCAAAGAACAGGGCAAATCCTTGCTTTGATACTAATTGACGCATCACGAGCGTGAAGGATTACAAACGTAAATCTTGAAGAACAAAGGATTCTGGAGTCCACTAGATTTTGAAAGAAAACCGAAAAGGTTGTTTGATTAATTCTTAAATTGATGAATTACATTGGAAGCCAAACAACTTAAAAAGACATAAACACAGCCTTAGGGAAGCTCAAGGGTCTTAGGGAATTAAAATGACATGAATTCCAACAGAAATTGAAAAGTTCAAAATTTATTACAAAGTCTATTTTGCAGTTTTGGACTTCTAAACAATCCCGGATGGCTAAAATTAATCATACATTGCAACAAAGTAGTGAGTTTGAATTGGGATGTCGCGCTCTTTTCAAAAAGGTATCATCGGCTCAAAACGGAGCTCGTACGCCAAATATATAAATTCCCACCGAGTCCTTTTGTCTTCCTTCAGTCCATTTCTCAAGCAACCAAAAAATCCCAACACAATATTCTTCTTCCTATTTGAACGCCATATTTGGTATTTGAATGGAGATTTTCTTTAATGCGTCATTCCTTGTCAGTTTTAAAGCGCTTCATTTTCTTTACTTTTCTTCACAAAAATTCACCCCAATCTTGTCCTACATTATTGTCTACTGTAAATCATTTTGGTCATTCCGTGAAAAATTTGTCAATAAATTCGTTAAATTGTCACGTAAACGATCACGTGACCACCTTTTTAAGAAACCCCTCCACTTGACGAGAATAGCACCGTAGCAGAATCAATGCGTATTTACTCTGATTAATTAGTGTCCACTAACTAGAAGAAAAAACAAATATACCAAAAAAATAAACTAGAAAAAAGCCTCTGGTAGTTGGATTTGTTTTTGTGTTAGGCTCTTGCAAGCAATTGTTGACCCAAGTTTAATCATCAAAATTGCACATGTAATACGTATGTCACTTGAGTTTCAATCATCTTATAATTTAGTTTAATTTAAAGTAGAGTATAAATTTATCCTTCATCATTTCATTTAGTACAAATTTATCGTTGTATATATCGTAAAAAAAGGTAGAGTATCAAATTATCAACTCTATAGATCTATACAATTAACTCGTTACTTTTCTCTTGCAACAAAAACAACATATTCATTGAAAGGATGGGAGGAAGCATTTGTTTCATCATAAACTATCCTAAATACATATCCGAACCATTCAACCAATTGCTATATTCACAATAATTTCAAAAAAAAAAAAAAAAAAAAAAAAAAAAAAAAAATACACTTACTCGAAATAAATACAAAAAGAAAATGCAAAGTTTTGAAGGTCTTAATAATTTACAAATACATATGAATTTGCAGTATAGTTACATTTTTTTGGGATATAATAGAATACATACACGATATTATGCATAGTGCAATCATAGTTTCGGTACAAAAGTTCTTCATTGCAGGCAAATTATTATGAGTTTCTGAACGCTACCAGTCACGAATTCCTTCTATCACGATTACAATGAGCATCACTAATCTCTAAATAAATTTCTCTAGAATCCGTGAGTTGAGAGTATCTGGGGGTCAAAAAGTCTCCAACAGCAAGTTGGAGGACGCACGGACCTCGTTCAAACCGTTATCTCCCTTCTCCGACTTGATAATCTCCAAGACGTTCCCAAGAATGTTGCCTGCAAGCTCCTCTCCATCTTCGTGTATTAATTGACTGATCTGATTCAAGGAAACGACATTCTCTAAAATGACCTTGGCAAAGATAAGGCCAAGAAACTCTGGTGCTCTCGGGGCATCAATCACCGTATCCTCTAAGGTCGACAGAACAGTTTCAAACCTGGGCAGATAAAAGAAGAAATTAAATAATAGAAAAACGCACAATACCCAGAAGACCGTCAGTTTCAATAACCAAATGCAGATGTAAACTTTCCCTTACCCTTTGATGAGCTGAGATTGACTCAAAGTTCCATCATGGGTCTTTGTAAGGTTGACTAGAAGCTTTGCCAAGAGATCTCTTTCAGCGTCCTTCCTCTCAAAAGAGTCTGTGACCCAAAGAGATATCATCGACGGATGGAAGCTTGGTGAGTTCAAGTCTTTAATGCATAAAGCAGCCTCTTCTCGTCTCGAGCACTGAAAATAGAAAGGAAAACAAAATCAAGGAAGAGCATATGAAAAATCTTAACAAGGGTTATCAGAAGTTGTATAATACATCAAACCATATATATCTAGAACGTAATCTAAAACGAGTTCTTGGAAAGCCAATGACTGAACATCAACTACCTTCTAGATATATATGGTTTCCAAGAACCTCGGTGGATCCCATATTCTGACACCAACTACATTTACGAGAGTCCGAACGAATTGTGCCTACCACTTTATAACATAGCAAACAAGTAATCGCACAAAAAAAATCCATCACAATGCCAGAGACGGAAATTCAACTCCTTTACTTTGATTGTTTTATTCCTTTTCCATTCTGTACCACCCCCTGTGGGGTCCATTCAATGCCAGAGAAACAATCCGATTCTATTTATGCAACTTGAAGTCGACCAAACAAACTGGAGATGACCAACCATTGCTCCTAAGTCTTATTCATTCCCCAGGCTCAGAACACACATGCCCCACTTTCCTTTCAAGAATTAAACGCATAATCATATTAAGCAAATCATCGGAAGATTTTTTTTAGCACGCAGAGAATTATCATATCTGAAAGATGCATTGAACTAAGAAAATTACAAAAAATAATTAGAAGTCTAAAGCATGCATGAGACAAGAATTTCTTAACCCCAAAAAAAAAGTAATGCGACAGGACTGCTCTCTCAAAAATAAGAATATACCTGTAAAATTCTCTAATTGCTGCCAAAGACATATCTCTAAGACGGTCTTCAGTGAACACATTTTCTGAAGGAACATTTTGTGCAGCATCTCTGTGCACTTCCTCAATATTTTTTGGTCCTTCAACTTTGCTCCTCTGCTGCCATTTATTCTTTCTCAAATCAATTGCATCCTTCAACATGAACCTAACCCTAGAAGATAATTTCATGTTATTCGATAAGCTTTTCATCCTTTCAAAATATGCATCCATGTGCTCCTTGGCTTTCGGATGATCAATCATCTCCCCAATTGTGCTCATTAGTATGCACAAAGCTTCAATATCTTCCTCATCTGGAGTCTGTTGCTGACCTAGCAACTTTTTAATGCATTCGTGCATAATTCTCTCCGTCAACATTTTCTTTTTGTATAGTTCCCCAATTAATCTAATGTTACCCAATGTTCGTCTTCGCGCTTTGATTCTTTTCTCCTCTTCTTCTTCTTCAGACTGTTTCACCTGACCCTCTTCATTGGCCTTATAGGCCTCCTCTTGCTTTCTTTCTCCCCTCTCAAATTCCTCCTGGCACTTGCACAAAAGCAATCTCTTAAAACTTATCTTTTCTTTGTCTTCACTGAAACCAGGCAACTCTCCGGCAAGATAAAAACAGAAGTTAGCATACATCTCACAGAAAGTAGGCTCCATAAGAGCCTTGTCAAAGATCTGTGAAATGACACCAGTTAGAGTCGTCACATTCTCTATATTGACAGCTTTCACTTGCTCGAATAGTTTTTCAAAATTTTGAGGAGTTAACTTGTTCAGTATAGCCTTTAACTGCCTTTGCTTGGCCTGCTCTTCCTCAGTCACTTTACCCACTTCATATTTCCCGTCAGCTTTGTGCATCACCTGTAATGGAGCATGAGGAGAAGGCATCAAGCCCTTAGGTTGAAAATTCGTATCTCTCTGCCACCTGTCAGCATCAGAATTATTTCTTTGCATCCCTCCCTGATGACCAACAGAGTGACCAGGCCCAGGCAGGATCCCTCTAACATGCTGCTGAACTGGTGTCGGTGCACGTGGATTCCTCAAAACACCAAAATTTGGTCCTTGGCCAGTTTGGAAATTGGCAGCACCTCCCTTATTCCATCTATCATAATCCATTATTCCACTCCCACGACGGTCAAGTCTTGCGGCCCCTCCTTGCCTATCAACAATTCTTCCCGGACTAGGGAGCGAATCATAATCAATGGAAGGAGCAGCATTCACATTAGCATCCAAGATCTCTGCTATATCAGACTTAATTTCAAAACCTTCTGGAAGCTCAGTAAATTGCTCAGAAAACTTCAACTGGAAATCTCTGGAATATTTCTTCGCCCCATGTTCATGTCCATCTTTGTCAGAATCATCCACTCCACAGACCTGCTCTGCAGTATCTGAGGTTTCCAGTTTTGGGGGAGAGATGTCAGCAGCGTCTTCCCAATCCTCTGGCTCAGCTTTAACGGGTGCATCTTTCTCTCTCCCTACAGCATCTTGCTGAGGAGCATCAGTAGCTACCTGCTTTGAAATTATACTTGTCATAATACTTTCAGTGTTTTCAGTACCCTTCTTTTCTTCAGGGTTCTTGTACGCCCCATAAAGATCAGAGGTCACGTCAGCAGCACCTGTCTTAGAAACAATTTCTTTTCTTTTCTTCTTCCCCTTTGAAATAGTACTCTTAGTTCCACTCAGTTCAGGTGTATCTGGATGTATAATGTCGACAGGAGTTTTACGAGAGCCGCCAAACTTCCTACTCTGTTGCTGGGGGCATTGTGACGCCCTGCTGATCCCCAAGTTGCCCATCTGAGGTATCTGAAGAACCATTTGGGGGGTAAAAGTCAGGTTCTGACCCTGATGAATAATTCCATGGGGCTGCATTGGATGGGGCAGCATCCCATCCATGAAAGCAGGGCTTATAGACCCAACCTGAATGGCAACGCCCTTGGACGTATCTCCTGGGCCTAAAACCAACAGAAAATATTAATACCGGATTATTTGCATTTATCAATATATCATATCAGCACCTAGGTTGCACGGACACTCCGAAACCCTAAGTGTCGGACACTTTGACACGCCTCCAATACGCCTCCGGCCGACACAGTAAACGGTTGGACACGGTCAAGACACTGGTCAACGGGTTGGACACGCCGCCGACACGGGTTCGAGGCAGTTTTTGAAATATTGAAACATATGTGGCATTCTCACCGTGGGGGTGGAGACACCGGTTGGAGGGTGGGCGGCTGGGGATGGGCAATGGTGGCTGGGATAATGGGATGGAAGTGGTGAATCCAGGATTTCAAGATCAGGGGGTCCTAAGATAAAAGTTCAAAAAAAAAAAAAAAATAGACTAGTTTGGTTTCATAGCACTATTTTTTATTGAATTTGGTTTATTGAATAATCAAAATTAATGAACCACATCAAGTGGCCAAGTGGTAAGGGCGCGGATTTCGGCTCTTAAAATACAAAAAACAGAGAGGTCCCAGGTTCGAGGGTCCAAGCTAGTGAGTCTGCTTGACTGTGACCATGAGAAAACTGAAATGCCTTTGTGAGTCTTTTCCTTTATTCTTCTTTATAAGCACTGCTGCATGCACATCCATGGAGGCAACAAGCCTTTCCGCTACACCTGCCTAAATTGTTGGAGGGTCCTGGAGGTCGATCACAAGTGTTTCTTCGGGTTTCCAAAGGATCCCGAGACCTCTCGGGTCCCTATATGGATCCGTCCACGGATGGAGGGCTGGTAGTATTTAAGCTAGGGACAATCAGCCTAAAACAATTGTTTTGTTTATATTTATAAATATAAATGATGTTATTATTTTTTTTTTCATTTATTTGTTTCTCTTTCCATGTATGCCTAGTTAAACATAGAGGTAAGCATATCCATTTTATAGAGGCTTTATCAGGAAGAATCCTTATACATCCATGTTTAATTATAAATTTGAAGTATTATTTTTAATATATGTAATATATATTATATTTTAATTAACGTGTCCTATTTATGTCTGTGTTCTATTTTTTTTAGTTTTGTCGTGTCGCATGTCGCCGAATCTATGTCCGTGCAACTTAGATCAGCACGTTAAACTCATTACTAAATCGCCTATTTGGGAGAAAACTGCCAAGAGAATCTAGCATTGACGTCATAACGTTGCTATATAACAGTGAAAATAATGCCTACAATCCCCAACATCGAGTGCAACATCCCCATGGTCCAGAGTGTGAACTTACGCTTTGCTGGTGTAGTGGGTTTTCTTGTGTCAGAAGTCACGGAGACAGATTGAGAAGTCGGAGGCTTTGGAACAATTTGGGAGCTTCTCTGAGGGGCTGATGCCTCAGCTGTCTGGGGAGCTGTGCTTGCAATGGGTACATCAGAACCTCCTACATTAAATCAATCGCAGGAAAACATTGCCAAGAAATGAAAATAAAACAAAATGGGAAACACATATTTTAATCTCAGATTCCCAAAACAATCACGATATTATCCAATAAATTTCTAGACTGATAGAACTGAAACTTCGAAATCTGTACCATGCAATTGGGGCTGTGAATTATGAGCTCCATTTTGTACGTCGCCACGTCGTGCAGGAACCATACCGGAAACCTGAGGACTTACACTGGTTACACTTACAGTGGCGCGGGTGCCCTTAGGGTAAGCGGGTGAGTATCCCCTGTGCTGCTGATTAGAGCTTGCAGATCGCCCTGTTTTCCGGTACCGAGTCTCGTTCTTATCCGACGTTGATTGATTGAAGGACATATATTCCTACGATTAATTCCGAAATTTTTTTGTTCCTAAATCTTCTCTGCAACCAAAAATGCAGATCCACAAACCCCAAATCAAATCAATCAAACCTAATTAACCGAAAATCGTACCGTAAAGCGAGTGCTTAAGAGAATGATTAGGGTTTGATTGGAGTACCTTGAGAGTGAGGAGAAAGAATTAAGGTTTTATTGAGAAACCATGAGAAAGTGCAGAGAGTGATATGAGCGTAAGTGACTTTAAATGATCGAAAAAGACTTATAATCCTTCGTACCAAGTTTTTTTCTTTCCTCTTTTCCTCACTAAGCAACCTCCTCGCTAAGCAAACTCACTAACCTAAGATAACGGATCCAGATCATCTCCGGACCCTTCTGTGGGGATCCATCGGGATGCTTGCTTTCATTCTGGCCGTTAGATGAGATCGTGCGGCCAGAGATTTATTTATTTATCCATCTCCTCTCTGCAAAACGAGGTCTTCTTCCTCTTTCCTTTCATCTTAAGACCTTACTTTCTCTGCTCTTCCTCCTCCTCCACCTTCCCCATAAATTCAACAATTCAAAGTTTATTTATTTATTTCTAATTCTCCTACGTGATGGATAACTAAGATTCAAGGAAATTCTTGTTCTGTAATTTTTAATGCTCTAACTAGCTCGGTTCTTGGGTTGTCAAAAATTATTGGACGAAATTTTCGATATTTTCTTCATTGATTGTTTACAAATTGAGAGAAATACAGACAGAGACGAAGGAAATGAATCCAAATTTAAAGAAAGAAATGGGGTTCCCAATTCTTTCCCACGCCCAATGAGAAATGCCTTCAACTAGCACTTGATTCATGGCATGTCCCTTGGACATGCTTCAAGGCGCCCGAGGACTTGTGCCTTCATTTCCTCTGTGGGCTAGGGTGAATACCACCAGCGGATCTGGTGACTCCTTGAATAGTCGTCCCTCTGCTAACCAAAAAGAAGCCACTGATGCGGATAAAAAAAGACGGGGTGGAAGGTTCCCAGGAGAGATTTGGAGCAGAGGAAAGAGATGAATTAGCCCATAGGGAAAAAAGACTTTTGGAAAGGATTTTTCCAAATAAAAAAACCCGTAATTTAGAAATTAAAATAAAGTTGCGCAGAGATAGAGATGGAGATGGAAAAGGAGAAGACAGCACCAGCGACAGAGAAATATGAGCAAAATATTGCAGGGACCGGTGCAAGTGTGTTATGAACCTAACAAAGACAAGGGGAAGACTGAAGAGAGACAACCGGAACGGAAGGAGAGTAGACCTGGCGACCTCGTTTTGCGAAGAGGAGTTTTAAAAAAACAATTAATCTGTGGCCGCACGATCTCATCCAACGGACATAATGAAATCGTCCGGCTGGATCCCCAGAGAAAGATCCGAAGATTAGCTGAATCCTATAATAACGACAAAAACATAAAAAGTTTATTCGTGCCTATTTAATTTTCTACTGTCACCTCTTGGTACTACTGTGTAATAGTGTTCATTTTTACTTGTAAATGAGAGATGTTAGATTTAATTCTCGTTAAAGATGAATTTGAACTACATTATTATTAGCTCATTATGAGGCTTAGCCCACTTCCTCATCCTTTAATGAAGATAATATCATATGTTAAAAAAAAAAAATTCTAGTGTCATTGCTGCTTAGTATTACGATTTAATAATATTAATTTTCAGTTGTAAGTGAAAGTTTTTCTTTTCTATCAATTTGGTGCACGCACACTATTGGATCAATTTAATAAAAGTTCAATAATCAATTCGGTCAAAGGCTAAATTGATACAATTTTAATACCTTATAGTGTAAACTAACCAATGTAGTTCGTCAATACTTATCAATTTTATTGTTTAATTTTCTTTATTTTTTAACTTTTTATATCTTTCTATGATTATTATTTTTTGTTTGTTTTGCTTTGTGATCAGTGGCGAAACCATAGAGGCACAAGGAGGTGCGGCCGCATCTCCATCATCTGAAATTGACCCTAAAAGCGAGAATTTGCACCCTAATTTCTCTGAACTTGCACGAAATAGACACAGAACGTTGTTGCTGCACTGTGCGAGGCTTTTTTTGCCGGTACTATAGGCAAAAATTCGCCTCATCGATATAAGCAAATATCCATTTAATATTGGTACTATTGGCAAATATTGAAGAAATAAGTCAAAATATTGGCCTTTCCGGTGCGTGCAACGATTGTTGCAGAAGTAGCGGTTCGAAAAACGTCGCGAGGAAGAATAAGCATGCAGTTCTTGGGTTTACTGCTTTAAGTTGAAATGTATAGTTTTAATTTTGTTGTGGCTAACAATGAAACTATAGCTGCAAGCACTGTTGATTTTTTCTTCTTCTTTTTTTTTTTCTTTTTTTTTTATTCAAATATTATAAACAAAAAAAAAAAAAATCAACCTCAAACATGCCGTTAAGATAAGGAATAAAAAAAAAAAAAAACATAAAATTTACGCTAAGATGAAATTATTAATCAAACCATTCTTAAAATTTTCTTTCTAGTTCAGAGTTTCATAAAAAATAGAAAGTAACTCACATTATATAAGAAATGTATTTTTCTTTTTAGTAGCATCGCTTGTATTAAAGAAATGCGCACCTTATATATTTTCATAAAAGAAACTCAATTTCATATACATGTGTAAAACATGGTATATAATGCAATATAATAAGATACATATTACTTAGCTTATATACCAAATATCGTTCATATACAAATATTTTCTCAAAATATTCGTCGATATATTTGTAAGTTACGCTATCGGTATTTTCACAAAAATTGATATCTAAAACCTTGGATATTGTGAAAACACCAATGCGAAATAAAATGGAAGATCAATGGATGAGTAATAGTATGGTTGTTTACATTGAGAGATGTGTTTTTGCTTTTATTGATAATGAGCCTATTATGCGACGCTTTCATGACATAAAACCTTGTCGGCATCAATGTATTAATAAATTATGAATGACATTAACATTATTTACTATCTAAAAGGATATTTTTTGTCTAAATTTTTTTGGGACATCTAACCCTTTTAAATTTTGCCCTCTCCGGACAACTCATGGCTTCGCCACTGTTTGTGGTAGTGTTCAGGCAGCGATATCTTTTGATGAAGCTTGTGTCTTGATATATATGTTTGTGTTTCGGATGGACCATTTTGAGTTGTCCATTGTATCTTCTTATTGTGTTTTACTGAAGCATCTTAGCCTAACAAAAAAGATGTACACATCTCTGCCTTAGTGCATCAATCCCATGTGTCATTTTGTTTACCGCGTGTCGATAATTTTCTATTATATGCACAGGTCGTCTAATGAGTTTTGTTCTTGTTTACCGCTTCTCTTATGAAAATTTAATTATGTTAATTCATTCTTTTTCAATTACTAACTAGTCAATTTCTTAAAAAATTATATTGTTCATTGTTAGTTTCAATTTCTTTTACCTTTTAATCTTTATCTTCGTCTTTAGGAGATGTATTCTATTGAGTGTTTGAAGGATTTGAAAAAGAATTATAAATCCATGAAGTTTAATGGGGTTTCATAGACTTCATGTGAGTTTTAGGTGAATTCATTCAAAATCTTAGGGGAGAGAGGCCTAATTTCCTAATGCCTAAAAAACATTATAAAATTCTGCACTCTTTAAAATACTTTAAAATCAAATCCTTATTGAATACACATCGAGTTTTATGGACTACTTTAAAATCTTGAAGAATACACCCGGATTTATGTGGAACTCTATAAACTTCTTTAAAATCTTAATTGAATACCCCCTTAATTTTTAAGTATTGCCGATTTTCAATTAGAGAAATGCTAGCAGGACTCGCCTAAAAAAAAAGTCCAGCAAGACTCTTTATTCAAAAAGTTATAATTACATGAAGAATTGGACTTTTGTGTTTTTACAAAACCCCAAAAGTATGTGTTTTGCATTATAGCCCAAGTTGAGGTTATTGCATTTTAGCCCAAATTAGGATGAGAACAAAATAGTCTTCTTTTTAAATGAGAATTGGATTTTCATTTCATTTATTTCTATTTAAATCAATTCTACGGATACAAAGACCAAATGACATTATTGCATTCAAGTTTAATTAGTTAAAGTTTTAATTAATTAAAGAAATCGTGATTATGAACCTAAGCCTACGATAATTGAGTTAGGTGATTGGTCGTCTCTCAAATTTGTTTGAACCATGGGAAAGTATAGATTTTTGTTGTAATTTAATATGATCAAATGTTGTAAAAGAGCATGAGCTTTTCTTTACATTAAAAGTACTCCTCTTATGTTTTTTTTTTTTTTTTAAACAAACGATATTGTCTACACTAAAGGGGTGGGCTAAACCTCACAATGGGCTAGCGATAATGTGGTTCAAATTCACCTTTGGCGAGAATCGAACTTAAGACATCTCACTTACAAGTCAAGATCGATCTTTGCAAAATATCTTAACTTCTTTTTTTTCTTTCTTTAATAAAGATTTGATAGAAATGTAAGTTTCTCCAGTAATGTGACTTTCTATGTGAAAAGAAAAATGGAAATCTATAAAGAATGAAAGAATATGTTTTTCCAAATCGATCTTACTAAACATCTTAACTTTGTCTTCTTCTTTGTTTTAATAAAGATTCGATTGTGGTGTAAAGTGTCTCCAATAATGTGAGTTTGGCCTTTACAGCTTTTATCTTTACCAAAAGCATGGATGTCATGGTTGATCTTTACTAAATATCTTAAACCTTTTATTCTTTTTGTTTTAATAAAAATTCAACTGGGAATTTTGCACATACACCACTTGGACGATTATGGTTTCTGCAAATATCCCTTAAAGAATTTCTTTTGACAACTAACCATGGTTCAAAACAGACTAAAGGCCAACAATACCAATACATAGAAGCCGACCAAATGAACAAAACTTGGAGACTGATTAACCAAACAATAGTCCCAAAATCACCAAGACACATAATTGAAAAGGAATACCAGTTGACCATAATACTAAAATCAATCACCATTCTTAGACCGAGATCCAACACTAGCTCGTGTTGGATCAAGTTAAAGGTTAATAGTTATCCTAAGGCCTTAAAGGCAACTATACAGTCCATCAAAGAATACAAAGTTTATGTTAGTAATACCATATAATCTTGCTTTAAAAATGTTTTACAAGCATAGTGGGAGTATCATATGCTACTAAATCAATCACATGGACCAATAGTTGTAATAGGACCAAACTGTTTTAATGTGATTAAAATGCATGCTTATATGTGAAGAGCAAAAACCCTCAACCAATCAAATATTAAGTTGACTAGTGAGAGGGTTTTTTGAACATTCTTTTGTGGCCTTCCACCATGGTAGGCTCTTTTCGAATGTACACAAGTGCACCGTGCTTTAACCCTACATTACAAGAGGCGCAAAGCCTGCATTTACATTTAAGGAGTCTATTCTACGCATTTCAACGTCCTTCCTCTCAAAAGAGTCTGTGACCCAAAGAGATATCATCGACGGATGGAAGCTTGGTGAGTTCAACTCTTTAACGCATAAAGCAACCTCTTTCTCGTCTCCAGCACTGAAAATAGAAGGGAAAACAAAATTAAGGAAGAGCATATGAAAAATCTTAACAAGGGTTATCAGAAGTTGTATAATACATCAAACTATATATATCTAGAACGAATCTAAGACGAGTTCTTGGAAAGCCAATGACTGAACATCAACAAGATGTATTTAAATCTTTAATGTCAAAGATTGCGAGCATCCACCAAGGTCTGACGCTGACATCAAGTGGATGCTTCAGGGCAAGAATGAGTTGTTTTATTATGGTAAGAAGAAAGCAGGGGAAAACGAGGCTGACAACAATTAAACTAAACACATTTAGAGGGTGTAGTCAAATTCGGATTTGAGAGAATTTTAAAAGACTTTAAAATTTTAGTGTAGTTAATTAAAGGATTTTAGAATCCCTTCAAATCTAGGTGTAGTCAATTAAAAGATTTTAGAATCCATTTAAATCTAGATGTAGTCAATTAAAAGATTTTAAAGTATTTTAAAATCCATCCAAATTTAAGTGTATTAAAAAAAATTAAGATTTTGTAGGATTTCAATAAGTTGTGGATTTTATGGGATTTAAGAGTAAAAAGTATATATAACCAAGAGTAAAAAGAATCCAACCCCACCCCCTAGGATTTCAAATCCTTCCACCACAATTCACTACAATTCATTCAAATTCTTTAAAATCCATATAAATTTTGTAGAAATCTTTAATCCTCTTTAATCATATCAAATCTCTCATTTTTAAAATCCTTTAAAATTTTAGTTTAACTACACCTCTGAGATATCACATTACTTGTCAATACACTCACTGCATTCAAGTCAACCTAGAAGTTTCCAAAGTAGCAGGTCAAATGTTGTACGAAGTCTACAATTCTCCATGCAAAATAACTTCCCAAGGTTTCTCAATATCCTTTAATGCACAACAATAAATTCAGCAAAACATTACGATGGCAGATAACCTTCCAAAAAATTAAGACATACATGGAAAATTATAAAATTATCCAAACTTATTTCTATATCTGCGCAAGTTATGCAAAGAAACCCTATAGTATATTTTTCAATAGATGTGAAAAAAATAAAAATAAATGAACATTCAAACAATTGCAATCATGTAGTTAGCCAACTGCATAGGAAGTGAATTTTCCAATTGAGACCTAACAATTATAGATGAGTAGGTTACCAAGAAGAATGTTAGAGTAGATAGAAATCACTGTCTTACGGCCTACATTCTTTTATTTTCTTTTCTAACACAGATATTCAAACTTAAGGACCTCTACCTACACCTTGTTAACTACATTGCAAAATATAAAGTTGGTACAGAGGAAAAGGAAGATGATAGAGAGAAAATCAGAGAGATTGTATTGATTGAATGGATAAAATGTATACAAATGAACTTTTGGAAATGATAGCTATACAATCCCTTATATAGCCATATAACCTACTTACAATACCCCTCTAACTATATTTCTGTTATATCAGTTATTACTCCCCCCCCTCAAACTAAACTTGGAGGATCCAAGTGAAGTTTGAGCTAGCTAGGTATTTGAGACTGATATGGAACTACAAAACGAAGATGTCTGCACTGCTTCAACCCCTGTCTCTTGCAGTTTGGAGCAGTGTATGATAGTCTGGAGTTGTTGAAATTAAGGCACTGTGTGACTGGACCCTTTTTGGAACCTCTGATTTGCTGCAAACTGGTGACGTGCTTCTTGAATTTCCCTTGAATGCAACCAAGAACTCACTGAATACTTGGAGAATGGCACTCCAAGAAACTAAATCTACCAAGGAGAATGACACTCCAAGAAACTAAATCTTCCAAGGAGAATGACACTGCAAGAACCCAAATCAACCAAGGAGAATGACACTCCTTTTCACTTCGCTGACATGAAACTTAACAACAAAAAAATTATACCGGGAGATTGATACTCCGTTGCTTTTCTCAAAATACACAAATCTCAGATATAATACTCCTCAGTATGAATAACCTTCTTCATTCTTCACACAAAACGAAATCATAGAGAGTCCAAGTCACAAAAATTGTAGATCAACCTGCACAATACCACTACGGCTGAGGCCATAGTTGCCTTCAACAATACCTGGACGCTGCGACATAAACACAAATCACACAAGCCTCATAGATCACATGTGACCAAACTCCACCAGGGTCCCAGAAGTTCGACAGAAAGAGAAGAATACCATCTAACACCGAAGGACGGAAATATACAAAGCCAAACCATGCTGCTCAATGGAAACGCTTTGCTCGTAGATTCATCCAGGATCATTCCTAGCTTAAACCCTGTGTATGTAAATGCATCGGAACCAATTTTGGTCGGTCTGTCCTCAATGTCCCAAGAATCGTCGGAAGCATCCTCATTATAAACAACCGTTCATAATTTTTCAAGATGATTTGTGAAAATGATGAACCTGATGTCGAGATAGGCATACCAGCTGCTCACGAAACCATTAAAAACCACCAAAAAACCCAGAAAAGATTCATTCTAATTGTTCAGAATTCAGAGAAAAGGAACTGAAAACATAACCGGCACAAAAAAATCTTGAGTTGTGCATTTTGTCAAACATATGGACTGCACAAAGTTTTGAGATGTCCTTCACTGCAGAGAGCAGAGCATTGATCAAAGCCACAGAAAATATAATTCAGAGAGTTGATCTGGAAACACCACCAAGAATTCAGAAGCCTGATCTTGCACCAAGACACCAACATAATCACTCTTGCTCTCTTGCTTTTGTCTGATCAAAACGCAAAGGCAAACATTAACAGACAGATCAAGAAACGGGGTTTCCATCTCTCTATCTCTATCTCTGGTGTTAATAGACAACCATTCCCTTGTGTCGTGAGGTTTCCACTTCAAACCCACCAATCAAGAACTCATCCATCACTTCCTCCGCAACTTTCTGATGAACAGACCGCCGCTACTGCTGCCAGATCCGAACCCTTTGAGATATGGGAAGCCTATGAAACTTGATTTTGAAACCTTAGACGATATAGTTGAAAACCATAAACAATTCATCTCTGGAATCACAGATAACTAGCGGAAGCAGTAAAGATCACACCACCAATAGTCATAATCTCAATCCGAAAAAAAAAATGAAGAAGAAAGAAAGAAAAAGAAACTAATGAAAAGCAAAAGGGAAAAGGAATCGACCACCAGGATCCATGGCGTGAGCCTGGTGGCTCTGATACCATGTTAACTACATTGCAAAATATAAAGTTGGTACAGAGGAAAAGGAAGATGATAGAGAGAAAACCAGAGAGATTGTATTGATTGAATGGATAAAATGTACACAGATGAACTTATGGAAATGATAGCTATACAATCCGTTATATAGCCATATAACCTACTTACAATAATACCCCTCTAACTATATTTCTGTTATATCAGTTATTACACCTCACTCATCCCATGCCACTTGAGCTTTGCTCATGGATCCCATATTCTGACACCAACTATAATAAGATACATATTACTTAGTTTACATACTAAATATCGTTCATATACAAATATTTTCTCAAAATATTCATCGATATATCTGTAAATTAAGCTATTGGTATTTTCACAAAAGTCAGTATTTAAAACCTTGGATATTGTGAAAACACCAATGTGAAACAAAATGGGAGATGAATGGTTGAGTAATAGTATGGTTGTTTACACTGAGAGAGGTGTTTTTGCTTTTATTGATAATGAGCCTATTATGTGACGTTTTCATGACATAAAACCTCGCCGGCAGCAATGTATTGATAAATTATGAACGACATTAACATTGTTTACTATCTAAAAGGATTTGGTTGTCTAAATTTTTTTGGGACATCTTACCCTTTTAAATTTTGCCTCTTTCTCGACAGCTCCTGGCTTCGCCACTGTTTGTGGTAGTGTTAGATTTTTATTTTTTTTTTTGACATCTTACCCTTTAATATAGATAATATCGTTGGTTAAAAAAAAAAATTCTAGTGTCATTGCTACTTAGTATTACGGTTTAATAGTATTCTTTTTCATTTGTAAGTGAAGGTTTTTCTTTTCTATCAATTTGGTGCAAGCACACTATTTGATCAATTTAATGAAAGTTCAACAATCAATTCGGTCAAAGACTAAATTGTTACAATTTTAATATCTAATAGTGCAAACTAACAAATGTAGTTCGTCAATACTTATCAATTTTATTGTTTAATTTTCTTGATTTTTAACTTTTTATATCTTTCTATGATCATTATTTTTTGTTTGTTTTGTGATCAATGGTGAAGCCATAAAGGCATAAGGAGGTGCGGCCGCATCTTCATTGTCAAAAATCAACCCCTAAAAGCGAGAATTCGCACCCTGATTTCTCTGAACTTCAACGAAACCGACACAGAACGTTGTTGCTGCACTGCAGATAACTTTTTTTTTTTCGATACTATCTGCAAGAATCCACCCCACCGATATGAGCGAATATCCATTTAATATTGGTACTATTGGCGAATATCGAAGAAATAAGTCGAAGTATCGGACTTTCCGGTGCGAGCATCGACTATTGCAGAAGCAACAGTTCAAAAAAGTCATGAGGAAGAAACAAGCATGCAGTTCTTGGGTTTACTGCTATTTAAGTTGAAATGACAATTTTATTTTTGTTGTGGCTAACAATGAAACTACCGCTGCAAGAACTCTTGATTTTTTTTTTTTCAAATATTATAAAAAAATCAACCTCCAAAATGAAAACATGCCCTTAAGATAAGAAAAAAGAAACATAAAGTGTACGCTGAGATGAAATTATTAATCAAACCATTCTTAAATTTTTCTTTCTACTTCAGAGTTTTATGAAAAATAGAAAGTAACTCACATTATATAAGAAATTGTTGCAGTCCTATTAGATTAGGAATGTGATTGTGTAAAGCCTAGTGTATCTAGGAATATCTCTTATATTCCTATTAGGAGTTGATTACCTATTAAGAGTTGTAATTCTAAAAGGGTAAGGAATTAACCTTCCATACTACTATAAATAAAAGCACAATGGGGTGGAATAGAACACACATCACAATTACACATCTCTCTCTTCTCTCTCTATGCTGCACCATCTCTCTCTATATGACCTCCATAATCATTCAATAAATTATGTCTACAACATGTTATCAGCACGCTCTTGATGCTGAGCTAACAAGAGTTTGATCTTCAATCAGGTGAGTATTACGTTTTAATCATTCTTATTATGATTAATCCATTATTTTATTGAATTGATCTACATGCCATTGATTCAATTTAATTTTTCTGTGTTGAACGTGATACAACGCATTGGAGATGCAATTCCGGCTTTCCGAGAAGGATCTTCTACAAATTCAAAGGCTTTTGTGGTTTTCTGTCAATCAAGTACGCTTAAAATGAAGGAAGATATTTGAAATGACCATGAAGCATGAAAACATTTCCCATGATGCATGAACCCCCTACATTTTTATTTACCTTCCGATATATATATATATATATATATATATATATATATTGTATATGTTCATATATTTGTCTATATATATATATACACATTTCATGCATTACGGAATTATGCTGTGTGGAATTTGTGAGTCAAAGCGTATAAATAAATTAGAAGCAATTTAGGGTTTGTCAAACCCTAACTATGTCGAAAAAAAAAGAAAAAAAAAATTTGGGCATTATGCGGCACCACCGCCGTACCTCCACCATAGTAGCAGCCTTCTGGGCTTGCTGCAACCACATGGACACCCACCCGAGCCTTTAGCCTAGTTAACCTGCATCGGCACGAAGCCCAGCCTGCTCCCTAAGGAAGCCTGCTGTAGACTTCCTAGCCCGTCCTTGTGAACTTGGCCCAATCTGCTAACAAGCTTTGTGCTTGCTGGGCTTTGCATTTGCCATGGCCCGTGATTCTATATGCCAGCCCATGTGGCTGGGCTTGTCCCACGACCCAATGAACACAGCTTCGGCTGGGCTTGCCCCTGCACCATGGTCTTGACCCACATATGCCAATAGCTTGCTGTTGGGCTTAAAAACCCTTGGCCCGTGGCCTGTTGCCACTTTTGTGCTATTTTTGCAACCAACCCAAGCCTCTAGGGCTTTGCCTTACTCATTGCACCTAGCCCAATTTTTTGGGCTATGGTTTTTTTAAATAAGTGATATTTAAATAATTTTAACCCAAATGTTATTATTATTTTTGCTTCTACGATTGACCTCGAATGGTCCCGATCTATTGAATTAATTAAAAGTAACCAGCAGTTCATTAATCTGACATAACATCCAAAATTATTGGCCTGAAGCCCACTTTTGGACATTAACGATTCAATATTTTATTTCTTTTCTTTGAACTATTGACTCACTTTCGTAGTCTCGAAGCGCTCACACTTGAGTTCCTGAAGCAAATCAAATCCACTACACTTAAATCAGCATATTGCATTATGTGTTCTAGCAGGAATCTCTCTTTTATATACTAAACTTTCATAAACTAAATTGAACTTGTAGTTTCAAATTTAGTGTCCTTGAAACCCGAAGTTTTCATAAAACAATATACCCATGAAAACCTGACGTTTTTCATGCAAACCATGTTTTAGAACTCGAATGTTCTAACTTTGATGCTTATGGATGATTCATTCCTATAGCACCAATCACAATCTTGTTCTCTCCAATTCAATGGATTGTCGAACTGTCACAAGTTTGATTTCCCTTATCTGGATGTTTCTAATAGAAACCACTTTATGTGGGGTACAAGACATTGCTTGAAGCACACCATGATTACGTCCATGAATGTGTACAATTATGAAGTTTATAAATCTGATTGAATTTTGACTAGAGAATACTTTTCTCGTCCTTCTTTCTAACTTGCTCATGAAGCACCAAGTGTAGAAAGTGGAAGTTTACCAAATTCTCAGATTTGATTACTACCACAAATGTGAAAGAAAGGTATGGACCCAGTTCAGCTAAAGTCTATTGAATGGCTCAACCCAGTTCGGTCAAAGCCTACCGAATGGTGATGCCCTACTTCTGCAGGAATGCATATGGTCTGCTTCGACAGAGATGCACTAAATGGTACTACTTTGCGTCGGCAGAGACCTACCAAACAGACCCCTCCAGCTTTGGCTGGAGCCTACTGAACCCAATTTGGGGTCTGTCTCTCTCACCATCCAATTTCGAGTTTGTTTTTACAATATATGGTAGAATCAGGGCCTGCCAAGGTGTGGCATCATGCCCGAAGCATGATCCTTGGCATCTAAGACCTAAAACTTCAAGAATAAGGGATATTATTCCCGAACCTCAACCCTACAGAATCTACTTCCATCTCGATTGAATAGATCATTGGTTATGCACCTGTTTATGCCTCTACCAATGTCATTGAGGAGTACCATTCTCGTAGTCAATTTGTGAGACTAATTTTGCTCCACCAAATACTGTTGGAAGAGTAGAATTTTGACATGGATGACCTTGTTGGCCGAATCCCCTTAGTAAACCATTTACTTTGTGAATACTTTTCCATGTTCTTGGATTCAAGTTTGGTGTATGTTTTAATTATGGATAATCTTATTGATATTGTCCTCGAATATGAGTTAATTGAATCATGTTTCTTGTATACGTATGATCAAATTCAATTAAACACGTGATTAGGTAGGAATGTGGGAAAGTTAGTTGTCTGGATGAATGCGATACTACGCACATTAAATTTACACCTAAATCACATCTCTAACAACGACTTCAGGTCTATCTAACCCGATTAGGAACATTGGCATGCTCCTCGTTGTATGAATGGTACTGAATTACCATTTAAGATGCCTTATATTCTCACTGTTCTGGGTTTTTAAAGATATTCGAAATGACAATGATCATAGATGAAACCATCAAAGAAAATAGAGTGGAATATCTTTACACCACCTCCAAAAATGAGCATGCAGCTTTGATTTGGGGCCAATCAACACATTTTCTTACCCGAAGTAAGGATTTTGTGCCTACAAGCACACTTTCCCAAGCCTGCTCATTAGGGAAATTGATTTCTATATCATTCCTTGCAATGATACAACACGACTCTCACAGTGGATTCAGGGGAATATATGTGGACTAATCCAAACAAAATGCAGACCATATAAATACTTATGGTTTTGGTTGATGAATCGACAAACTGGTCGCATGTTTGTCCACACACATTGCTGCTAAACCTCTTGGCCGATTAAGGGTTCACCACCCTACTTATCCTATAAAGTCCGAGAGACTGGATAATGCCGGAGAGTTTATATTAACCGTTTGCAATAAATTATTACCTGTATTTTGGGTTTATAATTGAACATCGAATTCCCATGATTCACCCCAAATAGCCTCACCTAACGGTCATAAAGCGCAATTTAAATGATTGTTCAGATTTTGGTAAACGTACCAAGTTTTTGGTTTTTGCCTAGGGCTATCCAATCTTGTACGCAGTTATGTTGGTCTGCCTTGAGCCCCATTGCCACCCAACCATTTTGACGTTACAGTTTTACAGTTAGTTACTGGGTACGAACTTGACATTTTTCGTATTTATGCATTTAAGTGTGCATTCCATGTGCCAAGTTGCGGTGCCGCAACGTACCAACATGGGTTCTCAAAGAAGGATGCGAATCTTTGTCAATTATGATTCTCCTTCATACTAGCTCTCTTAGAGCCCTTCCATGCGATATATTTACTACTCATTTGCAGGTTGTCACTTCAATGAGACAGTCTTCCAGCCGTTAGGGGGAGATAAAAACGTTAACGTTCCTGTAGAACGGCAGAAGTTGCGTGGATGTTACCCACTATGTCTCGTCTCGATCCCTATACTACACAAGTGTGATAAGCAGATGCAATGAATTCTAGCTTTAAGAATGGTTCCCCAGACACATTCCTCTGATCTAGCTGAAGTGACGAGATCATATACCAGCTGCAAACATGCATGCAAGGATAAACGTACTTAATGGACGTCGAGTCAACATCCCTAGAGGGTGTGCCACCCCTGTTGGACTATTTGGACGCCCCTGTTGGACGGTCCAGTACACGAGCGGATAGCCTATCAATCTGTCTTGGCTTGGAACATGACAGATCACTCGGTTCGTAGGATTCACATCCCGAGAAGAGGAAGACACTAAACAAAATGAATCTATACTCGATCGCTGTCTTAAATCATTTCCATCTCACGAGATTAATCCAGATTACTCCTGAGACTTGAAGTTCTTGGTCCAGTATACTAGTTTGGATGAGCTAAATGGAATTGAAATGAGATTACCATCGATGATGTTTTCACTTATATGGTAGCTGCCGACATAAATGAAAAGTGAGGATATCGAACCGTGTTCCATTGATTAAGTGACAACGTAGAACTGATTGGACAACTGAAATTACAATCCAAGTCAAATTCCTTACCAAAGTGTGTTTTGGACCCGTTGTTCCTACACTGCCCAAGGTAACTCTATTGTGTTACAAATGGGAAATGAAGCGTTATGAGATGAATGAAATAGTGTGATATGATGCACGTCTTACAATGAAAAGTTTCTCTCAAAATGTCCTGTGATTAATAGCAGCATTATGAAATATGGTTAGTGTTTTCTCCATGGGGATATAGATATAGAGATTGACATGTAAGTTCCAAAAGAATTACATGGACTGGTTCAAATAGTTCCAAAACCACGGAACACATTCTTAACTTGTTTGAGGCATTCACTTACAATCCGACGGATGTGGTATACTCGTCTAAGTGATTATTTGATCAGTCAGGGATATGAATGAATGCCCTTGCGCGTTAAACTAAGAAGTTTTATTCTGAATTGCTAGAGTTACATTTTATGTTGTTGACATGAATCTCACTAAGACTCTAGAAGAGCTTGAGAAAACTGCCTCGCACTTGAAGATGAAATTTGAGACGAAGGATCTTAGGAAAACTCATTTATGCCTTGACCCAAAGTTCAAGTATTGTTTTGACGGTACCTTGGTCTACCAGTCGAACTACACCCCGAAGGTGTTACCTTGGAGTAAACCTATGGTCATCCATAAATTATATGCAAATAAGACCGTTGAAGAGGTTATGGAATCCGAAATTCCATATCTAAGTTCAACTTTGCACTTCATTGTACTTAGCTCATTATATTAGATAGGACATCTCCTTCACTGTTGATCTATTGGTAAAGATACAGCACCGCGCCTACACGCAACCACTAAATTGGTATTAAAGACATACACTGAAGGTGCTATAAGGGCAAATCCCAACGCATCTCGAAGGGATCCGACCCCCCTGATCCTCAGAATGATATTTGCCTTGTTTGTTATGCTGATGCAGGTTACTTATCAAACTCGCACTAGGCAAAATCCCCAAATGGTTATGTCTTTATCGTCAAGGGATATTGCAATATCTTGGAGGTCTAGGATATAACCTTAGTTGCAAAATCTTCGAATCGTTCCAAGACTTGCCTCACTTTACTAAGCCACAAGTGAGATATGGTTAGGAGTTCTTGTTGAGCATATTCGAAGTACTTGCTGTTTTCTATCCATCATTGAGTCCTAACGATGATCCATGAAGATTATGCTGCATGTATCCACCCGACCAAGCCATGATATATCAACGAAGTAAACACCAAGACATATTACGTCTACATCTATATTAGCAAAGCATCATGATATTGAAGTCATGCAAGCTGATCCCAGACAACCTTGCCGACCCTTACACGACGACACTGCCGAAGTCAACCTTCCAGAAGCTTGTCCGAGGAATTGGTATGCCTAACTATCATATGCAATGCTTGTAGTTCTCATTTGGAAGTTTTGTCAAACTCAAGGGGAGTATCCAGAAGTATACTCACTTGATCTTAATGTACTCTTTTTCCCTACGATTAGGAGCATTTTTCCCTACGATTAGGAGCATTTTTCCCATTGGGTTTTTGCTACCTATCTAGGTTTTAACGACACACCTATCCTGGGCTGATCATACCCTTGTGAGTTCTTCTACTTACGTCCAAAAGACGTATAGTTTTGACTTAATGCAACTTCTCACTTTTCTCCTTAGTCTATGGGTTTTCTCCCACCTTGGGTTTTACCATAGCGAGGTTTTGTGAGTTTTACCTTTTTATGCATTCTTCCGTTGATTTGAGACTCGCATTCGCTCATTGTGCTGATGACTTCATCAACTTTACTTACTTCATCCTTGAAGACCTGATGTGCCATTCACTTGAGTATTTTCACACTCAAGGGGGAGAATTACAATTTTATTAGATTAGAAATGTGATTGTGTAAATCCTAGTGTATCTTGGAATATCTCCTATATTCCTATTATGAGTTGATTACCTATTAAGAGTTGTAATCCTAAAAGGGTAAGGAATTAACCTTCCCTACTACTATAAATAAAGGCACAATGACGCGGAATAGAACACACCTCACAATTACACATCTCTCTATGCCGCACCCTCTCTCTCTTTATATGGCCTCCATAATTGTTCAATAAATTATGCCAACAACAGAATTGTATTTTTCTTTTTAGTAATATCGCTTGTATTAAAGAAAATATGCACATTATATATTTTCGTAAAAAAACATAGTTACATATACATGTATAACACAGGGTATACAATGAAATATAATAAGATACATATTACTTACCTTATATACTAAATATCGTTCATATACAAATATTTTCTCAAAATATTCGTCGATATGTCTGTAAATTAAGCTATTGGTATTTTCACAAAAATCGATATTTAAAATGTTAGAAATTGTGAAAACACCAATGTGAAACAAAATGGGAAATGAATGGTTGAGTAATAGTATGGTTGTTTACACTGAGAGAGGTGTTTTTGCTTTTATTGATAATGAGCCTATTATGCGACGCTTTTATGACATGAAACCTCACCGGCGGTAATGTATTGATAAATTATGAACGACATTAACATTGTTTACCATCTAAAAGGATTTGGTTGTCTAAATTTTTTTGGGACATCTTACCCTTTTAAATTTTGCCTCTTTCCCAACAACTCTTGGCTTCGCTGCTGTTTGTGAGATCAACTCGTCAACTTAATGTTGGGAATGCGTTGAAATGCAATGAAAGATGATGTGAGGACTTGCGATGATGGAGTTGTACAACTATTTTGCTACATATGGATGAGCAACATGGAATGTGAGATCACATGCTTTTGTACTCAGACCAATATTTAAGTTCATGGATGGTTCACACCATTCTTTCTTAGGACTACACCCGTGGCTTGATTCTCCTTTCAGAAGATATGTAGGCAGTCTTTTTCGGGTTCAACAACACCCCTTAATCAACATTATTCTCCCCTCGCTGGAGATCATGGGCAAGTCCGACTTATGACCATGCTTTTACAAAAGCATGGGCTCAGAAAATCATGGTCTCAAATATTGGTTGGCCAATCAACTTTTCAAAAATAGGTCTGAGTACAAAAACATGTGATCTCACATTCCATGTTGCTCATCCATATGTAGCAAACTAGATGTACAACTCTATCATCCCAAGTCCTCACATCATCTTTCATTGCATTTCAACCCATTCTTAACATCAAGTTGACGAATTTGGATTAAGGCAAATTCTCCAACGCATTCCTTATCAACAAAAGACTGTATGCAATCTCCATAGAAAACCTTTGGTATTACATAAAGAGCCTCCCTCTCACAATCAATGTTGAACAGAGGTTTGTATCTCCCACCATTGATTGCCATTAGAACAGGGCATGCCAATTGACATTACACAAGCGTAGTAAATGGGATTCAAATGTAAACCCAAAAATCGGAAAGCTGGAACCCACAAGTTTAGAGAGAAAATTTCAAAGGTTAATTGATTAATTCTTGAATGATGATTACATAGAAGACAAAAGGTTCAAATACACTTAACTTCGCCCTAGGGAAGCTTAGGAATCTTAGGAAAATTAAGATGACATAAATTGAACGAAAAGCCAAAAGTACAATTTTTATTACAAACTTTAAAATGCTGTTTTGGGAGTCTAAAACGACCTTAGATGACCTTAAACACGACGGGCTCATGGGATGACCATGACTCTTGTTTTGCTCACAATTCTATTCAAAACGATATATTATACGCCCAATTCTAATACCAAAATACTTCTTATTGCCTTTTATGTCGCCATATCAAATGAATCCGATATTTCCCAACTTTAATTCTTCTTTTTTCAAAATTTGAAACATTTTATTTTCTTTATCTTTCTTCGTCGGAATTGACTCATATCTTGTCTTATATCAGACTCCTCCACTTAAAAAAACTCAACCTTGAGTTCTACTTAAAACGATCTTGATAGCTAGTTGGCAACTCCCTTGTTAAGCAAATAAATTCTTCAAGTTGAGAAGCACTGAAAGTTCAACTCGAGAAGCCCAACTTTCAGTGAAATTAGGTGAAATATCATCAAATTAATTCCGTAAACAAGATTGAAATATGCCATCGATAATCAAAATATTTTCTTTCCCCAATTTTTTTTGTTTGGTCAACAATGGAATTTAACCCCTATTTAGTAGATTGCTGATTCTCCAAAAGTCATAGCAGTTCATAATCACCCATACCTTGAATTTCTTGGGTCTCCACTTGTGGGTTGTCATGTTTTAGGAGATCTTCTTCAACAAGATTCTCAATAAGTAAAATTACTTGTTCATTTCTTCCACCTTGACCTCCACCGTTTCTTGGCATAATGAAATATCATTCTCCATCACTTTAGCTTCTTTTCTAATGAATGCTTCACCAGTACTTGCCAAATACAATTTGTATAAATAAAAAAGGAATTGCTTAACAATTAGTCACTTCAACCAACGCCAAGTGATAGGATTTTACCTTGTTGTCGTCTAGACTCTTTCATTTGATCCTACCATAAACGCACATCACCCTCTAAACAAGAAGCAATGATCTTCACTTTCTTCCTTTTCGGAATTGGTTGTATCTTGAAAAGTTTCTCTACATCCTCAACCCACAAAGAGAAAACCTTCAATGCAATCACTTCCCAAGAAAATAGGAATATCTTCAACATCAACTAGATGAGGTTGGCTTGGGGCAATTCCCTTTGCGCACGCCGCATCTATTGCCATTCCCTTACGAACAACGTCGCTTAAGGTTTTGCTTCTCCCATAATCGATTGCCAAAGAACAGGGCAAATCCCTACTTTGATACTAATTTACGCATCACGAGCGTGAAGGATTACAAACGTAAATCCTGAAGAACAAAGAATTCTGGAGTCCACTAGATTTTGAGAGAAAACCGAAAAGGTTCTTTCATTAATTTTGAAATTGATGAATTACATTGGAAGCCAAACAGCTTAAAAAGACATAAACACAGCCTTGGGGAAGCTCAAGGGTGTTAGGAAATTAAAATGACATGAATTCCGACAGAAATTGAAAAGTTCAAAATTTATTACAAAGTTTATTTTGCAGTTTTGGACTTTTAAACAACCCCGGATGGCTAAAATTCATCATACATCGCAGCAAAGTAGTGAGTTTGAATTGAGACGTCGCGCTCTTTTCGAAAAGGTATCATGGGCTCAAAACAGAGCTCGAACGCAAAATATATGAATTCCCGCTGTGTCCTTTTGTCTTCCTTCAGTTCATTTGTCAAGCAACCAAAAGATCCTAACACAATATTCCTCTTCCTATTTTAACGCCATATTTGGCGTTTGAGTGGAGATTTTCTCTAATGCGCCATTCCTTGTTAGTTTTAAAGCGCTCCATTTTCTTTACTTCTTAAAAATTCACCCCAATCTTATCCTACATCATTGTTCACAGTAAATCATTTTGGTCATTCTGTGATAAATTTGTCAATATATTCGTTAAATTATCACGTAAACGATCACATGACTACCTTTTAAAGATTATTTTTGTCAAACAAACCCCTCCACTTAACGAGAATAGTACCATAGCAGAATCAGTGCGTACTGACTCTGATTAATTTATGTCTATTAACTGGAAGAAAAAAAAATACACCACCAAATATAAACTAGAAAAAAGCATCTGGCAGTTGGATTTGTTTTCTTATAATTTCGTTTAATTTAAAGTAGAGTATAAATTTACCCCTTCATCATTTCATTTAGTGCAAATTTATCGTTGTATATCTCATAAAAGAAGGTAAGGTATCAAATTATCAATTCTATAGATCTATACAATTAACTCGTTACTTTTCTCTCGCAACACAAACAATATATTCATTGAAAGAATGGGAGGAAGCATTTGTTTCATCATAAACTATCCTAAATACATATCCAAACCATTCAACCAATTGCTATATTCACAATAATTTCAAAAAAATTAAAAATACACTTCACTCGTAATAAATTCAAAAAGAAAATGCAAAGTTTTGAGGTCTTAATAATTTACAAATACGTATGAATTTGCAGTCAGTTACATTTTTTTGGGATATAATAGAATACATACACGATATTATGCATACTTCGGTACAAAAATTCTTCATTGCAGGCATATAATTATGAGTTTTTGAACGCTACCAGTCATGAATTCCTTCTAGCACGATTACAATGAGCATCACTAATCTCTAAATAAATTTCTCTAGAATCCTTCATTTGAGAGGATCTGAGGGCCGAAAAGTCTCCAACCGCAAGTTGGAGGACGTACGGATAATCTCCGTACGTCTTCAAACCCTTCTCCGACTTGATAATCTCCAAGACGTTCCCAAGAATGTTGCCTGCAAGCCCTACTTCCAGAAGAAGCCCTGGCTCCTCTCCATCTTCGTGTATTAATTGACCGATCTGATTCAAGGAAACGACATTCCTAAAATGACCTGTGGAAAGATAAGGCCAAGAAACACTGGTGCTCTCGGGGCATCAATCACCGTATCCTCTAAGGTCGACAGAACAATTTAAAAAAACCTGGGCAGATAAAAGAAGAAATTAAATAATAGAAAAATGCACAATACCGAGAAGACCATCAATTTCAATAACCAAATGCAGATGTAAACTTTCCCTTAACCTTTGATGAGCTGAGATTGACTCAAAGTTCCATCATGGGTCTTTGTGAGGTTGACTAGAAGCTTTGCCAAGAGATCTCTTTCAGCGTCCTTCCTCTCAAAAGAGTCTGTGATCCAAAGAGATATCATCGATGGATGGAACTTGGTGAGTTCAACTCTTTAATGCGTAAAGCAATCTCTTTCTCGTCTCGAGCACTGAAAATAGAAAGGAAGACAAAATTAAGGAGGAGCGTATGAAAAATCTTAACAAGGGTTATCAGAAGTTCCATAATACATCAAACCATATATATCTAGAACGTAATCTAAGATGAGTTCTTGGAAAGCCAATGACTGAACATCAACAATATGTATTTAAATCTTTAATGTCAAAGATTGTGAGCATCCGCCGAGGTCTGACTCTGACATCAAGCGGATGCATCAGGGCAAAAATGAGTTGTTTTAATATGGTAAGAAGAAAGCAGGGGAAAACGAGGCTGGCCACAATTAAACTAAACACATTTAGTTATCACATTACTTGTCATTACATTCACAGCATTCAAGTCAACCTAGAAGTTTCCAAAGTAGCAGGTCAAATGTTGTACAAAGTCTACAATTCTCCATGCAAAATAACTTCCCAAGGTTCTCAATATCCTTGAATGCACAACAATAAATTCAGCAAAACGTTACGAGGGCAGATAACGCTCCAAAAAATTAAGACATACATGAAAAATGACAAAATGATCCAAACTTATTTATTTCTATATCTGCGTAAGTTATGCAAAGAAACCCTAAAGTATATTTTTCAATACATGTGAAAAAAAAAACGTAAACCTTTAAACAATTGCAATCATGCGGTTTAACTAAAACAATTGGCCAACTGCGTAGGAAGTGAATTTTCCAATTGAGATCTAACAATTATAGATAGAAATCACTGTCCTACGGTCTACATTCTTTTATTTTCTTTTCTAACACATAAATTCAAACTTAAGGACCTCTACCTACACCATACTCATCCCATGCCACTTGAACTTTGCTCATGGATCCCATATTCTGACACCAACTACATTTATGAGAATCCGAACGAATTGTGTCTACCACTTTATAACATAGCATACAAGTAATCGCACAAAAAAATCCATCACAACTAACTCAACTCCTCTACTTTGATTTTTTTTTCTTTCTTTTCCATCCTGTCTTCTATACCACCCCCTGTGGGGTCCATTCAATGCCAGAGACAAACAACCCCGATTCTATTTATGCAACTTGAAGTTGACCAAAAATCCTGGAAGATGACCAACCATTGCTCCTAAGTCCTATTCATTCCCCTGGCACAGAACACACATGCCCCACTTTCCCTTCAAGAATTGAATGCATAATCACGTTAAGCAAATCATAGGCAGATTTTTTTAGCACGCAGAGAATTATCACATCTGAAAGATGCATTGAACTAAAATACAACAAAAATTAATTAGAACGGTCTAAAGCATGCATGACAAAAGGAATGAGAAAGGACTGCTCTCTCAAAAAATAAGAATATACCTGTAAAATTCTCTAATTGCTGCCAAAGACATATCTCTAAGGCGGTCTTCAGTCAACACATTTTCTGAAGGAACATTTTGTGTTAAAGCTACTCCATATGCATGTGTGGGTGGTGAAGTTGGAAGAGTTCTATCGAAACTATGAACATTAGGTGAAGATAACATAGTTGATCCTCTTGGACTAGGAGGCCCCCTTCTAGCTGATGGATTGATTCCAGGACCACGGACCAGCCTACTAGACTGTGCTTGTCGTTCTTGTGCAGCATCTATGTGCACTTCCTCGATCTTTATTCGTCCTTCAACTTTCCTCCTCTGTTGCCATTTTTTCTTTCTCAAATCAATTGCATCATTCAACATGAACCTAACTCTAGAAGATAATTTCATGTTATTTGATAAGCTTTTCATCCTTTCAAAATATGCATCCATGTACTCCTTGGCTTTTGGATGATCAATCATCTCCCCAATGGTGCTCATTAGTTTGCACAAAGCTTCAATATCTTGCTCATCTGGAGTCTGTTGCTGACCAAACAACTTTTCAATGCATTTGTGCATTATTCTCTCGGTCAACATTCTCTTTTTGTATAGCTCCCCAATCAAGCTAACATTACCCAACCTTTGTCTTCGCGCTTTGATTCTTTTCCCCTCTCTTTCTTCTTCAGACTGTTTCACCTGACCCTCCTCATCAGCCTTATTGGTCTCCTCTTGCTCTCTTCCTCCCCTCTCAAATTCCTCCTGGCACTTGTTATAAAGCAATATCTTAAAAGTTATCTTTTCATTGTCCTCACCGAAATCAGGCAACTCTCCGGCAAGATAAAAACAGAAGTTAGCATACATCTCACAGAAAGTAGGCTCCATAAGAGCCTTGTCAAAGATCTGTGAAATGACACCAGTTAGAGTCGTGGCATTATCTATATTAACAGCTTTCACTTGCTCGAATAGTTTTTCAAAGTTTTGAGGAGTTAACTTGTTCAGTATAGCCTTTAACTGCCTTTGTTTGGCCTGCTCTTCATCACTCACTTTACCCACTTCATACTTCCTGTCAGCTTTGTGCATCACCTGTAATGGAGTATGAGGAGAAGGCATCAAGCCCTTAGGTTGAAAATTCGTAGCTCTCTGCCACCTGTCAGCATCAGAATTATTTCTTTGCATCCCTCCCTGATGACCAACAGAGTGAGCAGGCCCAGGCAGGATCCCTCTAACATGCTGCTGAACTGGTGTCGGTGCACGCGGATTCCTCAAAACACCAAAATTTGGTCCCTGGCCAGTTCGGAAATTGGCAGCACCTCCCATATTCCATCTATCATCATCCATTATTCCACTCCCACGACGGTCAAGTCTTGCGGCCCCTCCTTGCCTATCAACAATTCTTCCCGGACTAGGGAGCGAATCATAATAAATAGAAGGAGCAGCATTCACATTAGCATTCAAGATCTGTGCTATATCAGACATAATTTCAAAACCTTCTGGAAGCTCCGTATATTGCACAGAAACTTCAAAAGGAAATCTCTGGAATATTTCTTCGCCCCATGTTCATGTCCATCTTTGTCATAATCATCCGCTCCACGGACCTGCTCTCCAGTATCTGAGGTTTCCAGTTTCGGTGCATGCGGATTCCTCAAAACACCAAAATTTGGTACTTGGCCAGTTCGGAAATTGGCAGCACCTCCTTTATTCCATCTATCATTATCCATCATTCCACTCCCGCGATGGTGAAGTCTTGCAGCCCCTTCTTGCCTGTCAATAATTCTTCTGGGTTCAGTGGTGGTCACAACTGGTACAGACTCCTCAGTTGGAGCATCTGAAGAAGAGGACAAAAGATTTGAAACCTGTTTTTCAACTGAAGCAGTAGCAGTTGCACTTGCAGATACTTTTTCCATCACCGGCAATGATTTAAGGATGGATTGGTCACCTGCGGATTGCATAATTTCTCCTGATTGTCTCGAAGGCTTGGATAATTCACCTTGTTCAACAACAGTTGAGCTGTTTGGCAATGGGTCGACAACCTTCTGTCCAACCGTTCCAGCAGGTGGTTTGATTACAACAGGACCAGTTGCGGATGGAACAGAGGCACTTACATTACGTATTTGCATTTATCAATATAAATGATGTTATTATTATTTTTTCATTTATTTGGTTCTCTTTCCACGTGGGGTATGCTTAGTTAAACACAGAGGCAAGCATATTCATTTAGAGGCTTTATAACCAGGAATCCTTATACATCCATGTTTAACTATAAATTTGTAGTATTATTTTAATATATGTAATATTTATTATAATTTATTATATTTTAATTGACGTGTCCTAACCGTGTTCGTATTCTATTTTTTTAATTTATCGTGTCACGTGTCACCGTATCCATATCCGTGCAACTTAGAACACATTACTAAATCACCTATTTGGGAGAAAACTGCCAAGAAAATCTAGCATTGACATCGTAACGTTGCTATATAACAGTAAAAATATGCCGACATTCCCCAACATCGATTACAACAACATCCCCATGGTCCAGAGTGTGAACTTACGCTTTGCTGGTGTAGTGGGTTTTCTTGTGTCAGAAGTCACGGAGACAGATTGAGAAGTCGGAGGCTTTGGAACAATTCGGGAGCATCTCTGAGGGGCTAATGCGTCAGCTGTCTGGGGAGCTGTGCTTGCAATGGGTACATCGGAACCTCCTACATTATATCAATCGTAGGAAAACATTGCCAAGAAATGAAAATCAAACAAAATGGGAAACGCAGATTTTAATCTACAAAACAATCATGATATTATCCAATAAATTTCTAGACTGATAGAAGTGAAACTTCGAAATCTGTACCATGCAATTGGGGTTGTGAATTATGAGCTCCATTTTGTACGTCGCCACGTTGTGCAGGAACCATACCGGAAACCTGAGGACTTACACTGGTTACACTTACAGCGGCGCCGGTGCCCTTAGGGTAAGCGGGTGCGTATCCCCTGTGCTGCTGATTAGAGCTTGCGGATCGCCCTGTTTTCCGGTACCGAGTCTCGTTCTTATCCGACGTTGATTGATTGAAGGACATATATTCCTACGATTAATTCCGAAATTTTTTGTTCCTAAATCTTCTCTGCAACCAAAAATGCAGATCCACAAACCCCAAATCAAATAAATCAAACCTAATTAACCGAAAATCATACCGTAAAGCGAGTGTTTAAGAGAATGATTAGGGTTTGATTGGAGTACCTTGAGAGTGAGAGTGAGAGTGAGGAGAAAGAATTAAGGTTTTATTGAGAAACCATGAGAAAGTGCAGAGAGTGATATGAGCGTAAGTGACTTTAAATGATCGAAAAAGACTTATAATCCTTCGGACCAATCATTTTTCTTTCCTCTTTTCCTCACTAAGCAACCTCCTCGCTAAGCAAACTCACTAACCTAAGATAACGGATCCAGATCATCTCCGGACCCTTCTGTGGGGATCCATCGGGATGCTTGCTTTCATTCTGGCCGTTAGATGAGATCGTGCGGCCAGAGATTTATTTATTTATCCATCTCCTCTCTGCAAAACGAGGTCTTCTTCCTCTTTCCTTTCATCTTAAGACCTTACTTTCTCTGCTCTTCCTCCTCCTCCACCTTCCCCATAAATTCAACAATTCAAAGTTTATTTATTTATTTCTAATTCTCCTACGTGATGGATAACCAAGATTCAAGGAAATTCTTGTTCTGTAATTTTTAATGCTCTAACTAGCACGGTTCTTGGGTTGTCAAAAATTATTGGACGAAATTTTCGATATTTTCTTCATTGATTGTTTACAAATTGAGAGAAATACAGACAGAGACGAAGGAAATGAATCCAAATTTAAAGAAAGAAATGGGGTTCCCAATTCTTTCCCACGCCCAATGAGAAATGCCTTCAACTAGCACTTGATTCATGGCATGTCCCTTGGACATGCTTCAAGGCGCCCGAGGACTTGTGCCTTCATTTCCTCTGTGGGCTAGGGTGAATACTACCAGCGGATCTGGTGACTCCTTGAATAGTCGTCCCTCTGCTAACCAAAAAGAAGCCACTGATGCGGATAAAAAAAGACGGGGTGGAAGGTTCCCAGGAGAGATTTGGAGCAGAGGTACGAGATGAATTAGCCCATAGGGAAAAAAGACTTTTGGAAAGGATTTTTCCAAATAAAAAAAACCCGTAATTTAGAAATTAAAATAAAGTTGCGCAGAGATAGAGATGGAGATGGAAAAGGAGAAGACAGCACCAGCGACAGAGAAATATGAGCAAAATATTGCAGGGACCGGTGCAAGTGTGTTATGAACCTAACAAAGACAAGGGGAAGACTGAAGAGAGACAACCGGAACGGAAGGAGAGTAGACCTGGCGACCCCGTTTTGCGAAGAGGAGTTTTGAAAAAACAATTAATCTGTGGCCGCACGATCTCATCCAACGGACATAATGAAATCGTCCGGCCGGATCCCCAGAGAAAGGTCCGAAGATGAGCTGAATCCTATAATAACGACGAAAACATAAAAAGTTTATTCGTGCCTATTTAATTTTCTGGTGTCACCTCTTGGTACTATTGTGTAATAGTGTTCATTTTTACTTGTAAATGAGAGATTTTAGATTCGATTTTCGTCAAAGATGAATTTGAACCATATTATTATTAGCTCATTATGAGGCTTAGTCAATTTGAACCACATTATTATTAGCTCATTATGAGGCTTAGCTCACCTTCTCACCGTTTAATGAAGATAATATCATATGTTTCAAAAAAAAAAATTTCTAGTGTCATTACTGCTTACTATTACGATTTAATAGTATTAATTCTCACTTGTAAGTGAAAGTTTTTCTTTTCTATCAATTTGGTGCACGCACACTATTTGATCAATTTAATGAAAGTTCAACAATCAATTCGGTTAAAGGCTAAATTGATACAATTTTAATACCTTATAGTGTAAACTAACCAATGTAGTTTGTCAATACTTATCAAATTTATTGTTTAATTTTCTTTATTTTTTAACTTTTTATATCTTTCTATGATCATTATTTTTGTTTGTGTTTTTTGTTTTTTTTGCTTTGTGATTAGTGGCGAAGCCATAGATGACACACCTCGACCGTGGACGAGGCGTGCTGGCCGTCACGAGAGAGTGATATAACTATGTGCACAGTGCGGAAGCAAAATTAATAATAAAAGTACGAATAAATAAAAACCAAACTACTAAACAAGGTAGTACAAGTGCAAATGTGAGCGACGAATATTCAGAGCACAGGAAACCTAAGTATTGTCCAAAAGAATGAATACAAAATACACAACGCCAAAAGGTATTCCTACGTTTGAGATATTCTGTCAGAACCACTGAACAATCCTCGTGAACCGTCCAAGTTGCCACTAACTAAAACTTGGAGGGGCGCAAAACAGAAAGTGTGAGTGGGCAAAAACAAAGCTTTTCAAAATCATTTCAATATCAAAAGTTCTAACTCCTCGCCATAAAACCTGTATACTTTCCCAGAAACCAGAATATACATACATACATATATATATATATATATATATATATATATATCCATAAGCATGATTAAAAGTATGCCATGACAAATGTCTCAACATAAGAATGAAGGTAATCTAGGTGACGTTAAACAATATAAATAACATGTCAGCCGGAGTCACCTAACGTGACCTGTACGGCTGAATCTAGAGCTCATGTCCACAACTCACTAACTAAAACCTGCACACAAGTCGAAACCACCTAAAGTGGTCTGTACTACAGGATTGGGTGTAAATCAGTACGCTCAAGTGCTACGATCACGTGAAGGCTTGGTGAATAATCACGGGTCACCTACGAGTCAGAACCACCTATAGTGGTCTGTACGACAGGACTGTGCACCTAACTTGGATCCAAGATGAGCGTGTGGTATAGGAGGTGAACATCACGTGAAAGACTGTGCCCTACTCTGGGCGGGAGCACTAACACCGGGGGTGCAGGTTATGAGCTCTCTATGCATCACACATAACCACTAACTCACAATCATAACCCATACGCTTACCTGGCACTTACCTGTGCGTCCACAGCACCAACATATATATATATATATATATATATATATGCAACCACAAATGCATAAATAAATACGCAAACATTATGCATGGCCTTTAAAACATATAAACACTTATATTTGATTTTCTGGGAAAAACACAAGTATATAGGTATATACGGAAAACCAAAAGCCCACTCATTGGTATGTGGAAGGGTCGTAACCCCCTTGCCTCGAGTGACCGCACTCGTCCTCGGGATAGGTCTCACCTATATGCGAAACAACTATAAAGACGTTAATTTAAAGCACATAACCAACATTACGTAATAACTTCTCATACAATACTTAAATGGGGTGTGCGAATACACCAACGCGATCTACTCAACCTCACGAACATCCCCATATTTTTAGAAAATTTTTTCCGACGTCGCACTCGTCGGCCACGTGCCAGGCACATTGACGGCGTCAATTAACGCCGTCAGGAATATTCCGTTAAAACTAACAGATTCCGTTAAAGTTAACCTGATGCCGTTAGGAATATTCCGTCCAAACTGACGGAATATTCCGTCGTCTTCTCCGGCCAACCTCCGGCGCCGTCGTCGTCGCTGGAAAACTGGGAAAAGTTCAAACCTTCGTTTCTCACTCGTTTTTCAACCAAATTTCATGAAATTGGTACCAAAATGAAGCTTACAACTAGTAGAACAAAACCTTACCACTTTAAAGACCTAAAATCCACGAAATCTCGTCGGAAAACTTCACAAAATCCAGCCAAACCTGCAACTCACAATCCCAACTTCCAAAACCTTCAAACGAACCACGCCGAGCTTCCTAAGGACCTCACCAAGCTTCCTACAAGCTTCAATTTCCTTAAAAAACAACATTTCACGTGTGCATGAACAGTGACCAAAATCCGGGATCCATGGTCTGACGTGAAAACGAAGGATTTCCTACCTGAAATAGATATGGTTGAACTCGTATAAACTTCACGAACACGAAGGTAAAATTTTCTTCCTCGATCCGTAACGTTTTCATCGCTTTTTGTTCTTGTCCGTACCAAGAAGAAGAAGGGAGAGAAAGAGAGAAAGACACGGGACAGGGAAGACATAGAGGATAAGAGTGGGTGTGTGTGTGGTTCAGATGTTGCCAACCAAAACCCCAAAACAACCACACCACAAAACATAACCACTAGGGGCAAAAACGTCACTTCACACCTACGGTATAAATAATTCGGGACGGGCTGTCACAATAGAGGCACAAAGAGGTGCGGCCGCATCTCCATCTTCGGAAATTGACCCTAAAAGCGAGAATTTGAGCCCTAATTTCTTTGAACTTGCACGAAATAGACATAGAATGTTGCTACTGCACTGTGCGCGGCTTTTTTTTGCCGGTACTATTAGCAAAAATTCGCCTCATCGATATAAGCGAATATCTGTTTAATATTGGTACTATTGGCGAATATCGAAGAAATAAGTCAAAATATCAGCCTTTCCGATGCGAGCAACGATTGTTGCAGAAATAACGGTTCAAAAAAGTCGCGAGGAAGAATAAGCATGCGGTTCTTGGGTTTACTGCTACTTTAAGTTGAAATGTATAGTTTGAATTTTGTTGTGCTAACAATGAAACTATAGCTGCAAGCACTTCTGATTTTTTCTTCTCCTTTTTTTTTTTTTTTTTTTTTTTTTTTTCCAAATATTATTAAAAAAAAAAAAAAATCAACCTCAAACATGCCGTTAAGATAAGAAAAAAAAAACATAAAGTTTACGCTAAGATGAAATTATTAATCAAACCATTCTTAAATTTTTCTTCTAGTTCAGAGTTTCATAAAAAATAGAAAGTAACTCACATTATATAAAAAATGTATTTTTCTTTTTAGTAGCATCGCTTGTATTAAAGAAATGCGCATGTTATATATTTTCTTAAAAGAAACTCAGTTACATATACATGTGTAAAACATGGTATATAATGAAATATAATAAGATACATATTGCTTAGCTTATATACCAAATATCGTTCATACACAAATATTTTCTCAAAATATTCGTCGATATATCTGTAAGTTACGCTATCGGTATTTTCACAAAAATTGATATCTAAAACCTTGGATATTGTGAAAACACCAATGCGAAATAAAATGGGAGATCAATGGTTGAGTAATAGTATGGTCATTTACACTAAGAGATGTGTTTTTGCTTTTATTGATAATGAGCCTATTATGTGACGCTTTCATGACATAAAACCTTGTCGGCATCAATCTATTAATAAATTATGAATGACATTAACATTGTTTACTATCTAAAAGGATTTTATTGTCTTTTTATGGGACATCTAACACTTTTAAATTTTGCCCCTCTCCGGACAACTCTTGGCTTCGCCACTGTTTGTGGTACTGTTCAGGCAACAATATCTTTTGATGAAGCTTTTGTGTCTTGATATTTATGTTTGTGTTTTGGATGGACCATTTTGAGTTGTCCATTGTATCTTCTTATTGTGTTTTACCGAAGCATCTTAGCCTAACAAAAAAGATGTACACATCTCTCCCTTAGTGCATCAATCCCATGTGTCATTTTGTTTACCGCGTGTCGATAATTTTCTATTATATGCACAGGTCATCTAATGAGTTTTGTTCTTGTTTACCGCTTCTCTTATGAAAATTTAATTATGTTAATTCATTCTTTTTCAATTACTAACTAGTCAATTTCTTAAAAAATTATATTGTTCATTGTTAGTTTCAATTTCTTTTACCTTTTAATCTTTATCTTCGTCTTTAGGAGATGTATTCTATTGAGTGTTTGAAGGATTTGAAAAAGAAGTATAAATCCTTGAAGTTTAATGGGGTTTCATAGACTTCAAGTGAGTTTTAGGTGAATTCATTCAAAATGGGAGAGAGGTCTAATTTCCTAATGCCTAAAAAACATTATAAAATTCTTCACTCTTTAAAATACTTTAAAATCAAATCCTTATTGAATACACATCGAGTTTTATGAACTACTTTAAAATATTGAAGAATACACCCGGATTTATGTGGAACTCTATAAACTTTTTTAAAATCTTAATTGAATACCCCTTAATTTTTAAATGTTGCTGATTTTCTATTAGAGAAATGCCAGCAGCACTCGCCTAATAAGCAAGTCCAGCAAGACTCTCTATTCAAAAAGTTATAATTATATGAAGAAGTGTAACTTTTGTGTTTTTACAAAACCCCAAAAGTATGTGTTTTGCATTATAGCCCAAGTTAAGGTTATTGCATTTTGGCCCAAATTCGGATGAGAACAAAATAGTCTTCTTTTTAAATGAGAGTTGGATTTTCATTTCATTTATCTCTATTTAAATCAATTCTACGGATACAAAGACCAAATGACATTGTTGCATTCAAGTTTAATTAGTTAAAGTTTTAATTAATCAAAGAAATGGTGATTATGAACCTAAGCCTACGATAATTGAGTTAGGTGATAGGTCATCTCTCAAATTTGTTTGAACCATGGGAATGTGTAGATTAGATTTTGGTTGTAATTTGATATGATCAAATGTTGTAAAAGAGCACGAGTTCTTCTTTACTTTAAAAGTACTCCTCTTATGTTTTTTTTCTATTTAATTTTTTTTTATTTAATTTTTTTTTTTTTTTAACAAACGATATTGTTTACACTAAAGGGGTGGGCTAAACCTCACAATGGGCTAGCGATAACATGGTTTAAATTCACCTTTGGTGAGAATCGAACTTAAGACATCTCACTTACAAGTCAAGATCGATCTTTACAAAATATCTTAACTTCTTTTCTTCCTTGTTTAATAAAGATTCGATTGAAATGTAAGTTTCTCCAGTAATGTGACTTTCCATGCGAAAAGAAAAATGGACATCTATAAAGAATGAAAGAATATGTCTTTCCAGATGGATCTTACTAAACATCTTAACTTTGTCTTCTTCTTTGTTTTAATAAAGATTCGATTGTGGTGTAAAGTGTCTCCAATAATGTGACTTTGGCCTTTACAACTATTATCTTTACCAAAAGCATGGATGTCATGGTTGATCTTTACTAAATATCTTAAACTTTTTCTTCTTTTTGTTTGAATAAAAATTCGACTGGGAATTTTGCACATACACCACTTGGACGATTATGGTTTCTGCAAATATCCCTTAAAGAATTTCTTTTGACAACTAACCATGGTTCAAAACAGACTAAAGGCCAACAATACCAATACACAGAAGCCGACCAAATGAACAAAACTTGGAGACTGATTAACCAAACAATAGTCCCAAAATCACCAAGACACCTAATTGAAAAGGAATACCACTTGACTTTCAAAACAGACCGAGATCCAACACTAACTTGTGTTGGATGTGTTGGATCAAGTTAAAGGTTAATAGTCATCCTAATGCCTTAAAGGCAACTATATAGTCCATCACAGAATACAAAGTTTATGTTAGTAGTACCATATAATCTTGCTTTAAAAATGTTTTACAAGCTTAGTGGAAGGATCATATGCTACTAAATCAATCACATGGACCTATAGTTGTAATAGGACCAAATTGTTTTAATGTGATTAAAATGCATGCTTATATGTGAAGAGCAAAAACCCTCAACCAATCAAATATTAAGTTGACTAGTGAGAGGGTGTTTTGAACATTCTTTCGTGGCCTTCCCCCATAGTAGGCTCTTTTCGAATGTACGCAAGTGCACCGTGCTTTAACCCTACATTACAGGGGGTGCAAAGCCTGCATTTACATTTCAAGAGTCTATTGTACGCATTTGATGTTGTCAAGGTAGGCAACGAGTATGACCTATAAGAAGACATTCTGAGGTCATACTTAAACCCCTACACTAACAAGCATGGTGGATAAAACTTAACTAAGTGAATGAAGTGCCAACGAGAAGCACTTTGAGGCATAGATTCTCTAGAGGCCAAATAAGATGGGTACTTACATAAGATGTAAATGAGTAAGTGTACTCTCTCATTATTATTAATGCTAGCCCATTATTAGATTTGATGAGGTGGGCATAGTAATGGTGAGCCTCACATACCCTATTAAGAGTTTCCTCCAAAACTCTTGAATTTCAATGAAGGATAGGACATTTGACCAAACGTGGGTAGTGCTATTTGATTTAAAGACCCGGATCAAATGGTTTAAAATCAATCAATTTATATTCGTTATGTATTGTTTACCGATATAATTGCAACACGCTATCCAAAACTTGACAAAGAAAAGCCGAAGGCTTTAGTTTCCGTACTTGGTACCACAATCCCATAGATTGTCTTGAATGGATTGTATATGTATGCAAGTAGTCCCATCCTCTTCCTATTAATAATGTATTATTGGAAGAACATGTTAGATATGTTTAACATAGTGAGGATGACACAACGAGATAGACCTTAGTTGCCACTTCGTCTAACCATGCTGAAATTCTTGCTTTACATGAAGTAACTCGGGAATGCTTTTGGTTGAGAGCAGTAGTAAGCCATATTCGAAGCTCCTGTGATCTTTACCCTGCCATTGATATCCCGACGACAATCTATGAAGACAATGCAGCATGCATCGAACAACTCAAGAAGATTGAAGTCACGCAAAACCGTTCACAAGACAATCTGGCCGACCTCTTCACCAAATCACTGTTGAAGGCGACGTTTCAGAAGCTTGTTCAAGGAATTGGTATGCGTAAACTTTCTGAGTTGTAACATTGCTAGTTCTCTTTGGAATTGTGTCAAACTCAAGGGAGTATCCTGAAGAATACTTGCTTAATCTTAATGTACTCTTTTTCCCTACGATTACTAGCATTTTTTCCACTGGGTATTTGCTACCTAACTAGGCTTTAAAGAGGCACCCACCTTGGGTTGATCATATCCCTGATGACGCCCCGTAGACGTTTCTTTTGACTTTGCATTACTCACACATTTTTCCTTATACTACGGATTTTGTCCCTACTCTGGTTTTTGCCATAACCTTAGGGTTTTTTGTGGGACTTACTTCCTTATGTAAGTTCCCACCTTATTGAGAATAGTGTGTTCCTTAGAATCAATGTCAATGAGTCGACTTCCTCAACTTCTACATAATGCTGAATTTACCTTGAGTATTTACACACTCAAGGGGGAGTGTTGTAAACTTCCTATTAAAGTGTGATTGTGTAAATCCCAGATTAGATTTGATTCTAGTTATCCTTTCCTATTACAACTTGTATTCCTTGGGGATAAAGGATTCCTTTCGCCTTATTACTATAAATAAAGGCACTACGTATGAGGGATAACATACACATTCCCTACATTCCTACAAACACATATTTCTCTCTACACTCTCTCTCTCTCTCTCTGCCGCCAGCCCCCTTCCCTTTGTCAGATAAAATTGACCACAACACTTGTTACTTTTCTCTCGCAACACACAATATATTCATTGAAAGGATGGGAGGAAGCATTTGTTTCATCATAACCTATCCTAAATACACATCCGAACCATTCAACCAATGGCTCTATTCACAATAATTTCAAAAAAATAAAAAATACACTTCACTGAAATAAATACAAAAAGAAAATGCAAAGTTTTGAGGTCTTAATAATTTACAAATACATATGAATTTGCAGTATAGTTACATTTTTTTGGGATATAATAAAATACATACACGATATTATGTATATTGTAATCATAGTTTCGGTACAAAAGTTCTTCATTGCAGGCATATAATTATGAGTTTTTGAACCCTACTACTCATGAATTCCTTCTAGCACGATTGTAATGAGCATCACTAATCACTAAATAAATTTCTCTAGAATCCTTGATTTGAAAGGATCTGGGGGACGAAAGGCTTCCAACCGCAAATTGGAGGACGTACGGATCTCGTTCAAACCGTTATCTCCCTTCTCTGACTTGATAATCTGACGTTCCCAAGAACGTTGCCTGCAAGCCCGACTTCCAGAAGATGCCCTGGCTCCTCTCCACCTTCGTGTATTAATTGACCGATCTGATTCAAGGAAACGACATTCTCTAAAATGACCTTGGCAAAGACAAGGCCACGAAACTCTGGTGCTCTCGGGGTATCAATCACGGTATCCTCTAAGGTCGACAGAACAGTTTCAAACCTGGGCAGATAAAAGAAGAAAATAAATAATAGAAAAACTCACAATACCGAGAAGACCGTCAATTTCAATAACCAAATGCAGATGGAAACTTTCCCTTACCCTTTGATGAGCTGAGATTGACTCACAGTTCCATGATGGGTCTTTGTAAGGTTGACTAGAAGCTTTGCCAAACGATGTCTTTCAGCGTCCTTCCTCTCAAAAGAGTCTGTGACCCAAAGAGATATCATCGACGGATGGAAGCTTGGTGAGTTCAACTCTTTAATGCATAAAGTAACGTCTTTCTTGTCTCGAGCACTGAAAATAGAAAGGAAAACAAAATTAAGTAAGAGTTGTATAATACATCAAACCATATATATGTAGAACGTAATCTAAGACGAGTTCTTGGAAAGCCAATGACTGAACATCAACAATATGTATTTAAATCTTTAATGTCAAAGATTGCGAGCATCCACCAAGGTCTGACTCTGACATCAAGTGGATGCATCAGGGCAAGAATGAGTTGTTTTAATATGGTAAGAAGAAAGCAGGGGAAAACGAGGCTGACCACAATTAAACTAAACACATTTAGATGTAACATTACTTGTCATTACACTCACTGCATTCAACTCAACCTTGAAGTTTCCAAAGTAGCAGGTCAAATGTTGTACAAAGTCTACAATTCTCCATGCAGAATAACTTCCCAAGGTTTCTCAATATCCTTGAATGCACAACAATAAATTGAGCAAAACATTACGAAGGCAGATAACCCTCCAAAAAATTAAGACATACATGAAAAATGATAAAATTATCCAAACTTATTTCTATATCTGCGCAAGTTATGCAAAGAAACCCTATAGTATATTTTTCAATAGATGTGAAAAAAATAAAAATAAATAAACATTTAAACAATTGCAATCATGTGGTTTAACTAAAACAGCAACTAAAACAACTGGCCAACTGTATAGGAAGTGAATTTTCCAACTGAGATCTAACAATTACAGATGAGTTGGTTACCAAGAGGAATGTTAGAGTAGATAGAAATCACTGTCTTACGGCCTACATTCTTTTATTTTCTTTTCAAACACAGATATTCAAACTTAAAGACCTCTCCCTACACCTCACTCATCCCATGCCACTTGAGCTTTGCTCATGGATCCCATATTCTGACACCAACTATACTAAGATACATATTACTTAGCTTATATACTAAATATCGTTCATAGGCTTCTCAAAATATTCGCCGATATATCTGTAAATTAAGCTATCGGTATTTTCACAAAAGTGGTATTTAAAACCTTGGATATTGTGAAAACACCAATGTGAAACAAAATGGGAGATGAATGGTTGAGTAATAGTATGGTTGTTTACACTAAGAGAGGTGTTTTTGCTTTTATTCATAATGAGTCTATTATGCGACTCTTTCATGACATAAAACCTCTCCGGCAGCAATGTATTGATATATTATGAACGACATTAACATTGTTTACTATCTAAAAGGATTTGGTTGTCTAAATTTGTTTGGGACATCTTACCCTTTTAAATTTTGCCTCTCTCCGAACAACTCCCAGATTCGCCACTGTTTGTGATAGTGTTAAAAAAAAAGATATTCATCAATTTCCCCCTTGAACTTGTGACCATTGGTCAATTTCCCCCCTCAACTTTAATTTTAGCCAATTCCCCCCCTCAACTCTCATAATTAGTCAATTTCCCCTCAAGTCCCCTCAACTCTCATAATTAGTCAATTTGCACTCTACTGTTAATTTTTTTTATTTTAATTTTCCATCTATTCTTTTTTTAATTTTCAATCTTTCTAATAACTTCCAACAAAATACTAAAATTAACATAAACTCACCTGCATAATATAGGGTAAAATGTACAAAAACATAATACAATTAGTATGATATGGGTTGATTATAAGAAAAAGTTATGAATCGGGTTTAAAGCATGTAGAAGAAGAAATAATAACAAAAAGAAATAATAATCCTAAACTCATGGATGAGACCTATTTCAGTAAAATGGGTTATTCTTAATACGAAGTCGAAAATTATGAATAGACTAGCCATTTTTTCACTAAAACTCGATTCTCCGCAATTTACTTGAACTTAGCTTTCACTTTTTCCCTATGATAAATTGTAAAATTCTAAATTTTAATCTATTTGTCATAGGATAAAGATATAGGAACATGATTAACATACATCTTATTTAGTTTCTTACACACAGTTGTTTAATTATGATCAAATTAAAAAATTAGGGTAAAGTACAAAAAACTACCTCAACTATTGGTGTTACGACACTTTCATACCTCATCTTTTAAAATTGACAATGTCATACCTTATCTTACGAATTTGTGTCAATGTTATACCTTCCGTTAGCTTGGCCATTTATTTCTTAGTTAAATGCTGACGTGGCTTGATCCGGGACCCAAATTTTATTAAAAAATTAATAAAAAATTATTAAAAACAAAAAAAATTATTTAAATATTAAAATAATAATTAAAAAGTACAAAAAAATATTAAAAAAACCTCTCCTTTCGTCCATCCCCCCTCTCTCTCTTCCCTATCTTCCTGCAACCCAGAAAAAAAGAAGAAGAAGAAGAAGAAGAAGAGAAAAAAAAAAATAATAACCCAAACCAAACCAAACCCAGTTCATCCCCCCTCCCCCCTCCCCCCACCATAAACCCAACCCCCTGCAACCTAGAAAGGAGGAGGAAGAAGAAGGACCAAAAAAAAAAAAAAAAAAAAAAAAAAAAAAAAAAAAAAAATAAAACCCTAACCCAACCCGAAGGAGGAATAAGAAGAGGGAAGAAGAAGAAGAAGGAAAAAAAAAAAAAACAAAGGGAAACCCAGTTTGTCCCCCCCCTCCAAACCTGAAGAAGAAGAAGAAGAGATAAGGAAAAAAAAAAAAAAAAAAAAACCCAGTTCGTCCGTCCCCCTGCACTCATCCTCTCCTTCCACACCCATTCCCTCCCCCCCCCCCCCCCCCACCCCATTTTCTTCGCACCCAGGTTCTCAACCTTTGGAATCGGCCTGGCGAAGGTTTCCCGATTCCACCTCAACGAGATCTGGGTTTTTTTTTTTTTTTTTTTTTTTTTTTTTGGGTTGTAGGTAGTGGGTGCGAGGTTGGGTGCAGAGGGTGGGGTGCGAAGGTGGGGAGGTTAGGTGCGTGGGTGCGGGGAGAAAAAAGGGTGGGGAGCAGGGAAAGCAAATTGGTTTTTTTTTTTTTTTTTTTTCTCTTCTTTTTTGTTTCTGGGTTGCAATTGCATAAAGGGGAAGAAGATGAAGATGGGGAGAAGAGAGAGAGGGGGAAGGGACGAACTGATGTTGGTTGTTGTTGTTGTTGTTTTTTTTTTTTTTTTTTAAAAAAAAACTTTTCTTTATTATTTTAATATTTAAAAAAATATTAAATGATTTTTTTTAGTTTTTAATAATTTTTTAATAAAAAATGGGTCTCGGATCAAGCCACGTCAACATTTAACTAAGAAATAAACGGCCAAGCTAACGGAAGGTATAACATTGACACAAATTCGTAAGATGAGGTATGACGTTGTCAATCTTAAAAGATGAGGTATAAAAGTGACGTGACACCAATAGTTGAAGTAGTTTTTTGTACTTTCAGTAGGATGCAAATTGACTAATTATGAGAGTTGAGGGGGAAGTTGGCTAAATTAAAGTTGAGGGGGGAAATTGACTAATTATGAGAGTGAAGGGGGCAAATTGGCCAAAATTAAAGTTAAGGGGGGAAATTGGCTAATGGTCACAAGCTTAGGGGGGAAATTGATGAATACCTCTTAAAAAAAAAACAATTTGTACATCTTGCCCTTTAACATAGATAATATCGTTGGTTAAAAAAAAAAAAAAAAAAAAAAATTCTAGTGTCATTGCTACTTAGTATTACGGTTTCATAATATTCTTTTTCATTTGTAAGTGAAGGTTTTTCTTTTCCATCAATTTGGTGCAAGCACACTATTTGATCAATTTAATGAAAGTTCAACAACCAATTCGGTCTAAGACAAAATTGATACAATTTTAATATCTAATAGTGCAAACTAAGAAATCTAGTTCGTCAATACTTATCAATTTTATTGTTTAATTTTCTTGATTTTTAACTTTTTATATCTTTCTACGCTCATTATTTTTTGTTTGTTTTGCTTTGTGATCAATGGTGAAGTCATAAAGGCATAAGGAGGTGCGGCTGCATCTCCATCGTCGGAAATCGACCCCTAAAAGCGAGAATTCGCACCCTGATTTCTCTGAACTTGAACGAAACCGACACATAGCGTTGTTGCTGCACTGCACACAACTTTTTTTTATCGATACTATCGGCAAGAATCCACCCCACCGACATAAGCGAATATCCGTTTAATATTGGTACTATTGGCAAATATCAAAGAAATAAGTCAAAATATCGGACTTTCCGGTGTGAGCAGCGACTATTGCAGAAGCAACGGTTCAAAAAAGTCGCGAGGAAGAAAGAAGCATGCAATTCTTGGGTTTACTGCTACTTAAGTTGAAATGCATAGTTTTATTTTTGTTGTGGCTAACAATGAAACTACAACTGCAAGCACTCTTGATTTTGTTTTTTTTTCTTTTTCAAATATTATAAAAAAATCAACCTCCTAAATGAAAACATGCCCTTAAGATAAGAAAAAAGAAACATAAAGTTTACGCTGAGATGAAATTATTAATCAAAACACTCTTAAATTTTTCTTTCTAGTTCAGAGTTTTATAAAAAATAGAAAGTAACTCACATTATATAAGAAATTGTTGTAGTCCTATTAGATTAGGAATGTTATTGTGTAAATCCTAGTGTATCTAGGAATATCTCTTATATTCCTATTAGGAGTTGATTACCTATTAAGATTTGTAATCCTAAAAGGGTAAGGAATTAACCTTCCCTACTGCTATAAATAAAAGCACAAAGGGGTGGAATAGAACACACCTCACAATTACACATCTCTCTCTTCTCTCTCTATGCTGCACCCTCTCTCTCTCTATATGGCCTCCATAATCATTCAATAAATTATGTCTACAACATGTTATTAGCACGCTCTTGATGCTGAGCTAACAAGAGTTTGATCTTCAATTAGGTGAGTATCACTTTTTAATCATTCTTATTATGATTAATCCATTATTTTATTGAATTGATCTACATGCTATTGAGTCAATTTAATTTTTCTGTGTTGAACGTGATACAACGCATTGGAGATGCAATTCCGGCTTTTCGAGAAGGATCTTCTACAAATTCAAAGGCTTTTGTGGTTTTCTGCTAATCAAGTACGCTTAAAATAAAAGAAAATATTTGAAACGACCATGAAGTATGAAAACATTCCCCATGATGCATGAACCCCCTACATTTTTATTTACCTTCCAATATATATATTGTATATGTTCATATATTTGTCGATATATATATATACACACACACACACACACACATACATACATTTCATGCATTACAGAATTATGCTATGTGGAATTTGTGAGTCAAGGCATATAAATAAATTAGAAGTAATTTAGGGTTTGTCAAAACTTAACTATGCCCCAAAAAAATAAAATAAAATAAAATTTAGGCACTGTGTGGCACCACCGCCGCACCTCCACCATAGCAGCAGTCCTCTGGGCCTTGCTACAACCACGTGGACACCACCAGGCCTTTGGCCTAGTTAACCTGCATCGGCACGAAGCCAAGCCTGCTCCCTAAGGAAGCCCGCCGTAGACTTCCTAGCGTCTTTGTGAACTCGGCCCAATTTGCCAACAAGCTTTGTGCTTGCTGGGCTTTGCATCTGCCATGGCTCGTGATTCTATATGCCAGCCCATGTGTCTGGGTTTGTCCCATGGCCCAATGAACACAGCTCCGACTGGGCTTCGCGTAAGCCAACCTGCAAGCCAGCCTCGACTGAGCTTGCTCCCGCACCATGGTCTCAACCCACATATGCAAATAACTTGCTGTTGGGCTTAAAAACCCTTGGCCCCTGGCCTGTTGCCACTTTTGGGCTGTTTTTGCATCCAACCCAAGCCTTTAGGGCATTGCCCTACCTCACCTAGCCTAATTTTTTGGGCTATGGTTTTTTTGACTAAATGATATTATTATGCATTTTGAATAATTTTAACCCAAATGTTATTACTATTTTTGCTTCAATGATCGACTTCGATGGTCCCGATCTATTGAATTAATTAAAAGTGATCAGCAGTCTATTAATCTGACATGACATCCAAAATTATTGGCCTAAAGCCCACTTTTGGACATTAATGATTCAATATTTTATTTTTCTTCTTTGAACCATGGACTCACTTTCGTAGTCCCGAAGTGCTCACACTTGAGTTCCTGAAGCAACTCAAACCTTCTACACTTAAATCAGCATATTGCATTATGTGTTTTTGCAGGAACCTCTTTTTTATGAACTAAATGTTCATAAACTAAATTGAACTTGTGGTTTCAAATTTAGTGCCTTTGAAACCTGTTTTCATAAAACAATACACCCATGAAAACCTGACGTTTTTCATGCAAACCATGTCTTAGAACTCGAATGTTCTAACTTTGATGCTTATGGATGATTCATTCCCATAACACCAATCACAATCTTGTTCCCTCCAATTCAATGGATTGTCAAACCGTCACAAGTTTGATTTCCCTTATTTGGATGTTTCAACCACTTTATGTGGGGTACAAGACATTGCCTGAAGCACACCATGATTACGTCCATGAATGTGTACAATTCTGAAGTTTATAAATCTGATCCAATTTTAACTAGAGAATATTTTTCTCGTCCTTCCTTCTAACTCGCCCATGAAGCAACAAGTGTAGAAAGTGGAAGTTTACCAAATTCTCAGATTTGATTACTACCACAAATGTGAAAGAAAGGTATGGACCCAGTTTGGCTGGAGTTTACCAAACGGTATGGACCCAGTTCGGCTGGAGTCTACCGAATGGCTCTACCCATTTTGGTCAAAGCCTACCGAATGGTGATGCCCTATTTCTGCAAGAATGCATCGAAAGACATGGTCTGCTTCGGCAAAGATGAACTGAACGGTACTACTTTGCGTCTGCAGAGACTTACCAAACAGACCCCTCCAACTTCGGTTGGAGCCTACCGAACCCAATTCAAGGTCTGTGTCTTTCACCATCAAATTTCGAGTTTGTTTTTACAATATATGGTAAAATTAGGGCCTGCCAAGGAGTGGCATTATGCCCGAAGCATGATCCTTGGCATCTAAGACCTAAAACTTCAAGAATAAGGGATATTATTCCCAAACCTTAACCCTACAGAATCTACTTCCATCTCGATTGGATAGATCATTGGTTATGCACCTGTTCATGCCTCTACCAATGTTGTTAAGGAGTACCATTCTTGTAGTTAATCTGTGAAACTAATTTTGCTCCACCAAACACCGTTGGAAGAGTAGAATTTTGACATGGATGGCCTTGTTGGCCGAATCCCTTAAGTAAACCATTTACTTTGTGAATACTTTTCCATGTTCTTGGATTCAAATTTGGTGTATGTTTTAATTATGGATAATCTTATTAATATTCACCTTGAATATGAGTTAATTGAATCATGTTTCTTGTATACATATGACCAAATTCAATTAAACGTGTGATTAGGTAGGAATGTGGGAAAGTTAGTTGTCTAGATGAATGTGATACTATGCGCACTAACTTTACACCTAAATTATATCTCTAACAACGACTTCAGGTCTATCCAACCCGATTAGGAACATTGGCACACTCCTCGTTGTATGAATGGTACTGAATTACAATTTAAGAAACCTTATATTCTCACCGTTTTGGGTTTTTAAGGATATTCGAAATGACAATGATCATAAATGAAACCATTGAGGAAAATAGAGTGGAATATCTTTACACCACCTCCAAAAATGAGCATACAGCTTTGATTTGGGGCCAATCAGTTGTCTCCCAACTGGGAACACGTTACATGTAGCCGACCTGGAGCCTGGTGATTGACCAGTTTTACTTGCTTTGGCACAATCTTTTTTAGAACACTTAGGTCAAACAATGATGCTACAACGCATTTTCTTACCCGAAGTAAGGATTTTGTGCCTACAAGCACACTTTGCCAAGCCTGCTCATTAGGGAAATTGATTTCTATATCATTCGTCGCAATGATACAACACAACTCTCTTTTCACAGTGGATTCAGGGGAATTTATGTGGACTAATCCAAACAAAATGCAGACCATATAAATACGTATGGTTTTGGTTGATGAATCAACAAACTGGTCGCATGTTTGCCCACACACATTGCTGCTAAACCTCTTGGCCAATTAAAGGTTCACCACCCTACTTATCCTATAAAGTTCGAGACATTGGATAATGTCGGAGAGTTTATATCGACGATTTTCGATAAAGTATTACATGTATTTTGGGTTTATAATTGAACATCGAATTCCCATAATTCACCCTAAATAGGCTTGCCCAGCGGTCATAAAGTGCAATTTAAATGATCGCTTAGATTTTGGTAAACGTACCAAGTTTTTGGTTTCTGCCTAGGACTATGCAATCTCGTACGCAGTTATGTTGGTCCGCCTTGAGGCCCATTACCACCCAACCATTTTGACGTTACAGTTAGTTACTGGGTACGAACTTGACATTATTCATATTTATGCATTTGGGTGTGTATTCCATGTGCCAAGTTGCGCTGCCGCAACATACCAACATGGGTTCTCAAAGAAGAATGTGAATGTTTATCAATTATGGTTCTCCTTCATACTAGCTCTCTTAGAGCCCTTGCATGCGATCTCTTTACTACTCATTTGGGGGTTGTCATTTCAATGAGACAGTCTTCCTGCCGTTAGGGTGAGATAAAAATGTCAACGTTCCTGTAGAACGGTAGAATTTGTGTGGATGTTGCCCACTATGTCTCATCTCAATCCCTATAGTGCATAAGTGTAATAAGCAAGTGCAATGAATTCTAGCATTCAAAATGTTTCCCTCGACGCATTCCTCTGATTTAGCTGAAGTGACAATATCCTATACCAGCTGCAAACATGCATGCAAGGATAGACGTACTTAACAGACATCAAGTCAACATCCTTTGAGGGTGTGCCACCCCTGTTGGACGGTTTGGAAGCCCTTGTTGGACAGTCCAGTACACCGGCGGATAGCCAATCAATCTATCTTAGCCCGGAGCATGACAGATCACTCGGTTTGTAAGATTCACTTCCTGAAAAGAGGAAGACACCACACAAAATGAATCTATACTCGATCGCTATCTTAAATCATTTCCATCTCATGAGATTAATCTAGATTACTCCCGAGACTTGAAGTTCTTGGTCCAGTATACTTGTTTGGATTAGCTAAATGAAATTGAAATGAGATTACCATAGATTATGTTTTCACTTATATGGTGGCTACCGACATAAATGAAAAGCGAAGATATCGAACCATTTTCTGTTGATTTAGTGATAACGTAGAACTGATTCGACAACCGAAATTACAATACAGGTCAAATTCCTTACCAAAGTGTGTTTTGGACCCGTTGTTCCTACACTACCCAAGGTAACCCTGTTGTGTTACAAGTAGGAAAGGAAGCATTATGAGATGAATGAAATAGTGCGATATAATGCATGCCTTACGGCGAAAGGTTTCTTTCAAAACGTCATGTGATTAATAGCAGCATTATGAAATGTGTTTAGTGTTCCATGGAGATATAGATACAGAGATTGACATGTAAGCACCCAAAGAATTACATGGACTAGTTCAACTAGATCCAAAACCACAGAACACCCTCTTAACTTATTTGAGGCGTTCACCTACAATCCGACGGATGTGGTATACCCGTCTAAGTGATTATTTGATCAGTCAGGGATATGAATGAATGCCCTTACGTGTTAGACTATGAAGTCTTATTCTGAATTGCTAGAGTTACATTTTATGTCATTGACATGAATCTCACTAAGACTCTAGAAGAGCTTGAGAAAACTTCCTTGTACCTGAAGATGGAATTTGAGATGAATGATCTTAGGAAAACTTGTTTATGCCTTGACCCAAAGTTTAAGTGTTGTTTTGAAGATACATTGGTCTACCAGTCGAGCTATACCCCGAAGGTGTTACCTTGGAGTATACCTATGATCATCCATACGTTATATGCAAACGAGACTCTTGAAGAGGTTATGGAATCCAAAATTCCATATCTAAGTTCAACTTTGCACTTCATTGTACTTAGCTCATTGTATTAGACAAGACATCTCATTCACTATTGATCTATTGGTAAAGATGCAGCATTGTGTCTACACGCAACTGCCAAATTGGTATTAAAGACATACACTGAAGGTACTACAAGGGTAAATCACAATGCATCTCGAGGGAATCCGACCCCCTTGATCCTCGGAATGATGCTTGCCTTGTTTGTTATGCTGACGCATGTTACTTATCAAACCCGCACAAGGCAAAATCCTCGAATGGTTATATCTTTAATGTCAAGGGATATTGCAATATCTTGGAGGTCCCAAATATAACCTTAGTTGCAAAATCTTCGAATCGTTCCAAGACCTGCCTCACTTCACTACGCCATAAGTGAAACATGGTGAGGAGTTCTTGTTGAGCATATTTGAAGTACTTGCTGTTTTTCATCCATCGTTAAGTCCCAACGACGATCCATGAAGATTATGCCTCATCTATCAACCCGACCAAGCCATGATACATCTACATCTACATCAGCAAAGCATCATGATATTGAAGTCATGCAAGTCGATCCCAGACAACCTTGTCGACCTCTACACAACGACACCGCCGAAGTCAACCTTCCAGAAGCTTGTCTGAGAAATTAGTATGCCTAACTATCATATGCAATGCTTGTAGTTCTCATTTGGAAGTTTTGTCAAACTCAAGGGAAGTATCCAGAAGTATGCTCACTTAATCTTAATGTACTTTTTTCCCTCCAATTAGAAGCATTTTTCCCATTGGGTTTTTGCAACCTATCTAGGTTTTAACGAGGCACCCATCCTGGGCTAATCATACCCTTGTGAGCTCTTCTATTTGCTTCCAAAAGACGTATAGTTTTGACTTAATGCAACTTCTCACTTTTCTCCTTAGTCTATGGGTTTTCTCCCACCTTGGGTTTTACCATAGCGAGGTTTTGTGAGTTTTACCTTTTTATGCATTCTTCTGTTGACTTGAGATTCGCATTCGCTCATTGTGCTGATAACTTCATCAACTTTACATACTTCATCATTGAAGACCTGATGCGCCATTCACTTGAGTATTTACACACTCAAGGGGGAGTGTTACAGTCTTGTTAGATTAGGAATGTGATTGTGCAAATCCTAGTGTATCTAGGAATATCTCCTATATTCCTAATAGGAGTTGATTACCTATTAAGAGTTATAATCCTAAAAGGGTAAGGAATTAACCTTCCTTACTACTATAAATAAAGCCACAATGGGGTGGAATAGAACACACTTCACAATTACACATCTCTCTATGCTGCACCTTCTCTCTCTATATGGCCTCCATAATCGTTCAATAAATTATGCCTACAACAGAAGTGTATTTTTCTTTTTAGTAATATCGCTTGTATTAAAGAAAATACGCACATTATATATTTTCATAAAAAAAACTAGTTACATATACATGTATAACACAGGGTATATAATGAAATATAATAAGATACATATTACTTAGCTTATATACTAAATATCGTTCATATGCAAATATTTTCTCAAAATATTTGTCGATATATCTGTAAATTAAGCTATCGGTATTTTCACAAAAATCGATATTTAAAATCTTGGAAATTGTGAAAACACCAATGTGAAACAAAAATGGGAAGTGAATGGTTGAGTAATAGTATGGTGTTTACACTAAGATAGGTGTTTTTGCTTTTATTGATAATGAACCTATTATGTGACGCTTTCATGACATAAAACCTTGCCAGTAGTAATGTATTCATAAATTATGAACGACATTAACATTGTTTACCATCTAAAAGGATTTGATTGTCTAAATTTTTTGGGACATCTTACCCTTTTAAATTTTGCCTTTCTCCTGACAACTCTTGGCTTCGCCACCGTTTGTGAGATCAACTCATCAACTTGATGTTGGGAATGCGTTGAAATCCAATGAAAGATGATGTGAGGACTTGCGATGATGGAGTTGTAGAACTATTTTGCTACATATGGATGAGCAACATGGAATGTGAGATCCATGTGAGATCACATGCTTTTGTACTTAGACTAATATTTAAGTTCATGGATGGTTCACACCATTATTTCTTTGGACTACACCCGTGGCTTGATTATCCTTTCGGGAGATATGTAGGCAGTCTTATTCGGGTTCAACCACACCCCCCAATCAACACCATTCTCCCTTCGCTGAAGATCATGGGCAAGTACGACTTGTGACCATGATTTTACAAAAGCATGGGCTCAGAAAATCATGGTCTCAAATCAACTTTTCAAAAATTGGTCTGAGTACAAAAGCTTGTGATCTCACATTCCATGTTGCTCATCCATATGCAGTAAAATAGATGTACAAATCCATCATCCTAAGTCCTCACATCATCTTTCATTGCATTTCAGCGCATTCCTAACATCAAGTTGACGAGTTTGGATTAAGGCAAATTCTCCAGTGCATTCCCCATCAACAAAAGACTATCTGCAATCACCATAGAAAACCTTTGGTATTACATAAAGAGCCTCCCTCTCACAATCAATGTTGAACAGAGGTTTGTATCTCCCACCATTGATTGCCATTAGAACAGGCCAAGCCTCTGCAGTGATGCCAATTGACATTGCACGAGCATGGTAAATGGGATTCAAAGGTAAACCCAAAAATCGGAAAGTTGGAACCCACAAATTTAGAGAGAAAATTTCATAGGTTTATTGATTAATTCTTGAATGATGATTACATAGAAGGCGAAAGGCTTAAATATACTTAACTTCGCCCTTGGGAAGCTTAGGAATCTTAGGAAAATTAAAATGACATAAATCGAACGAAAAACCAAAAGTACAATTTTTATTACAAACTTTAAAATGCTGTTTTGGGAGTCTAAAACGACCTTAGATGACCTTAAACACGACGGGTTCATGGGATGACCATGACTCTTGTTCTGCTCACAATTCTATTCAAAACAATATATTATATGCCGAATTCTAGTACCAAAATACTTCTTGTTGCCTTTTATGTCGCCATATCAAATGAATCCGATATTTCCCAACTTTAATTCTTTTTTTTTCAAAATTTGAAACATTTTATTTTCTTTATCTTTCTTCGTCGGAATTGACTCATATCTTGTCTTATATCAGAATCCTCGACTTAAAAAGAACTCGACCTCGAGTTCTTCTTAAAACGATCTTGATAGCTAGTTGGCAACTCCCATGTTAAGCATATAAATTCTTCAAGTTGAGAAGCACTGAAAGTTCAACTCGAGAAGCCCAACTTTCAGTGAAATATCATCAAATTAATTCCATAAACAAGATTGAAATATGCCATTGATAATCAAAATATTTTCTTTCCCTAATTTTCTTGTTTGGTCAACAATGGAATTTAACCCCTATTTAGTAGATATTCTCCAAAAGTCATAGTAGTTTATAATCACCCATACCTTGAATTTCTTGGGTCTCCACTTGTGAGTTGTCATGTTTTAGGAGATCTTCTTCAACAAGATTCTCAATAAGCAAAATTACTTGTTCATTTCTTCCACCTTGTGTAAGAACTTTTGTGTGAGAAATGGTCCAAACCATTTAATAAAGGAAATATGGTTATAGTATACGTTATATACATTAAGTACACATTTAATATAAAGTGAGAAAACCATATTACTTGTACAAATTATGGATGGAAGACAGTTATAAAACTTGAAGAAAACTGACAACAACTGCTACCATGATAGGTGGAGCAGTTGCGTCCTATAAGTCAGGTTTTGATCCCCTTTCTCGGGTAAGTTACAAGGTTCTCATAAAGTGAATGCTCGCCCTATCGAGAGTAAGAGTTCCATTCCATTTCCAAGAGAAAGGCAGGTCCAAATCTCATCTCAATCATCTTGTCTACGACAACAAGTAAGTGCATCCCTAGTTTCTGCAAAATGATGATTTAATGAATATTATGACTAGTATAAATGCATGCGTGTATATTAGTTTGTAGTTCATCATGCAGGGTTGATCATCAGAGCCACCAACTTCTGCAATGAACTCAAGAACTTGATTATGATAAATACACTGCTTGCATATAATGTTCACCTTTGCTTCCGCTGCTTCTGTTTCTTTTTGTTTTGAATTTTGTTCTTAGTTGTTGGAACCCCCAGTCCCACATCGGACAGAAGGAGAAGAGAAGAGTGCTTTAAATAGAAATACCCCTCTTTAATTAACACCGAGGCCTTTTGTGATAAAACCCCACACCTGAGGATTGTGCAGGTGGTTAAGTGGGGACAGTATCGGCGTTGTTGGAGTAGGCCCTCGGCCCGTCGACCTGAAAATTTCCACATGGTATCAGAGCCAGGGGACGGGCCCGTACTGCCACGTGATTGGGTGGGTCCCCATTGGCCCCGCGTGATTGTCCACGTAGGCCAAAGATGCCACGTGTTTGGGTGGGTCCCCATTGGCCCCGCGTGATTGGGTGAGTCCCGACATGGCTCCACGTGGTTGCCGATGTGTGGAAATTCACGTGTGACCCATAAATGGGGTCTCACGTGCGGGGGAGTGTTGGAACCCCCAGTCCCACATCGGACAAAGGGAGAAGAGAAGAGTGCTTTAAATAGAAATACCCCTCTCTAATTAACACCGAGGCCTTTTGTGATAAAACCCCACACCTGAGGATTGTGCAGGTGGTTAAGTGGGGACAATATCGGTGTCATTGGAGTGGGCCCTCGGCCTGTCGACCTGAAAATTATTTGGATATTGAATTTTTTGATTTGAATTGTAATGTATTTCATATCTTAGAAAGCCTTATGGGAAGGCATATTTATACACAATACAAAGAAAGCTTCGGATGCAAAAGCACACATGCAGCAACCTCCCTGCTGTCCATGAGTCAGCAATCACATGCACAACCTTGCTGTCTTGCTGTATTTCCTTTCCAGATTCAGCAATAACATGCACCCATGCTTGCCATGCTGTCTGTAACAGCACACATGCTTCTTCCCTTTCCAGATTCAGCAATAACATGCACCCATGCTTGCCAAGCTGTCTGTAACAGCACACATGCTTGCCGTGCTGTCTGTAACAGCACACATGCTTCTTCCAATACTCCCCCTCAAGCTGGATCCAGTAGGTTGATGGATCCAAGCTTGGAGAGGAGTCTTTGAAACTGATGAGAAGCCAGAGGTTTGGTGAATATATCAGCCAGCTGATCGAAGCTTTTTACATAATGTGTCTGAATCACCTGCGACTGTACTTGTTCACGGACAGTGTGACAGTCGACTTCAATATGCTTCGTCCTCTCGTGAAAGACGGGGTTTGATGCTATGTGCATGGCAGCCTGGTTGTCACAAAATAAAGTCATTGGTTGAGCTGTGAACACACCTAAGTCACATAAAAGTCCTTTTAGCCATATCAGCTCACACGCGGTTGAGGCCATTGCACGATATTCAGCTTCGGCACTTGATCTAGCGATGACAGTTTGTTTCTTGCTCTTCCACGTGACCAGGTTTCCACCAACAAAGGTACAATAACCAGTGGTGGACTTGCGATCGATTGCGTTTCCTGCCCAATCAGCATCACAGTACCCCATGATTTGAGTGTTGTCATTCTTTGCCATGAGGATGCCACGACCAACAGACCCTTTTAAGTAACGTAAGATTCTTTTGACAAGGTTCATATGCTCGATGGTGGGAGAGTGCATGAACTGACTGGCAATACTTACTGAATGTGAGATGTCTGGTCTGGTGATCGTTAGGTAGATCAGCTTGCCGACAAGCCTCTGATATAAGCTGATATCCGAGAGTGGCGTGCCTCCCAAGTCAAGCTTGAGCTTGCTATCAAGAGGGGTAAGTGCAGGCTTGGCATCACTCATATTGGCATCTTTAAGTAGGTCCATGACGTACTTTCGTTGATTAAGAAATAGTCCCTTGTAAGAAGATGCCATTTCGATTCCAAGAAAATACTTCAACACCCCAAGATCTTTAACCGCAAATTGTTGTTAAAGTGACTGCTTGAGTGTGGTGATTTCAGCAGCATTATCACCTGTAATTATTAAGTCATCCACATATATCAACACAACTAATTTACTTGCAGCTCTTGTGCGAACAAATAATGATGAATCTGCATTACTCCTTTTGAAACCAATGCTATGAAGAACGGTACTTAGTTTTGCATACCAAGCACGTGGTGATTGCTTCAGTCCATAAATTGACTTATGTAACTTACACACCAAATTAGGCTCTTGGCTTTGAGGGTGTCCTGGTGGCAATCTCATATAGACTTCTTCTTCAAGATCACCATGTAGAAAGGCGTTCTTCACGTCCATTTGATACATAGACCAACCTTTATTGACGGCAACAGACAATAGAACCCTTACTGAGTTCATTTTTGCAACAGGAGCAAATGTTTCCTTGTAATCGACCTCAAATGTTTGAGTGAATCCTCGAGCCACCAGCCTGGCTTTATGCCTCTCAATCGAACCATCAGAATTAAACTTGATCTTATAGATCCACTTACAGCCCACTGCCTTTTTTCCTTATGGAAGTTTGGTGATGCTCCAGGTTTTGTGTTGGTCTAGTGCTTTGAGTTCATCTCTCATTGCTTCTTTCCACACAACTTGATTATTAGCCTCATAAAAGTTTTGAGGCTCACTGTGACTTGAAATGTTGTTAAGAAAGGCAGCATGAGATGGAGTTACCTTTTGATACGACACGCAATTTGAAATTGGATGCCTCGGTTTATATGTGACAAAATCTTGAAACCTTGTGGGAGGTTGTCTATCACGTCGAGGATTGCGTCGAGGTACTAGGAGGTTTGTCTCATCCTCGTTCAAATTGTCATCCACACTTTGAGGATTTTCTATGTTGCCGTTGTCATCATCATGCACCGAGTCATCATCATGCACAGAATTATCAGGATGAGTACCTTCATTTTGACTTCAATGGGAGGTGTGGAAGTACAGATTCTTGGTAGAGGAATTAGGTCTAAGATGCACTCCCCCTGACTTGTGGCTTCATGTGATTTGCTGAAAAAAGGGTTAGCTTCATGGAATCGTACATCTTTAGATACAATTATTTTTCTTAGTTGAGGATCATAGCACTTATATCATTTTTGTGTTGATGAATAACCAAGAAAAATACATTTGAGAGCTCTAGGGTCCAACTTATCTCGATGGTGTGACTGTATATGAACAAAACAGACACAGCCAAAGACTCTAAGATGTGAAAGGTCGATTTTTCTTCCTTTCATGACTTCAAGTGGAGATTTAAACCCCAAAACTCGGCTAGGAAGTCTATTGATGATGTACACAGCCGCCATGACTCCTTGTGACCAAAATCTCTTTGGTACGTTCATTTGTAACATTAATGCTCTCGTTTTTTCCAGAATGTCACGATTTTTCCTTTCAGCTACACCATTTTGTTGAGGTGTGCCGACACAACTTGTTTGATGCATGATACCATGCTTGCTCAAATATAATGACATGATATGGGACATATATTCGGTGCCATTGTCAGATCTTAAGGTTTGAATTTGAGAGGAAAAATGGTTCTTAACAAGATTGTGAAAATCCTTAAAAACTTCAATCACTTCACTCTTAGACTTTAAAAGGTACAACCATGTGGCTCTAGAGAAATCATCGACAAAAGTTACATAATACTTATAACCATCAAAAGATTCAAACGTTGGTCCCCATACATCTGAGTGAACTAGTTCGAAAACTTTACTAGTCCTAGATAAGGATAAGGTAAAAGAGAATCTGGTGGCTTTAGACAAATGACATGTTTCACACGAAATTAAATCATTCCCTAAGTTTGGAAACAAGGAAGACAAAACAGGTTAGGAAGGATGAGCTAAACGTTGATGCCACAATTGACTATCTTGGGATGGACTGGACTTGGCTTGAAATCCTCTGGGACTGTTTTTTGATATGTAATAGAGGCCATCTAGGTAAAACCCTTCACCAATCGTCTTCTTGGTGAGGCAATCCTGAAAAATGACATTGTGAGGAGAGAAAATGGCCAAACAATTTAAGGTATTGGTGATTTTTCCCACAGATAGAAGTTGAAATGGAAAAGAAGGAACAAATAAGGCTACTGACTCAATTTTGTCCGATATTAAGTTGATATTTCCCTTCCCTAAAACCTTAGAACTCTTACCATTGGCAGTTGAGACTTGAGACGGTTTTGAAAATTTTTCAAACTTGTGAAACTTAGAAACATGGTTGGTCATATGATCTGTGGCACCTGAATCAACAATCCACAAATCATGCATCATATTTACATTAAGAGCAGTTTTAAAAGCAGTCATGATACCTTGCATGTCATCTTGGGCCATGTGTTGTGTTTCTGTCAGAAATCCAGCAAACTTGCCTAGCAAAGCTGTTGAATTTCCATCTTCAAAGCCGACCGTTTGGTCACTCTTAATCCTTTCTTTCTTGCTTTGAAGATACACTGCAAACTCATTTATGAGTGCAGCTGGATTTGCAGTGAAGCTCTTGAGTGCATCAGACCTATGAGAGGTTGAGGTAGTTGCATTGTTGGCTCTATGTGGTGCACGGTTCAGTCTTTGTGAGCCCTTGTTATCCTTCATGAACTCTGGCTTTAATTCTGGATGTAAAATCCAGCATGTCTCCTTAACGTGACCAGTATAGTTGCAGTGTTGGCACTTTAAGTGTGGATTCTTCACTTTGTATTTTCTTTCGTTGGCTAGATAAGCCCTTGCTTCAGTTACACTGGTCTTTGTGCCAGTGTTCATGACTTTCCTTCGTACTTCTTCACGTTGGATTGTTGCACATACGCTGGTGAAGGAAGGTAGTTCGGGGTTCATGAGTATGTGGCTTCGTAGGTCTTCGTATCCTGAATCGAGACTTGACAAGAGTTGGAATATCTTGTCTTCTTCTGCCCTTTTCAGTAGTAAAGACGCCTCAGTTGTGTGAGGCCAATACATTTCCAGCTCATTCCACATGCTCTTCATGCTGCCTAGAAGTTGAACAAAGGGCTTTCCTTCTTGTTGTATGTTGGAAATGTTCTTCTTCAATTGAAACACATGTGCAGCATTGTTCTGGCTGCCATACATCTCCTTGACTGTCTCCCATAGTTTGAATGATGATTCAGAATAACTGAATATTTCAGCTAGTTTAGGTTCCATGGAATTTAGGAGCCATGACATAACTAGCTGATCCTTGCAAAGCCAGATTTCATAAGTTGGTGAAGAAACATCAGGAACTTCGATGCTTCCATTTATGAACCCTAGCTTGGACCTTCCACCTAGGGCAAGACTCACTGCTCTCGACCAAGGTAAGTAATTAACCTCATTTAACAAGACCGAGCTTAATCTTTGATTTGGATTGACATCCACCTCAGACACGGTTGAGGAGGAAGGTATCTGGGAATTTTCATCTCCAAACAAATAAGAATTCTCTTCCGTCATGTCGGAGATGGAATACGATCAGCTGGAAGAAATGCAGAAGCAGGTTATTTTTCCTGCTCTGATACCATATTGAATTTTCTGATTTGAATTGTAATGTATTTCATATCTTAGAAAGCCTTATGGGAAGGCATATTTATACACAATACAAAGAAAGCTTCGGATGCAAAAGCACACATGCAGCAACCTCCCTGCTGTCCATGAGTCAGCAATCACATGCACAACCTTGCTGTCTTGCTGTCTTTCCTTTCCAGATTCAGCAATAACATGCACCCATGCTTGCCATGCTGTCTGTAACAGCACACATGCTTGCCGTGCTGTCTGTAACAGCACACATGCTTCTTCCCTTTCCAGATTCAGCAATAACATGCACCCATGCTTGCCATGCTGTCTGTAACAGCACACATGCTTGCCGTGCTGTCTGTAACAGCACACATGCTTCTTCCAATACCCCAGTCCCACATCGGACAGAGGGAGATGAGAAGAGTGCTTTAAATAGAAATACCCCTCTCTAATTAACACCGAGGCCTTTTGTGATAAAACCCCACACCTGAGGATTGTGCAGGTGGTTAAGTGGGGACAGTATCGGTGTTGTTGGAGTGGGTCCTCGGCCCGTCGACCTGAAAATTTCCACATTAGTCATGATGAATTAACTACGTAAAGCCCAGCTTCTGTTCTTGTTCTTAGTTATAACCGTACACAATCATTTACTTATACGATCTGCTACTGTAACACACAGAACTTCAATGATCATTCTTTTTCCATATGATCTTGATAAATTTTGAATATGCTTCTGTGCTGGGGTTAATGATTCACATATATTACAACATGCTTACTTGTGTATTGGATTCCACACTAATTTCCTGGGTTAAACTGATCTTGCCTATATAACATGCATGCCATAGTTATAGAATCGGTATGGCCAAAACCAAGTCATTTTGACCTAAATACTAGAATTATGAAAAATTTGATTATTTCCTTCAAGAACATAAATATTGGGACCCTGAATATTAAAAAAAAAAAAAAAAAAACCCCAAAAAGCACAGTAAGATTTTGATCTTCATAACTTAAATTGCGGTTTTGGAGGCCTAAACGATCTCGGATGTTTAAAATCACCCTTATGTCACAACAAGGTGGTGTGTTTGAATCACAACATCATTCTCTTTTCGGAAAGGTATCATGGGCCTAAATCGGAGCATGGACGAACAATTTGTAAATTTCCCGCTGGGTTCTTTTTACAAAATTTCTGTTAATTTCATGAAATCATTTGATGTCTAAATGAATCACCAAAGTGTTTTATTTATTCTTTTGCTCATATGATTTCAATAAAGATGATCAGTTTGTGGTTTATGTACATTTAACTAGTAGAATATTTCCAAAGAATGAATCCACTGGATCGGTTGTAAACCAATGTATTGTGAGTTATAAAAACATGTAGTGCATGTAAATCTTCTTGCCTAAAGGTGTGGTATTTACATAGTGTTACATATTTTTGTGCTTGGCTATACAAGATTTGCAATTCATATCTTTTGTATATATAGAAAGTGTCTTGCCTAAAGGTATCACTGGTTCTATAGATTTTGTATGACTTCTTGTCATTCTCATATGAATTTACAAATCCTTATGAAACCATTATGCAAGTTTCAATATGTTGAGTCTCATATTGGAAATAACTTTAAAGCTTGGAAACAAAAGATTGAAATGCATTTAGGCATGCTGGAATTTGATGTTGCTTTCAAGCTACCTTAACCAACTGCACTAACTGAACAAAGCACGCCACAGCAAAGGTGTAATGTGGGAAAGGGATAATCAAATGTCCATTCTCATAATGTAAATGCGATGGAAGATCACATAGGGGAGGTATTTCAATTTGTGATTTGGCTAAGGAATACATGGCAAAGAACAATGTTTGGTCCTTGGTTGTAGGATCTCATGACATCAAACCAATTGGGGTGTATGTGGGCATAGTTATGATCAGCACAAGGATGATTTATTTAGTGAAATTTTGTTTGTATCTGGCAAACAAGGTCTGGTGTGGTACATGTTTTTGTTGAATCCACCGAAAACACTGATGTTGACAAAAATGCACTGCATGGTGAGTATGTGCAAGGGCGGTGTGTTTTACCATTTCAGATTTATACATAAACTCGTCCCATTGAGAGTTTGGTAATATTTTTGTTCACACAAGAGAGAAGAAGAGTGTATTGCTGCAGTGATCTTCATGGCGTCAAATGCAGATTAAGCTTCCTTAGTTGAAAATATGGTGGTGGAGGAACCAACCAGTTTGAGTGTTAAAGCCATTGGAAATATTGATTTAAAAATATCCAATGGAGACAGTGACACTCCTCATAACAAGTGAAATGTGCCCGGGAACGACAAGTTGCCAAAATGAGTTGCTTCTAAGAAATAGTTGGCAATCTTCTCTGACAAAAGTTGGAATTGTTGAATACAATAGTAATGTATTGACCAAATCCCTAGAAAAGTCATTGTTTCCTTGCTCTGCGAAAGTTGTTTCATTTGGTTTGTTTTATAGTAATTTACCATTTATGGACTTCATTTCTAACAGTGATTCAGTGTCAAATGAGTGCAGGCAGGAAAGAGTTCATGAGTCAGAGAGTGATAAGTCTATAAATACACATTTGACTTCAACTGGTCCGTATTTCAAATCTGAAATTTTGTTTAATATGTTTGGTTTTAGAATGAACTGTTTATACAAGTGCTGCTCCAGGGTGTTTTCAAGCAATTCACATTGCTTTATTGGATTTGTTTTCGCACAAGTTGATCCTGTAACTTTGAATACTAGTGATGAAAGTGAAAATACTAAGAAAAATAATGTACTCCTGGTTGCTAGATCAGATAGGTGGGTAATTCAGTGTGTTTCCTCGGTGAAGCTTGACGAATGTCCAAATATTGGCTCAGTGGTACAGCGAACAGATTTCCAGTTTACTGATAACCTTCTTATTTGTCTAAATGCATCTGGCTTAGTTGTTTTCTATGGATTAATGTCCGGTGAGTATGTTGCACATTTAAGTATTTCACAGACTTTAGCACTCAACCCTCAGTTGGATTTTCATAAGCAATGAGCATTGTCTCTAGGTTCTGAGAAACACAGTACTAAGTTTGATGGAGTTGATTACAAACGAGTTTTGCAACATGGTGATTATTCTGGTAGGAGAATGTTTACAAGGTTGATTGCTGGTTTACATACCTCCTTAATAGATGTTGTTGATGATTGTGGTGTAATATATGTGATTTCAGCTGGTGTATATATATCTACCAGACATGTGTTATGAAAATGAGAAGTTTCTTTCACATATTCAACACCTAAGGCTAGGCATGTTGGATGCTTGTGATATAGGTCACCAAAGGGTATATTCTAACATATCTGGTTCACATAATTCTATTACTCCATCCATGACGTATGACAAATCTTCTTTCCTGGATGCTTGTGGAAGTAATGTGCGTAGAAACCAAGAGCTGGACGGTAAGCAAGAAGGGAAGGGATCCGGCTCATTTTTGGGTGGATTTTCTGCTTCAAAATTAACAGATCAGAAGCCTACTACTCTGAAACGAAGCCACACTTGATGCGCAAGATCTTTCTTCTCCCACATAAGTTTAGTGAAGTTGATCCTATCTGTTTCTCTCCATTAAGAATTACTCGACTTGTTAAGAACCGGAATGTGATGAACCCGAAGGTTCTGCATGCTGAGTTCATAGATTGTGATGACAACTTTTGAATACACTATGTGAAATGTTTTATCTCAAAGGGAAGGAAGAAGCCTTTATGGTTTAAAGCACAAGGGAAAGTTGAAAGATTAAAGGCAAGGCTTGTGGCTAAAGGATTTACACAAAGAGAAGTCTTGACGAGGACATTTATGTGAAGCAACCACCATGATTTGTTGAAAGGGGGAAGGAGAATCAGGTATGCAAACTCAACAAGTCCATTTATGATTTAAAACAAGGTCCAATTTAGATTTATGGTTCTATACGTCAATGATATATTGTTGGCAAGCTCTAATGTCCAATTGTTAAATGAGACCAAGCAAATGTTGTCCAATAGCTTTGACCTGAAGGGTTTGGGTGAAGCATATTATGTATTAGGCATTGAAGTTGTAAGTGATAGAATGAAAAGAATTATATTGCAGTGGGGGTGATGTTCCCATTGCCAAAGGTGAGTGTGATGTATGTATGGTTTGCACTAGACCAGTTTTGGCTTTTTGGCTTTTGCACCGAGTGTGTTAGGTAGATTTTAATCAAATCCTGGCATTGCACACTGGAACGCAAGTAAATGGTAGTGAGATACTTAAAGAAGACACAAGCTTCTGTCCTAGGTTTTCATCAAGTTGAGAATTTGGAAGTGATTTGTCATAGTGATGCAGAATTGGGTATGTTTTCATATTAGCTGGTGGTGTAGTCTGATGGAGAAGTAGAAACCAAGCCACTAGAGTATATAGGTTGTTTTTTAAGCAATGAGGCAAGGTGAGTGGTTAAGAAACTTGATCTATGACATGAAGATAGTGAGAAGTGTTGAAAGACCAATTAAGATTTTTGTGACAATACCTCAATAACAGAAGGTAAGAAGCTTCAAAACTCATAGATATTAAGTATTTGAAGCTCCTAGATGAAAACAGAAAAGGAACTGTCGATCTAGAGCATATTGGTACTTATCACATGGTTGCATATCCATTGACAAAAGCATTACATGTAACAGCATTTCAAAGGCATTTTGCCAAATATAGGAATACAAACAATTATAGATCATGTTTGAATATGGGGGTAAAGTAATTTTCCACTGATCATGTTTGAATGTGGGAGTAAAGTAATTTTCCACTGTCTTAAGTACGTGTTTTGATTAGAAATTGTGCTTATAATGTTCACTTGTATTACATGACGATGTAATTCTTTTGAAAAAGCTCAAGACTAATCGGATACATGTTCATGTTTGCATTTGCATAAATAAAGTATAAAGGATGACATCTGCAGTGTCATTATTGTTATGTCAAGCAATGTGGGAGTCATGCTTGCAGTTGAAGGTCTTCTTATTTGAGTTTTCTCTAAATATAGTCTCATTTGGATTTGATTAGTTTGTGGTTTTAGCATAAATGATACTATTACTGTATTATATTGTCTAGAATTCAACTAATGAATCTTTGAGTACGAATGCAAGGTTTCTTTTGATAATCATATTTCAGTGATCACGTACTAGTAGTTGGACACAATGTTGTAAATGGTTATGACCATTCTTATGTGGGAGAATGTAAGAACTTTTGTGTGAGAAATGGTCCAAACCATTTAATAAAGGAACTATGGTTATAGTATACGTTATATACATTAAGTACACATTTAATATAAAGTGAGAAAACCATATTACTTGTACAAATTATGGATGGAAGACAGTTACAAAACTTGAAGAAAACTGACAGCAACTGCTACCATGATAGGTGGAGCAGTTGCGTCCTATAAGTCAGGTTTTGATCTCCTTTCTCGGGTAAGTTACAGGGTTCTCATAAAGTGAATGCTCGCCCTATCGAGAGTAAGAGTTCCATTCTGTTTCCAAGAGAAATGAAGGTCCAAATCTCATCTCAATCATCTCGTCTACGACAGCAAGTAAGTGCATCCCTAGTTTCTGCAAAGTGATGATTTAATGAATATTATGACTAGTATAAATGCATGCGTGTATATTAGTTTGTAGTTCATCATGCAGGGTTGATCTTGATCTCTGAATGAAGTATATAATTAATTTTTACACCTTGATCTCCACCGTTTCTTGGCATAATGAAATATCATTCTCCATAACTTTAGCTTCTTTTCTAATGATTGCTTCACCCATACTTGCCAAATACAATTTGTATAAATAAAAAAAAGAATTGCTTAACAATTAGTCACTTCAACCAATGCCAAGTGATAGGATTTTACCTTGTTGTCGTCTAGACTCTTGCATTTGATCCTACCGTAAACGCACATCACCATCTAAACGAGAAGCAATGAGCTTCACTTTCTTCCTTTCCGGAATTGGTTGTATCTTGAAAAGTTTCTCTACATCCTCAACCCCACAAAGAGAACCTTCAATGCAATCACTTCCCAAGAAAATAGGAATATCTTCAACATCAACTAGATGAGGTTGGCTCGGGGCAATTCCCTTTGCGCACACCCCATCTATTGCCGTTCCCTTACGAACAACGTCGCTTAGGGTTTTGCGTCTCCCATAATCGATTGCTAAAGAACAGGGCATATCCTTGCTTTGATACCAATTGATGCATCACAAGCGTGAAGGATTACAAACGTAAATCTTGAAGAACAAAGAATTATGGAGTCCACTAGATTTTGAGAGAAAACCGAAAAGGTTGTTTCATTAATTTTGAAATTGATGAATTACATTGGAAGTCAAACAACTTAAAAAGACATAAACACAACCCTGGGGAAGCTCAAGGGTCTTAGGAAATTAAAATGACATGAATTCCAACAGAAATTGAAAGGTTCAAAATTTATTACAATGTTTATTTTGCGGTTTTTGACTTCTAAACAACCCCGGATAGCTAAAATTCATCATACATCGCAGCAAAGTAGTGAGTTTAAACTGGAACGTCGCGCTTTTTTCGAAAAGGTATCATGGGCTTGAAACAGAGCTCGAACGCAAAATATATGAATTCCCGTTGCGTCCTTTTGTCTTCCTTCAGTCCATTTGTCAAGCATCCAAAAAATCCCAACACAATATTCCTCTTCCTATTTTAACACCATATTGGGCATTTGAGTGGAGATTTTCTCTAATGCGCCATTCCTTGTTAGTTTTAAATTGCTCCATTTTCTTTACTTCTTAAAAATTCACTCCAATCTTGTCCTATATCATTGTTCACTGTAAATCATTTTGGTCATTCCGTGATAAATTTGTCAATATATTCATTAAATTGTCACGTAAACGATCACATGACTACATTTTTAAAAATATTTTTGTCAAACAAGCCCCTCTACCTAACGAGAATAGTACCATAGCAGAATCAATGCGTACTGACTCTGATTAATTTATGTCCATTAACTAGAAGAAAAAAAAATACACCAAAAAAAAATGAACTAGAATAAAGCATCTGGCAGTTGGATTTGTTTTCTTATAATTTAGTTTAATTTAAAGTAGAGTATAAATTTACGCTTTCATCATTTCATTTAGTGCAAATTTATCGTTGTATATATCATAAAAGAAGGTAGGGTATCAAATTATCAATTCTATAGATCTATACAATTAACTCATTACTTTTCTCTCGCAACACAAACAATATATTCATTGAAAGGATGGGAGGAAGCATTTGTTTCATCATAAACTATCCTAAATACATATCCAAACCATACAACCAATTGCCATATTTACAATAATTTCAAAAAAAAAAAAAAAAAAAAAAAAAAAAAAAAAACCACTTCACTCGAATTAAATACAAAAAGAAAATGCAAAGTTTTGAGGACTTAATAATTTACAAATACATATGAATTTGCAGTTAGTTACATTTTTTTGGGATATAATAGAATACATACACGATATTATGCGTACTGTAATCATAGTTTCGGTACAAAAAGTCTTCATTGCAGGCATATAATTATGAGTTTTTGAACGCTACCAGTCATGAATTCCTTCTAGCACGATTACAATGAGCATCACTAATCTCTAAATAAATTTCTCTAGAATCCTTGATTTGAGAGGATCTGAGGGCCGAAAAGTCTCCAACCACAAGTTGGAGGACGTACGGATAATCTCCGGATAATCTCCGTACGTCTTCAAACCCTTCTCCGACTTGATAATCCCCAAGATGTCCCCAAGAATGTTGCCTGCAAGCCCTACTTCCCGAAGAAGCCCTGGCTCCTCTCCATCTTCGTGTATTAATCGACCGATCTAATTCAAGGAAACGACAATCCTAAAATGACCTTGGCAAAGATAAGGCCAAGAAACACTGGTGCTCTCGGGGCATCAATGACCGTATCCTCTAAGGTCGACAGAACAATTTCAAACCTGGGCAGATAAAAGAAGAAATTAAATAATAGAAAAATGCACAATACCGAGAAGACCAATTTCAATAACCAAATGCAGATGTAAACTTTCCCCTACCCCTTGATGAGCTGAGATTGACTCAAAGTTCCATCATTGGTCTTTGTGAGGTTGATTAGAAGCTTTGCCAAGAGATCTCTTTCAGCGTCGTTCCTCTCAAAAGAGTCTATGACCCAAAGAGATATCATCAACGGATGGAAACTTGGTGAGTTCAACTCCTTAATGCATAAAGCAACCTCTTTCTCGTCTCGAGCACTGAAAATAGAAAGGAAAACAAAATTAAGGAAGAGCATAAGAAAAATCTTAACAAGGGTTATCAGAAGTTGTATAATACATCAAACCATATATATCTAGAACGTAATCTAAGATGAGTTCTTGGAAAGCCAATGACTGAACATCAACAATATGTATTTAAATCTTTAATGTCAAAGGTTGCGAGCATCCACCAGGTCCAACTCTGACATCAAGTGGATGCATCAGGGCAAGAATGAGTTGTTTTAATATGGTAAGAACAAAGCAGGGGAAAACGAGGCTGACCACAATTAAAGTAAAACCATTTAGATATCACATTACTTGTCATTACACTCACTGCATTCAACTCAACCTAGAAGTTTCCAAAGTAGCAGGTCAAATGTTGAACAAAGTCTGCAGTTCTCCATGCAAAATAATTTCCCAAGGTTTCTCAATATCCTTGAATGCACAACAACAAATTCAGCAAAACATTACAAGGGCAGATAACCCTCCAAAAAATTAAGACATACATGAAAAATGATAAAATGATCCAAACTTATTTATTTCTATATCTGCGTAAGTTATGCAAAGAAACCCTAAAGTAGTCTTTAATCTAGTTGTAGGAGGGTGGTCCGGGACAAATCTATGCACTTCAACTTGAACACTGTGACAGCTAACCTGACTATAAGACTGGATACTTTTCAATAGATGTGAAAAAATATACATAAACATTTAAACAATTGCAATCATGCGGTTAAACTAAAACAGCAACTAAAACAATTGGCCAACTGCATAGGAAGTGAATTTTCCAACTGAGATCTAACAATTACAGATGAGTTGGTTACCAAGAGGAATGTTAGAGTAGATAGAAATCACTGTCGTACGGCCTTCGGCCTACATTCTTTTATTTTCTTTTCTAACACAGATATTCAAACTTCAGGACCTCTACCTACACCTCACTCATCCCATGCCACTTGAGCTTTGCTCATGGGTCCCATATTCTAACACCAACTACATTTACGAGAGTCCGAATGAATTGTGTCTACTACTTTATAACATAGCATACAAGTAATCGCACAAAAAAAATCCATCACAACTAACTCAACTCCTTTACTTATGATTGTTTTTTTCTTTTCCATTCTGTCTTCTGTACCACCCCCTGTGGGATCCATTCAATGCCAGAGACAAACAATCCTGATTCTATTTATGCAACTTGAAGTCGATCAAAAAACCTGGAGATGAGCAACAATTGCTCCCAAGTCCTATTCATTCCCCAGGCACAGAACACACATGCCCTACTTTCCTTTCAAGAATTGAACGCATAATCACATTAAGCAAATCATAGGCAGATTTTTTTAGCACGCAGAGAATTATCACATCTGAAAGATGCATTGAACTAAGAAAATTACAAAAATTAATTAGAAGTCTAAAGCATGCATGAGACAAGAATTTCTTAACCCCACAAAAAAAAGGTAATGAGACAGGACTGCTCTCTCAAAACTACGAATATACCTGTAAAATTCTCTAATCACTGCCAAAGACATATCTCTAAGACTGTCTTCAGTCAACACATTTTCTGAAGGAACATTTTGTGTTAAAGCTGCTCCATGTGCACGTGTGGGTGGTGAAGTTGGAAGAGTTCTATCGAAACTATGAACATTAGGTGAAGATAACATAGTTGATCCTCTTGGACTAGGAGGCCCCCTTCTAGCTGATGGATTGATTCCAGGACCACGGGCCAGCCTACTAGACTGTGCCTGTAGTTCTTGTGCAGAATCTCTGTGCACTTCCTCAATCTTTTTTGGTCCTTCAACTTTGCTCCCCTGCTGCCATTTATTCTTTCTCAAATCAATTGCATCCTTCAACATGAACCTAACCCTAGAAGATAATTTCATGTTATTCGATAAGCTTTTCATCCTTTCAAAATATGCATCCATGTGCTCCTTGGCTTTCGGATGATCAATCATCTCCCCAATTGTGCTCATTAGTATGCACAAAGCTTCAATATCTTCCTCATCTGGAGTCTGTTGCTGACCTAGCAACTTTTTAATGCATTCGTGCATAATTCTCTCCGTCAACATTTTCTTTTTGTATAGTTCCCCAATTAATCTAATGTTACCCAATGTTCGTCTTCGCGCTTTGATTCTTTTCTCCTCTTCTTCTTCAGACAGTTTCACCTGACCCTCTTCATTGGCCTTATAGGCCTCCTCTTGCTCTCTTTCTCCCCTCTCAAATTCCTCCTGGCACTTCCACAAAAGCAATCTCTTAAAAGTTATCTTTTCTTTGTCTTCACTGAAATCAGGCAACTCTCTGGCAAGATAAAAACAGAAGTTAGCATACATCTCACAGAGAGTAGGCTCCAAAAGAGCCTTGTCAAAGATCTGTGAAATGACACCACTTAGAGTCCTCGCATTATCTATATTAACAACTTTCACTTGCTCGAATAGTTTTTCAAAGTTTTGAGGAGTCAACTTGTTCAGTATAGCCTTTAACTGCCTTTGCTTGGCCTGCTCTTCATCACTCACTTTACCCACTTCATTCTTCCTGTCAGCTTGGTGCCTTTGCTCGAATAGTTTTTCAAAGTTTTGAGGAGTTAATTTCATGTGGGCATTAGGTGAAGATAACTTAGTCGATCCTCTTGGACTGAATTCCATAGGAGGCCCCCTTCTAGCTGATGGATTGATTCCAGGATCACGGACCAGCCTACTAGACTGTGCTTGTCGTTCTTGTGCAGCATCTCTGTGTACTTCCTCAATCTTTATTCGTCCTTCAACTTTCCTCCTCTGCTGCCATTTATTCTTTCTCAAATCAATTGCATCATTCAACATGAACCTAACTCTAGAAGATAATTTCATGTTATTCGATAAGCTTTTCATCCTTTCAAAATATGGATCCATGTACTTCTTGGCTTTCGGATGATCAATCATCTCCCCTATGGTGCTCATTAGTTTGCACAAAACTTCAATATCTTGCCCATCTGGAGTCTGTTGCTGACCAAACAACTTTTTAATGCATTCGTGCATTATTCTCTCAGTCAACATTCTCTTTTTGTATAGCTCCCCAATCAAGCTAATATTACCCAACCTTCGTGTTCGCGCTTTGATTCTTTTCTCCTCTCTTTCTTCTTCAGACTGTTTCACCTGGCCCTCCTCATCAGCCTTATTGGTCTCCTCTTGCTCTCTTCCTCCCCTCTCAAATTCCTCCTGGCACTTGTTCAAAAGCAATCTCTTAAAAGTTATCTTTTCATTGTCTTCACTGAAATCAGGCAACTCTCCGGCAAGATAAAAACAGAAGTTAGCATACATATCACAGAATGTAGGCCGCATAAGAGCATTGTCAAAGATCTGTGAAACGACGGCAGTTAGAGTCGTTGCATTATCTATATTAACAGCTTTTACCTGCTCGAATAGTTTTTCAAAGTTTTGAGGAGTTAACTTGTTCAGTATAGCCTTTAACTTCCTTTGCTTGGCCAACTCTTCATCACTCACTTTATCCACTTCATTCTTCCTGTCAGCTTGGTGCATCACCTGTAATGGAGTATGAGGAGAAGGCATCAAGCCCTTAGGTTGAAAATTCGTAGCTCTCTGCCACCTGTCGGCATCAGAATTATTTCTTTGCATCCCTCCCTGATGACCAACAGAGTGAGCAGGACCAGGCAGGATCCCTCTAACATGCTGCTGAACTGGTGTCCGTGCACATGGACTCCTCAAAACACCAAAATTACTACCCAGTTGCTGGGGGCATTGTGACGCCATGCTGATCCCCAAGTTGCCTGTCTGAGGTATCTGAGGACCCATTTGGGGGGTAAAAGGCATGTTCTGGCTCTGATGCATAATTCCCTTGGGCTGCATTGGATGGGGCTGGAGACCTGGAACAAACACTGGCTGCTGTACTTGAGTACTACCAATTGGTAATTGCACAGGCATTGGCATTTGAATTGAACTGGAGCTCATACTCTGAGATTGGATCTGCTGGTTGGGGCCACCAAATTGCACCAGAACCTGTGGCTGATGAAATGGCATTGGCATGGATATCCCAACCTGAACAGAAATGCCCTTGGATGCATCTCCTGGGGCTAAAACCAACAGAAAATATTAATACCTGATTATTTGCATTTATCAATATATCATATCAGCACGTTAAACTCATTACTAAATCGCCTATTTGGGAGAAAACTGCCAAGAAAATCTAGCATTGACATCATAACGTTGCTATATAACAGTGAAAATATGCCAACATTCCCCAACATCGAGTACAACAACATCCCCATGGCCCAGAGTGTGAACTTACGCTTTGCTGGTGTAGTGGGTTTTCTTGTGTCAGAAGTCACAGAGACAGATTGAGAAGTCGGAGGCTTTGGAACAATTCGGGAGCATCTCTGAGGGGCTGATGCCTCAGCTGTCTGGGCAGCGGTGCTTGCAATGGGTACATCAGAACCTCCTACATTAAATCAATCGCAGGAAAACATTGCCAAGAAATGAAAATCAAACAAAATGAGAAACACAGATTTTAATTTCAGATTCCCAAACTCCTCCAACTAACCATAAAACTCTACAAAACAATCATGATATTATCAAATAAATTTCTAGACTGATAGAACTGAAACTTCGAAATCTGTACCATGCAATTGGGGCTGTGCATGGGCTCCATTTTGTACACCACCACGTTGTGCAGGAACCATACCGGAAACCTGAGGACTTACACTAGTTACACTTGCCCTGGATTGTCCTCCTTGCGTATTGTTAGTATTCTTCTTATAACTGAATATTTGAAATAAAAATCATCAAACCATAATATCCAACACTCTCAAAAATTCCGAAACGTTTAAATAAATATAAAAAAACGAAATTTGAAATCACAATCCAAAGCAATATACTTGCATAGATTGTTAAAAGTGAAGTACAACTGATCAGAAACAAACCCTACACAGAGACACATATGCCAATAAGTAGAACGATATACACACAGATATATGCACCTGTGGTTGGAGGAAATGAAAAGGACGGGCCCACCGGCGCCGGCAGCGGTGCCCTTAGGCTAAGCGCGGGAGTATCCCCTGTGCTGCCGATTAGAGCTTGTGGATCGCCCTGTTTTCCGGTACTGCGTCTTGTTCTTTTCCGACGTTGATTAATTGAAGTACATTTATTCCTACGATTAATTCCCAAAAAATTTTCTCTGCAACCAAACATGCAGATCCATAAACCCCAAATCAAATCAATCAAACCTAATTAACTGAAAATCGTACCGTAAAGCGAGTGATTAAGAGAATGATTAGGGTTTGATTGGAGTACCTTGAGAGTGAGAGTGAGGAGAAAGAATTAAGGTTTTATTGAGAAACCATGGGAAAGCTACAGAGGGTGATATGAGCGTCAGTGACTCTACATGACCGAAAAAGAATTATAATCCTTAGTAAAATTATAAAGTAGCACCGACAAAGTACTTGATGTACTTTATGTAAGGTGTTTTTAAAACAAAAATTATTTTTACAATCGTTATCAGTCATTTAATAAGATTATGTAAACGGGCCATAAAAGAAAAACTTAGAGAGAGGAACAGTTGTTTTGGTGTCTTGGTAAGAGGGAGGGATGCCCGCTTTAGATTCTTTTAGCTGGATCTTCACATTTTAATCATTCATTATATATTATGTGCTTAATTTTTATTAGGTAATATTTATATTTAATTTTAAATAAAAATTTAAAATAATTTATAATCGCACGATATACTATAAACAATTAAAATGTTAGAATTCATACCATTGATATGTGGATGGGATTCCCCTCTTTTAGTACCTTATTTTAATCTCTTTTATCAATTATTGTTCAATTTCTTTTTAATTTTTTTTTACTATTCATTTGTACCAATCATTTTTCTTTCCTCTTTTTCTCACTAAAGCAACCTACCTTGCTAAGCAAACTCATTAAACCTAAAATAACGACAAAAACCTAAAAAGTTTAATCGTGCCTATTTAATTTTCTAGAGTCACCACTTGGTACTACTCTGTAGTAGTGTTTTTCTTTACTTGTAAATGGCAGGTCTTAGGTTCGATTCTCACTAAAACCGAATTTGAACCACATTATTGTTAGTTTATTGTGAGGCTTAGCCCACTCACTCACCTTTTAATATAAATAATATCGTTTGTTAAAAAAAAATAAAAAAAAATAAAAATTCTAGTGTCATTGCTGCTTAGTATTACGGTTTAATAATATTTTTTTTCTTTTATAAATCAAAGTTTTTCTTTTCGATCAATTTGGTGCAAGCACACTATTTGATCAATCTAATGAAAGTTCAACAATCAATTCGGTCAAAGACTAAATTGATACAATTTTAATATCTAATAGTGCAAACTAGCAAATGTAATTCGTTAATACTTATCAATTTTATTGTTTAATTTTCTTGATTTTTAAGTTTTTATATCTTTTTAGGATCATAATTTTTCTTTTTAGTAATATCACTTGTATTAAAGAAAATGCACACATTATATATTTTAAAAAAAAACTCAGTTACATATGCATGTATAACACAGGGTATATAATGAAATATAATAAGATACATATTACTTAGCTTATATACTAAATATCGTTCATATACAAATATTTTCTCAAAATATTCGTCGATATATTTGTAAATTAAGCTATCGGTACGATATTTAAAACCTTGGTTATTGTGAAAACACCAATGTGAAACAAAATGGGAGATGAATGGTTGAGTAATAGTATGGTTGTTTACACTGTGAGAGAGGTGTTTTTGCTTTTATTGATTATGAGCCTATTATGCGATGCATTCATGACATAAAACCTCGCTAGCAGTAATGTATTGATAAATTATGAACGGCATTAGCATTGTTTACTATCTAAAAAGATTTGGTTGTCTAAATTTTTTTGGGACATCTTGCCCTTTTAAATTTTGCCTCTCTCCCGACAACTCCTGGCTTCGCCACTGTTTGTGGTAGTGTTAAAAAAAAAAATTGGACATCTTACCCTTTAATATAGATAATATCGTTTGTTAAAAAAAAAAAAAAATCTAGTGTCATTGCTGCTTAGTATTACGGTTTAATAGTATTATTTTTCATTTGTAAGTGAAAGTTATTCTTTTCTATCAATTTGGTGCAAGCACACTATTTGATCAATTTAATGAAAGTTCAACAATCAATTCGGTCAAAGACTAAATTGACACAATTTCAATACTTATCAATTTTATTGTTTAATTTTCTTGATTTTTAACTTTTTATATCTTTCTATGATCATTATTTTTTGTTTGTTTTGCTTTGTGATCAATGGTGAAGCCATAAAGGCATAAGGAGGTGCAACCGCATCTCCATTGTGGAAAATCGACCCTAAAAGTGAGAATTCGTGCTGTGATTTCTCTGAACTTGCACAAAACTGACACAGAACATTGTTGTTGCATTGCGCACATCTTTTTTTTTATCGATACTATCGGCAAGAATCCACCCCACCAATATAAGTGAATATCCGTTTAACATTGGTACTATTGGCGAATATCGAAGAAATAAGTCGAAATATCATTCATTCCGATGAGAGCAGCGACTGTTGCAGAAGCAGTAGTTCAAAAAAGTCGCGAGGAAGAAGAAGCATGCGGTTCTTGGGTTTACTGCTATTTAAGTTCAAATGCACAGTTTATTTTTGTTGTGGCTAACAATGAAACTATAGCTGCAAGCACTTCTGATTTTTCTTTTTTCCTTCTTTTTTTTCTTTCAAATATTATAAAAAAAATCAAACTCCTAAATGAAAACATGCCGTTAAGATAAGAAAAAAAAACATAAAATTTACGCTAAGATGAAATTATTAATCAAACCATTCTTAAATTTTTCTTTCTAGTTCAGAGTTTTATAAAAAATAGAAAGTAACTCACATTATATAAGAAATGTATTTTTCATAAAAAAAATAAATAAATAACTCATTTATATATACATGTGTAACACATGGTATATAAAGAAATATAATAAGATACATATAACTTAGCTTATATACTAAATATCGTTAATATAAAAATATTTTCTCAAAATATTTGTCGATATATCTGTAAATTAAGTTATCGGCATTTTCACAAAAATCGATATTTAAAACCTTGGATATTGTGAAACCACTAATGCGAAACAAAATGGGAGATCAATAGTTGAGTAATAGTATGGTTGTTTACACTGAGAGATGTGTTTTTGCTTTTATTGATAATGAGCATATTATGCGAATCTTTCATGACATAAAACCTTTTCGGCAACAATGTATTGATAAATTATGAATGACATTAACATTGTTTACTATCTAAAAGGATTTCGTTGTCTAAATTTTTTGGGACATCTTAGCCTTTTAAATTTTGCCCCTTTGTCGACAACTCCTGGCTTTGCCACTGTTTGTGGTAGTGTACAGGCAGTGATATCTTTTGATGAAGCTTTTATGGCTTGATATTTTATGTTTTTGTTTCAGATGGACCATTTTGAGTTGTCGATTGTATCTTATTGTGTTTTACTGAAGCATCTTAGCCTCACAAAAAAGATGTACACATATCTCCCTTAGTGCATCGACCCCACATGTTGTTTTGTTTACCGCATGTTGATAATTTTCTATTTATACACATATTGTAACGACCCGTTCCCAATTTTACAGTTTTTTTTTTATAATTTTGATAAGTGAATTTACGAAAATGCCCTTCAAGGCAAATACGTTGACTTTTGTTGACTGCTGTGTCGTGTCACGTAATACTCGTTTTCATGGTGTATCCTCATAGTACTCGTCGCTACGGACATGTGGGCACAAGTGGAATGTAATTTGGAGTTATAACGAAGATTCTACGAACCCTTAAACGTCGAGGGCATTTTGGTAATTTTCCATTTGAAACACAAGTGTTATTTTGTTTGACCATTGGATGAGTGCCACGTGGGGCCACCCCCACTTTTATTGAACTCTCTCTCTCTTTCTGTTTCTTCTTCTTCCGTAGCTCTTCTCTCTAACTCTCTAACTCTCTCTCGGCTCTCCCTTTCTCCCGTGAAACAAACCACCATCATCACCAAAAATTTCGACTTGTTGAACATCAAAACCACCATTATCTGCATGTCTTCACCACCATCAACCTAGTTTTGAGTTTTGTTTCATTGAAAACGAATCCTAACCTCGAGTTTGAAGAACAAGGTTTTGGGTGGAGACTTCCAGGCGTGATTCAGAAAATTCCCAGACATCTTTTGAACTCAAAATAGGTATAAATAGATTCCTCATGTTGTGCAGATGAATTTTCATGTTTGGATCGTGTGATTTGGTGAAGAAATGAGAAAGTTATAATGATTTAAAGTTTACCCGGTTTTCTGCGACCTCTGCCACTTTCGAGGCGTTTTACGACCAAATCACAGCGGTATAGCCATTGTAAGATATCAATCTCTTTTCTCGTCGAGAACTACGATTTCCATTTTTGAATCACTTGATTTCGTTGAGTATTGACAAAGTTATGGATGTTGAAAGGTTGCCCAGAAATTCTGGTGAATTTCCCTGTTTCCCAGGACAGCCGTCTTTCAGGCCATTTTCTGGCCATCTCCAGTGACCATTTCGACTCCAAGTAGGTATAATCTTGTTCTACACTTCTCTAGCTTCATTTTGGTATATTATGGGTCGAATTTGGTTGACAAACAAGTGAGATATGGAGTTCCAAAGATTGCCCAGAAAATCTGCAAAATCTGCAGAATCTGACGAAATTTCATTAAGGTCTGCCACTTGAACATTATAGCAATCGACGATTCGACCGATGGATCATCACTAAACTTTAATACGTTATAGTACATAATATTTGAGGACCATAGAAACTTGCAGATCGGGAAGCCAACGTACGGATCTTCCCGAATTGGAATTGTAAGTTTATAAAATAAAACGTTAACCGCCACTTGAATTTGCAATAGGAAGAGATCCAGACGTTGGATCGTAATGAAACTTTACTATGTTGTTCTAGAAGCATAATGTGAATCTTTGGAAGTTACAGATCGGAAATCTGAGATGCGGATCTTCCAGATCGAGTTACGTAGGGTTGTGGACCCTACCGTCGATCTTTGATCAACGGTTGACTTTTGGTCAATGAGTCTCAAATCATTCTAGAACATCCTTGGGGATGTATTTTATGTAAATTATGTGTTCTATCAGTAAGGATTCTGAGACGTGGTTTGATATTTGTTCTAGACGCCGATCGTTCGTGATGCCTTGATGTTTGTGTTAAGGAGTTATAGCGCGAACTCTAGGTGAGTGGGCTTTTGGTTTTCTATATATGCGTATATATGTTTTCTATTTTCTCAGAAATTGCTTTAAATGGATTTATGTTTTTAAATGCCATGTCAATTGCATTATATTTTAGTTTATGCATTAGTATAGAAATGCATTTTATTGCATGATGCTGCGAACGCTTAGGTAAGCTTCAGGTGAGTACATATTGATGATAGTGATTGCAGTGTGTATGGTTATGTTTAGATGCATTTAGTGCTCATGATCCTGCACCCCGGTGTTAGTGCTCCGCCCGAGGCTAGGGCCTAGCCTTCACGTGATTGTTCACCTTCCGCACCACATGCTCACCTTGGATCCAAGGCAGGTGTCAGCCTGTCGTACATACCACATTAGGTGGTTCTAACTCGTAGGTGACTTGCAATACTTCGCACAGCTTTCACGTGATCGTAGCACTTGAGCATATCTATTTACACCCAGCCTGTCGTACACATGTTTGGATCGTGTGATTTGGTGAAGAAATGAGAAAGTTATAACGATTTAAAGTTTGCCCAGTTTCCGACTATCTCCACCACTTTCGAGGCGTTTTACGGTCAAATCACTGCAATATAGCCATCTTTTAAGGTACCAATCTCTTCCTCACGTCAAGAACTATGATTTCCGTTTTTGAATCACTTGATTTCGTTGAGTATTGACAAAGTTATGGACGTTGAAAGGTTGCCCAAAAATTCTGGTGAATTTCCCTGTTTTCCCGGGACAGCCGTCTTTCAGGCCATTTTCTGGCCATCTCGGATGACCATTTGAACTCCAAGCAGGTATAATCTTGTTCTACACTCCTCTAGCTTCGTTTTGGTATATTATGGATCGAATTTGATTGACAAACAAGAGAGATATGGAGCTCCAAAGATTGCCCAGAAAATCTGCAGAATCTGGCGAAATTTCGTTAAGGTCTGCCACTTGAACATTATAGCAATCGACAATTCGACCAATGGATCGTCACTAAACTTTAATACGTTATAGTACGTAATATTTGAGGACCATAGAAACTTGCGGATCGGGAATCCTACGGATCTTCTCGAATTGGAATTGTAAGTTTATAAAATAAAACGTTAACCGCCACTTGAATTTGCAATAGGCGGAACTAGTGCTTGTTTCTTTGTTAAATGAACAAGGAACTTGAGAACTAAGCACAAGGGCATGGACATTTCATGTGCCATGATTCTTCACTTACAAATTGTTTTATGAAGAATGAGAGTTGCTTTAAACAACTCTTAAAAGTTTGTAACCTTGTTTAAAGCAAGATAGTTGTTAAGTGATAATAGTCCAACAATATGGAGAATGATGATTTTGAATCATGTGGACTCATAATGATTTTGAATCATTGAGTGTTAAAGTGTTAAACCACTTCACAAGATGGAAACTAGCCTAGGACTTCACCTTTGTGTCCCTATCCAAATTGTTCACTAAGTTTATTGTAAACTGTATGGTGAACAATAACCATAAACTCTCCAAATCTTTTGATGTGTACAACACGATTAAAAAAAAAGTTTCAGAAGAGACAGTGGGACTTCAGGGACCATGACTATCGTAGTTATAGGTGAAGTCAAATGAAGAAGGCCAAATAACTCCAAGGGAACAAACTTTCTTTTTGAAAGGATGGACATTGGAAGGAGTATTTGCAACCATTGTCTTACAAGTGTCGAGAACACACATTTCGAAGGTGTTGTAAATTGTTCTTGAAATAGTTCAAAACAGTTGGTTCTTCAACATAATTGTTTGATTTTGTACTAGTAACTATGTATGTAATCGTTGTAAAATAGTGACTAATAAGATCCATGCGAAAGCATTTGGTACTTACTTCCTCATATGAACTACCAAAGAAATTGGAAAAACAAAGATTGTCTTTAAATTTCAATTTTAACAGGGAACTTAATTCCATCACTATAGTTTTAAGAGATGCATGCATTGTTTTGTTTGACAAAACATTATTTTTTATTAATGAATGGATTATAGTAATCCGATTAATTGTCTCTATATCGTAGAGATGATGTGGTAGTGTTAACCATTTAGAATATAATGATGCTTCAAACCCAAAACATTACAAGATAGCGACTAACCCTACTAAGTTGCGACACCTTAAAAACATAAATTACAAGTTGTCCATAGATGGATGTTATGGATTGTTAGATCCGGATCCAATGCCTTCTTGTTAAACTTGTATAAGGGCGAAATGTTCGAATCTTTATTCTTTTGGAGAGAAGAAAGAGTCGCAAAGTTGTTGAGGTTAATTCACTTAGATGTTATCGCATTTATCCATAACATACTACTACTTATGTTGTATGACATTCACTGAAGATCACTCTCAGTTGGACTATCTTGTATTTCGAATAAACACAAGTCCCAATATTTTGTAAAAGGTTTCAAAGAATTCAAGAATGTAAGTTGATGATTAAGACGTCTAAAGTATTTCTCTCCTTAGATTTGATCAAAGGAAAATGAGCAATGTTTGTTTTGAGCACAATCTTGTGGGATATCCTTAAATTAACCTTTGGATATCACATTTATAGACCAATTATAAAGGTTGTTTGTTGGGTAGTTCATTGTAATCCGACAAAAGGATTTGCCTATTATAGAGTAAATGAACAAGAGATAGAACTCAAGGAACGAGTTCTTTGAGAGACAAGATGATACTCAACAAACTTAACAACCTGGTTCCTACACCACAAGCTCCAAGATAGTCGAGAATGATCCATCAACCATCTTAGTTGAATAGTTTGAACTTTATGACTAGATCATATAGTTACACCTCTAAAATTCGAAAGAAATTAGAACGAAGATCCTTATGACGACATTGAGTGTGTGTATGACATATACTCAAGGAAATGGTATAATACCATTTGACCCCAAATAACGAAACCTTCAAAGCTAATTTGTAGCTTAAGGTGACTACAATCGAAGAGATTGGTTGACTTGTAAGAAACCATCTTTGACTTAGTCTTGGTTTCAATTAATTCGAAGATTGCTTGCTACAACTAAACAGTGATTCAACATTTGGACATAATATTGGTTTCCGAAACCATTATCAAGGTAGTCTTGATGATATATGTCTAAGACTAGGAATCACAAGATGCATGAGTTGTAGAGATCCATCCACCATGAATCTAAGCAAGCTAGTGGGAACTATAAGCATCTCATGAGAAAATAACAAATTGTTTGGTTTCTCATAAGATGGGAATGAATCTCTTGTTTACTAGGTTTACAAAAGATTAATGGGAGTTAATCATATTCCTAAATTTGAACATATATATATGACATATTAAATTTTGGAAATGAAAAGAATTCTTCTTCGATAAAGTTATGTCTTTAAACATTCTATAATGATATGACGTATATGGGAGACATGGTCTATATACTTGGGGATAGAAATCTATAATGATAGATTTCAAGATATAATTGGATGATCTCAATCCCTATTGATAGACAAAAGATGCTAGGAAGTTTCTCAAATGATAAACTTCAAATAGAAGGACAATTCTAGTATGACTAGGAAGTTGCTTTTCTTAAAGGGAATGTACCCTTTGACTCCCAAAGAAATGTGTAAACAGAATCATGTATGCATGCGCATAAAGGTGATTTACGTATTTCATTTTGTATGAAAAACATTGATATGAGTTGTACCTATAATAGGACAAGACGATATCAGTGCAAACCCAGGATCAGAATCATGGCAACTGTCAAGTGAGTCCTTAGGTGTTTAAGAAATACTAAAGAATAGGTTCCTCAAGAATGAGGAAGATTCAAAGTAATGAATGGAAGCATAAAAGTATTAGATTATGAATCTAATATTATATGCATAATTGGATATATCTTTATTATGACTAAAGAGGTATTTGGATGGAAACACTAAAAGTAATGACTCTATTGTGTTCCATCATGCATGCAATATATATATATATATATATATATATATATAGCCAGATAGAAGCTTACAACAATGTTGTTTGGATAGGAAAGTTCATTTATGAACTCTTTATTTAGTTCCAACCAGAAAGTGTCACTAGTGCACCCGACTACGACACTAATGGGGCGATAGCTCAAGCAGGGAATCAAGGTCTCATCATTATCCGAACAAAATTGAGAGACCGAACCACATGATTGACAATCATGTATAATGGTGATGTCATTAATCTTAAGGTTGCTTCTGTGGATAGCATATAGATATCCACTGTCCAGGCCTACTACTCAGCTATTTTTAAAATGAATTTAGAAGAGGTTCATCACTGATGACACGGCTGATGGCAATCATATGATGATACTTTACTATCATTTCAAATGTTAAACTAAACTAGTGTCACAACCAAAACCATGTGGAATAACTAGATTGATGGATTGAGTTGGGTAGAAAACAAACTCAATAACTGCCCATAAGTATTGAACATGCAAATTTACAAAGTTAAGATACAACTTATTCCCAAAATCCTTCATCACTAGAGATACCAAACCTCCTAGCTTTACACCACAGTTTGGAGTAAGCTTTACAAGTAGCACTTACAAAGAGACTTAAAAAAATATGTTAGGCTCTAACACTACACATTACAAGTAAAGCAACATGCAGTATGCAAAATCAAAATAGATGCACTTCGATAAGCTTTTTAAGACAACTCGAGGATATCACTACCTTTATACCTTCACTTAAGTCCTGAAATGATAAAATAGGGTAAGCTTCACAAGCTTAGTAGGTACAACAAAATGATTCATTTCAATTAAGATTCTAACGAGGCATGCATCTCGAATGATAGAAATATAGTTTACATTCAAAAGATACATAGTTATACATCACATAGGGATAACATAGGTTCAAAGTATTTTCACTTCTCAAAACACAATCATTTCAATACTTTCCCTTCTTAGTTAGTACCCAACACCGTATTCATGAGCCTTAATCACCGGTTACAGCCACCGCTTTAGATTAAGTTCACCGAGTTAGCCATCTTGATCAGGTTTGGGGTCTTCCACCCTAGGGAGACACAATCCCTACTTACTGAAATGCTAATCAGGTTTGGTGTCTTCCACCCTAGGGAGACACAATCTTGACTTACTAAAATCCTTGGAGACATAATCCCTACTTACTGGTATATTTTTATTTCGAAGTACTTGATTTCGAGAATCTAAAATCTTGGTCGGGGGCCATCATCAAATGTCACACCTGCCGTTAACTCTACATCCTCCAAATTAATGACATGAGAAGGACCTGGTCTGTACTTGTGGTCGAGACTCAAAACGAACAATATCGTGCTACGGTGGAGTCGAGCTTAGGATGTGGTGGGGGCCCTGGTTGAGATTTGACATCATACCATCATTTGAATTTTTAAAACCATACAAACCTCATGAATAGTTGTTTTGGTAAAGTGTGAAAATTAGTAAAACTTCATAATAATTAATTTACAAATGCGAAAAATATTCTGCTAATTGGTACGTGACAGGGAATGCAATATCTTCGACATGGTATGTTCAATGTAGCAAATGGGTGTCAAGAACATGGTAATTGACCGAGGAGGTGTAATCAAGCAACAAATCATGAAACATGTACTAGTGACACGTGGCATCTTAGGATTCATTGGATACAACATTTCTCAAGTTTTTTTGGCATCAATATGACGATAAAACTACATGTAGACTTTTTTGCACTGCCACATGCCCAAATTCGAATTTAGCGAGGATGGAAATCAAATTTTGCAATGGACATTTCCCTCAAATATTTTGACAGTAAGCACGTAGCAGGAAATACACAACTTTTCATAAACCCACCTAAATTCTATGGGAAATTTTATTTGAACCCTATAACATTTTTCTACACATAACTTAAACTTTATTTTTACTTATCTTTTTACTCTATTGCATAATTACCATCAAGCACGAAATGAAATTAACAATGAAACTAAAACTTATCAATAAACCCACTCTATAATTCAACTCTACCATCACCCCTTATTTCATCCAAATAATCCATGTAATGATTTCATCCGACCTTCTAGTGCATGCATGGTTCTTTCGTTTAATTAAATCACTGCAAATACAGTACCAAGGATGAGACAGGATTCATTCAAGCCATGAAACTGGTTATCACTGAAACTTCATCTACTTCTAGTATGGATAGATTATATGAAACTTCCTTTGAGAAGTCCTTTAAGAATTGATAAAGCCATTTCAAATGTGAAAGAGTAACAATACCTAATTGACTGAACTAATGTTAATAAACGAATGGGAAAGAGAGCTAGAGAATCAGAGAGATTTTAAACCATGGAGAAAGGGGCCATGCTTCAGTAGGTGGTTTGATTTCAACATTGCTAGGACTATCATATTGCGTAGATTATGAATTTGTCTATTTTTTTCGTAGTCCTAACTTGAAATGGACTTGTTTGCAAATTTAGGATTTGTATTTTCTAAATGGGTGTAGAGATAAATCTATAAATTGAATTAGGTTTGCAAGGATAGTTTAGGTAGTAAATTTCGGTTTAAAGAGATATTGATAGTTTAATAAAAAGTAATATGGGTAAAAAGAGTAAGTTGAGTGTAAAAAGAAGTTACATGGGTTCAAATAAAAATTTTCAAATCCTATATATTGAACACTGAGTTAAAACACTTAATAAACAATGAGCATAAGGAAAACTATAATTCCGGTAAAAAACAATGGCCAAGAAAGAACATTAGCATAAATGGACAAAAACTTATACATCTCTATGGTCACAAAACTAAGTTAACTATAATTCTGGTAAAAAACAATGGCCAAGAAAGAACATTAGCATAAATGGACAAAAACTTATACATCTTTGTGGTCACAAAACTAAGTTTCAAGTAAAAACTTCTCAAAAACTTATTAACTATCACAAGACTTGTGTAATATGTCATAAATGATCATCCCAAACGAGAGTATCATAAACAATCTCAGCATAAATGGACAAAAACTTATACATCTTTGTGGTCACAAAACTAAGTTTCAAGTAAAAACTTCTCAAAAACTTATTAACTATCACAAGACTTGTGTAATATGTCATAAATGATCATCCCAAACGAGAGTATCATAAACTATCTCAAGGCTTCCGTAAACAATATATATATATATACACACACACACATACATAAATAAATAAATAAATAAATAATTGTATCAATTGTTTTACATGAATGTAACAAACATTTCACAAGTAGAATAACCTTATTTGCCTATGTACAAGTTTACATAAGCGCTATAACACTAGACATAACTATGATAGTTTCTTAGCTCTCTTCAAAGCAAACATCTGAGGGTCTCTAATCTGCAAAATAGAAAGTTCAATTCATATAAGCAAGTTAAGCAATGGCGTATGAAAATCATACTTATTAGACATAAATGAAATATGTAAAACCCAAACACGGAGAGCATATCTTACCATATGTTTATTGGCGCAAGTCCGGTTACTAACTACAACTTCTTCGATATTTAATAAGCATTACATTACATCCCCTGTACTTGGCTCCATAAGGCACAAACAAATAAATATACAAAAAGACATTGAGAGGAGCACCCATAAACCAACAATAGAAAGAGAGAGTTCATGTATAAGGCATGCTAACTGAACAATTATCAGACACTTGACAACAATATTAGATCCTGATTAATGCCTACCAGTCTATTCATGTCATAGAGGGATTGAGAGTGTAATCTTTGCTTGGTGGTAATAAAAAGTGAAGGTTGATAGAAATAAGGACTGAATTTAGTTTTCTTTTTGAGTAATCCATCTTCTACCTTCAGACATGACACAATTTTTCATTTCTTCATCAACGTACCTTGAAAATAGTAACTTCTACATTCCAATCCAATCCAATCCAATCTTTTATGCTAAGTAAAACCTAAAGTATGAAACTACACACTCTTATAGTTCAAATTGCAATACACATCTATTCTCCAAAACATGTACTTTAGAGAAGAACTATGAACATAAATATCAACCAAAACAATTTGTAGTTCTAATTTATGAAGATACAAAACAAGGGCAATACTTGCTCAAACCCCCCTATCGCTTGGGAATGGGAACAAGATCAGCTCTAAAGTTGGAAACCCCCAGCTAGAGAGACCAGTTACAATAACCACTAAATAGACTAACCAACGAAATCCAAAACATTACCTACATCAAACAAGGTAAGCTATTCCCTCTATTGCCTGGAAAATAAAACCTTGACAAAAAGTTCTATACTTTAACAAGGTATAATTCATTTACTTATTTCATCCTCCTTTCGAATCAAACATGACCAGTGACAGGTATTAAAGAAGACAGTATTATTAACTTCCAAGACCTAATCTTTTTTATCTTCTTTTTCGGCCTTGATCTAATCCTTTTTATTGGTACAAGAAACCAACATCTCTATTGTGAAACCTTTATAACGTGCAAATAAGTAGGAAACCCTTGTTTCTTGCAATACACAAGCAGCACTCACAATGGCAGAACAATACAGTGTACAAATGTGCAAAAGACAACCTATGAATATCATCAAATCCACCAACTCAAGGACATTGGCAATCCAAAACGATGTAGGTGGTTCTGTTTGCAGAACTTCATCATTCCTACTTTTGGCACATAACATAACTTTAAGGTCAAAAAATTAAGAACAAGTAAATCAGAATAACAAATCTTTACTATCCGTGGGTTATGGCCTAGTAATTTTTGTAATGCTGGGTTCAACACCAGGGAATTCGTCTACATCCGCAACTGCAAGCAATGGCTGGCCATAGTTGTATCAAATGTACATTTTTATAGACTCCTGTAAACATGAATATTGTGAGGAAAAAATGATTACAAGGACATTGATATTCCAAGGAAAAGAAAGACTGTTACATTACAAGGGAAAGAAAGCATGAAGATGTGTGGTGGTTTGTGAGAGAAGGAAATGAAATTTCCTTCTTAAGTATTTACTATGGGGGGACAACTAATGACGAGGCTTTTAAATAGACCAGTGCCCTCTATCTCCTCTGAGGATTCTGCCCTTCTTTTGTAATGTCATCCAAACTATGAGTCCTCCATTATTTTAATTGATAATCTTTGTATTTGTTGATGAGGATGAGTATAATTAATGACTCTGTTCTAACGTGAGCTTAGGGTTGAGATTTATAGATTTTTTTTTTATAGTCAATGGTCCTCTTGGCTAGATGTGTGGGTTCTATGACGACGTGGCTTTGATTTGTGATGGTAGTTATGATCTAGGGTTATGGTTTAATGTAGAATTTTGGTTGTTTTGGGCTATGTGGGTTCGAATTCCAGTTATACCATATTTTGGTGTTGTGAGTTCTTTAGTTGTTTGTGTGGATTTTTTTTTTAAAGATTCAAGTTATTAATCCTGTCTCCTTTCCCTCCTTCACCACGTTCTCTGCAAACCTTAGTTACATCATTACCAAACTCACTACGGGACATCGCATGTCGCCTCCCGTGAACCCTAGTCCCACAGTCTCGACCGACGCACCCTCACCCATGCTATTACCACATGACAACCCTTTCTTGCAGTGGTCGAATCAATGGTTAGTGTGCTACATGAAGGTGTTCTCAAGACCTTGGAAAAGGCTGTATAAAGAATATGGGATTAATTGGTTGCACATAGTGAATTGTTCTATTAATTAAATTTTGACCTTGTTGGTGTTTGGACTGAAAATGTTCCAGGCCTAACTATAAGGCCCAAATGCTTTACAAACCAACGAGTAGGAGAATGGGCTTTAATTTGAAATAAAATAAGCAGTGGAAGCCTAATTAAGTTTCGACTAACTGTGACACGTTACAAGGGTTTTGGAGGGACATTTTGTCCCGAAGCATTTTGGACTGGTTTGGGGTTCATTGATTTTTTAAAAAGCAGCTTATGAAAAAAGTTGATGTCCAAAATGTGTTTGGTAAATGAAAAAATAATATATATCTTTTTCATAATCACATATCCAAAATAGTAGATTACAACAAAAATAAAAAATACGGTCTTTTATGCTTCTTAAGAAAGTTCTAAAGAATGCAAATTTTGAGAAACACTTATTTTTAAAGGAGGCAGAGTGATAGTAACCTTTAATAAAACTATCAAATGACAATCTTGCCCTCTATTTTGTCATTTAGCTTCTACGTTATGTGTCCACATTGATTTGGAAAAGATGATGTCTACGCCGCCCTTATCAAAACAACACACTTTACATCCAAAGCTTTACTACACCGATGAAGCAGCGAGCACTTGGATCGCCAACGAGGGAGTAGTAGAGGCGACGGCCATGCAGGAGCAGCGGATCTGGGTCATCGACAAGGGAGGAACAGTGGCGGCAGCCATGGATCACCTGGAGGAGAGGAAAAAATTAGTGAAAATATCTGGGAAATCGGAATCCGTGGGGGTGTGTGCAAAAGGTGCAGTGGTACATGGTCACGAATTTCTAAAAAAAATTCAATTTCCTATAGGTTACATAGGAGTATAAATTTTCTAATAAAAAGGTTTTTGACTTAAAAGAAAAATCATCATCATATGATTTTATTTATATACAATTGATTAAGTGGAGTCTATACTTAATATACTAATTTTCCACTTTTTTCTAGCCATATAAAAACTTGTGTATTACTTTATTCCACAAACACAAGCATATTTATGTATCTCTCCTTCAGTCGTGCTCCATTTTTCATGGATGAACCCTAAACCATTATTTCATGGCAATTTGAGATTATTCAATTAGTAAGAGTGAGATGTTGATTTTAATTAAGTTTGAAGATTGATTGTTGACTTCTGTGTCAATATATTGTCCACAAAATTATATATGTTTTTTAAATAAAGCAGACCTTTTTATTAGAGTCTCAAAATGTTAGAGACAGTCCTGATTGGAATGAAGAGAAAGAAGGGAGACAATAGAGCATCTGGAGGAAGGGAACAAATTAGCAAATCTCTTTATGGGCTCAAGCAATCGCTCCATGCTTGGTTTGACAAGTTTACTCAAGCAATGAAGAAATACGAGTATTACTAGAGTCATTCAGATCACACTCTATTTCTGAAACATAGGCTTGGCAAATTGACTGCTTTAACTATTTATGTGGATGATATGATTATTACAGGGGATAAGTCAGAAGAAATATAGAAGTTATGGGTAAATGTTACATCTGAATTTGAGATGAAAGGTTTGCGAGAATTGTAGTACTTCCTTGGAGTTGAGGTCGCCCGTTCACCTAAAGGAATTTTCTTATCGCAACCAAAATATGTGTTGGATTTGTTGAAAGAGATTGGTATGTTAGGTTGTAAGCCTGTGGGTAATCCTATGGTAGAAAAGCATCACTTGGGTATTTACCTTGATTAGATTCCTATTGATATTGGTAGATAACAAAGACTTGTGGGAAGATTAATTTATTAATTTCATACTTGTCCTAATATTGCATATGTTGTGAGTGTTGTAAGTCAGTTTATACACTTACCCATTGGAGATCATATGGTTGCGGTAATGCGAATTTTGTCATATTTGAAGTTTTGCATCCGGTAAAGAAACACTTTATGGAAAACATGGACATCTAAAGATTGAGGGGTTTACAGGTGGAGATTGGGCTGACAATGTTACCAACAAACGGTCTACATCTGGGTGTTTTACGTTTATTGGAAGTAATTTCGTTACGTGGTGTAGTAAGAAGTAGAAAGTGGTGTCAGGGTCGTCTATGGAAGCTGAGTATAGAGGTATGTCACGCAAAATATTTCAACTTCTTTGGTTACGTAAACTTTTGAGATGTTTCTATTTTGAACCAAAAAAAGGTTATGGAGTTATATTGTAACAAAGAAATCTACAAGGGAGATAATTGATACTCTGGTACAACATGATTGAACAAATTAGGTGGAGGTTGATTGGCACTTTGTCAAGGAAAATCTTGAAAGAAAGATTGTGTCTATACCATTTGTGAGTTCGTTCTTACTCATACAGTATCTAGTAAGGTTTCGTATGACTCATTTGTCAAGTTGGGCATGTATAATATCTATGCACTAATTTGAGGGGGAGTGTTGATTTGAGTTTTAATTGTAATTTCTTAGAGTTCTATTTTAGGTAGGAATAGGATTTGTAATCCTTAAGATTTAATTTCATTCTCTTTTGTAATTACTTTCCTTGTAGAATAACGAATGTGTCTATGTATTGTAAACCCTAAATGATAAATAAAGTAACGAAGTACTCAACGCATTTCTTCTATTGCTCCCAATAAAAATCAAATCCGGAAAAAATCAAACCCATAATTTCTCTTATTTTCATTTTCTTTCTCTTCATATCAAACCCATACTCTCTGTGCTTTTCATTTTCTTTCTCTTCAAATGAAACCCATATTTTAGTTCATTCCCATGTTTAGAATTTAGATTCAAAAGCTTTCCCTTTCAACCCAAGGATAGTTCATTGTATGCAGCCCGATTTCATTAGAACAATTAGTCCGACATCACCAGAAGTTGTTACTTCCTCTTGAGAAATTTCTTTTATATTGCAAGTCCTTATTTATACTCTACCTGTCATTTACTGTTTGTCTTCAGTTCATTTAATATTTTGCCTTGCCTTTTAAGTAAAGTTGATATGTTGCCCGACATATGGAAATACAAAAATGCCCTTACAGCGATAAAATGTTGCTTGACTAACCGATGAACAAAAAATATCAAGAGGTGTATAGATAGTTAACCCTATAAATGAATCATGTGATTCATGTTTAAGCTCAATATATATCTCTTTTCTTGTTATTTTATTTATTTTATAAGAAACAATGTTAATTAGATAAACTTAAACTATACATTTTTGTTTTCGAACCAACGATATTATCTATACTAAGAGAGGGGGTGAGCTTAGCCTCACAATAGGCTAGCAACAATATGGTTCAAATTCGGTTTTGGCGAGAATCGAACCTAAGGCTTCTCACTTACAAGTGAAGAAAAATATCATTAGACCGTGGAACTAAGTGACAACTTAAACTATACTACTAGACATTAAAAATATTAACTGTAAGAGTATGTTAGGGGATTTGACGGGTTAGGGGGAGTGATTTACTGTTCACGAGCTAAAGGTTTACATTGTACAATGGTGGGAAAATTACTGCAAATTTTAAGTAAGTTGGAAGGATATATATATATATATATATATATATAAGCATGTGGTTTATATTGGGCATCATTTCACTATCAGCACCCACCGTTAATCTAATCGAATGTTTTTTCTTGTATGTAAATCTAATTGAATTGTTATGAAAATACAAAGAAAGGGTTGCTTGATTTAAGGAACTGTCGTTTAAGTTTGTGGAGCAGATACATCAATATGTTCTATAGATAAGAGTGGCATGACAACGATATGCTACTATTTTTCATTTGATTTGTATTTTTCAATAGGTGATATCTTTTAACTGAGTATTCTGCCACTCAGCATGTCGGGTGTCAAGAACAATCTTGCACAATTTGACCTAATTGAAAAAAAACAAAAAATAAAAAATAAAAAAAATAAAAAATCTCAGAGACTTAGTAGTGCTTTTTTAAAGAATTAATTTGTGGCCTATTGGTTTTCTTTTAAATCTTATGTGCAAATTTGACAAAGACTGGTAGCTCCTCGTCCATGCAGACTTGCAGAGCGATACATTCATTATTTATCCAGCATAAGATAAGTTAAATGACAACTATGAAGTTGGTAAAGCCACATGTTCAACTTGAGCAATCATGCAAACAAACACAAAAACGTATAGACAGAAATTTTAATTATTCTTATTATTTCCAATACCTCAGCTTAAACAACTCGACTCCCAAAGACAGCAAACAGATCCCAGTACTGCTCTTCGATCCTGAGAAATTCCACAAGTTTTACTTCCAGCCAAAAAAATAGGTTCTTCTTTTCAGTTGTTGGCGGTTTAATTCGTTAATCTAAATTTCTAAGGATGGCAGTAAGTTTCATTGTCCTTTTTGGGGTGCTAGGTAATTTCTAAGAATCAGTTCTCCGTGTTTTTTTCGTTACTTTTCATTTTTCGAATTCGTATGAACTGATGTGAAGTGTTACACAATGATTTGCATGTGTTTCAGGTAACATTATGTCGGGATTAGTCTACATCTCTCCTGCGTGAGCTCATTAATTACAACTTACTAACCTTGGTTTTAATAGTTCTTATGCAGAATTGATTTCTATGGCAACTGATTACGTGAACGGTTTGTTTGAATTGTTGTAGGAACGTGTTTGTGCGAATTGTAAAGCGTAGATCAACTGAGGAATTTGAGAGTATTCCTTATGTTAGCAAACTATTGAATGCTTATTTCTGGTCTTACTATGGACTTATTGAACCTAACAGTGTGCTCGTGGCCAGCGTCAATATTTTCGGTGCTGGTGTTGAGATCGTTTTTCTTACCATATTTCTACTTTTCGCAACACCAAGAATGAAGGTAAGTTGATTTATCTCCGTATTAAAAAAGTACACATAAGATACTAGAATGTTCAAGTTCTTATTACATTAATTATTGATCTCTTATTTGATGGTCATGCGATCTTAGGCTAGGACTGCCATGCTTGTTGCTGCTCTTGATGTGGCATTTCCAGCAGCAGCAATTTTGCTTACTCAGTTTCTGCTACATGGCGACAAGCGAATCGATGTAGCAGGATTGTTCTGTGTAGTCTTCAGCATGATTGCATATGCTTCCCCTCTTTCAGCAATGGTACGTAGGATTAGTACTTGAAAACTTCAAAACAGGCAACATTAATTAAGTAAAGATGTCTATTAACATATATATGCTAAATCTTTTAATGTGTGTAGAAAACTGTGGTGATATTGAAGAGTGTGGAGTACATGCCTTTCCTTCTCTCATTCATCCTTTTCCTAAACGGAGGAGTTTGGACACTCTATTCCATTCTTGCAAAAGACTTGTTTGTTGGAGTAAGTACTTCCGAAGTACCAAGTAAAATCACATATTTTGTAAATTTATAAAATAAATAATCATTATTGAGTTTAATATTTGTAACAATGGTCAAACATTTGCAGATTCCAAATGGGATTGGATTTTTGCTTGGAACTGCTCAGCTGATTCTCTATGCAATATACTGGAAACCAACTAAGCCATTCAATCAAGTATCGGATGACTTAGAAGATCAACAGATTAGTGAAGCACTCGTCCCAGCTTCAAAATCTACATAAGGCTAAAAGTGACATTATGTTCAGAGAAGAAGTCACTATATATTTTCCGGGTAAGAAAGAAGAGGACTGAATGTTAAATATTTCATGAGATATGGGCCACTATATATAATTATATATATGCATATATAGTTTAATTGGGGCCAAAGTAAATTAAGTTAAATTGCTATATATACATATATATATAGCACTTGTAATATCTGATGCAGATTTTGATATGAAGCAAAATGTTGCAAACCAATTTGGCGACTGGCTGCATTATTCTGAATGATCATGATTGTCATGGACCGATGATTGTCCCATCAAGAATTCTATATGCTACATTATGCATTGGAACGGAAAAGGATCCTCTCCCGGATCCTTATGGTAGAGATCCGAGAATCAATCAATCATGATCGTTCATTGTATATTGTGCGATCAGAAATCATTTAAAATTTAAAATTGAATATAAATAGTATATAATAAAAACTGATCGCACGATGTAAGATGAACAATCTTGATTGATGGATCCCCGGATCTCATGAAAATGATCCGGAGGATCCTTTTCCCATTGGAACCACACAATAGGTATCCGAAAAGATAAAAAAATCGCAGACAAATCATTGGGTTGGTGGGCGCCTGTCTCAGTCTATGACTAGGTGAACCATTTTAATTCTCTGTTCATAAGTAGATATTGGTTTAGATACTTTTCTTCTTGCGCTTACATGGATTTATCCATCCTAAAATTGGTAAATCTCAGATTCACCTCCATGAAAATCTTTTCTATAAATAATTTGTTTCAGGTCACAGAATATTTTCAACTTTAGAATTGAGTAATCAACATTTTGTGCTTTTGAGAGGCCAATAAAGAGAAATTTCAACAAGTTGTGTTGATCTCTTAGTTAGATGGGAAAATTGTTTCTATTAACCTTTATGTTGAATAGGAGAAATGTTTCCATCTTCTTATGCTAAAAAATGAAACAACCATTGACCTATGCTGACATATGACATTTTTATTGACCTAAACCAAAATTTTCTATTAATTAAAGCGTTGACTAATCAACAATACTATGAGTAACATTTTAGCTCTATTTTTACAACTCAATCCCTTTCTCTTAGACTTTCACTTTGTGACCAACATTACTCTTTTTGTCAATTCTGTCCATTTACTCATTAACCTTTTAGGTGTCTTTTGATATGGGTCCAAAGTAACTAAAAATTGGATCTATTTTAAAAGTCAAAAGTCATTAAAAATTGCACCTCTTTCAAAAGGTGACCTATAAAATTGGACCTATTTCAAATTTTCTCAACTTTTTTTATTACATGATACCCCATATACCATCAATATGACATCCATAGTATTTGTAGAGCATTCAATGAATGGTGTCGACGGATTGAGGTAATATAAAATATAGAGTAAAAAGTCTCGGAAAAAAAGTGATAGAATTGAAAAAACAAAAGGTAAAGTGATACATTGTGATAGTTCATGTGTGTTTTATTAATTAAGCCTTTTTATTATTAATATGTTAACATAAAACCCACAAATGAAAGCATCCAAGATTAGATCTTATGTGTGGTTTGTCCAAATAAAAATTGTGTCCTATGAATCTCATTAGTATCCCAAGAGATACTGAGTCGGGCCACCATCCCATACATTTGTCTGGGTTAAAAAAAAATTAACGAAAAATCTAAAAATTTTTTAGTTTTAATGAAAAATGACAAATAAATGTGTAGTGAATGGTACCAGGAAAAGATAAAATTGTGGTTTTTTGTTAAAAATAAAAAGTACTAGAAGTGTTTCATTAAAATTCCCTTAAAAAAATGCATGCAGTTCCCAAAGATATTGGTTCAAAGTAATTAATTTTTCTCCAGCTCAAGTGATGCTTGGTTGATGTCCCGACTCACTAAAATCTGCACCCGAAAACCTTTTCACAAGCTTCAGTTTGGCATTGATGACCAAATGAGCGTACTGGTTTCAAAAGCCAAGCATATAAAAGTGACCATGGTGAGTTAGTTAATACAATGTTAATGACTTTTTTGACCTCAATTCACAACATCATCAAGATGAACAATTTAAATCATGAGATAACGTTGTGGAGTGGGCAAATAATTAGTGTTGTATTAGCTCACTAAGTAGTTTTGTGCATGTCTGTAAAGTTTTCTAGCTAATTTTTCATGTTGAGTTATTCTTATTCATCTTGACTTGAATTACTAATGGACTCAAATCGTTAGGTTCGATTCTCGCCAAAAGTGATTTTGAACCATATTATTATGGCAAACTCATTGTAATGCTTAGTCTACTCCCTCATCCCTTTTTTTTTTTTTTTTTTTTTTTTTTTTTTGCTAACACTATCCCATTTCTTTGGTGTAGATACTATCATTTATTAAAAAAAAAAAAAAAATCGTTCACTGAATAAATGCTAGAATTTTGTTTTTGTATTTTACGGGGCCTCTATTTTTTTTTTCGATTGACCTTTAAAATTACTAAGTCAACTAATGAAAGAAAAAGATCTCAAGTGGTAAGGATTCTAGGAATCCTCCAATCGTGTTCGTTTATCGTACATTAAGGCCAATTTTTGTCAGGTACTGTTTATATTCAATTTTAAATAAAAAAAATTACAATGATTGATGATCGCACGATGTACGATGAACGTATACAATTGAAGGATCCTCGAAATTCTCACAAAGAAGATCCGGAGAAGATCCTGTTCATTTTGTTTCAACTAATGAAAGGAAAAAGGACATTAATTTTATGCCCTTGGGAAGGCGAAGATTACATGTAATTGCTTCTTTGATTAGATTAGTGGATTATCGATAGTCCTTATTTTAATACAATATGACTTTGATTTTTAACCTCTCCTCTCTGAATAAAAACAAAAGTTCTGTTGGATTCAACATGTGTGTACCGCGGAGGACTTCATGTTTAAGTAATTATTTTATGGAGTATTTCAAATTGCTTAATTGTCAGATGCTCCAATCAACTTCAACAAATGTGAGAGATCTTTTGTTACGGCTGTGAGAGAGCTTTCATGATTCGACGATGCAACATTTTGAAGGTATAGTCAGCTGTCAATCATATGGTTCACAAATATTGTCTAAATAGACAGTGTCTCCATTATTGCTCGTTCTTTAATCATCAATATAGCAATTTTCTAATCAACTTCAATATTAGATATTTTCCAATCAACTTCAATTTTAGTTATTTTTTCAGAAGTAATATTTAAGGAATGATTTAGAAAATTGACATTTTAAATCATCGTGTAACATTGCTGAATAAGAAGGATATAGGTTGCTAACATTCTCCTCTAAAGAATAGAGCTAGTATAGGCATGGGGGGTGGATGCCCCCACTCAGTGTATCGGTCCTCTGCAAAAACTTTGTTTGGTTTTGCATTCCAACCAGCCCTGATTAAACTATAATTATAAAAAAAAAAAAAAAATTTGATAGACAACTCAAGTAAGTCTAGCTTTTTGCATCCCTAATGCCCCATACGCGATGACAATTAAATTAACAATTAATTTAATTAAAGTGGGTTATCTATTTTGGGCAAAATGGAGGGAAGGAGTGGCAGGTTTTTGGAGAGAGTGAAGTGAACGAAGTGAAAATCTTGGAGGGGTTATAAAAAAGGAGCTAGTGTCTGCTTGCCTGAACTCGTGAGGTGAAGTCACTAATTACTGTGGTGACAATTCTTAAAGAGGAAATAAGAGGATTCAAACAGGAAAATAAGGAGTTGCATAGACTTGCGGCAAATTACTCAACATCCATGAGAAGGAAGCTTGACTAATTGCAAGAATCTAAAAGTCAGATTGATAACGATCACCAATTGTCTGAGGCAAGATTCCGAAGGCAACCGGTGCCTACCTCTTTTGGAGCTACGAATGGAGCCGGTGGTGAGGCATAACCGCCGCAGTTTATTATTGGAGGATGCCCATATTCATTCAAATCTTTGTCTCCGTCCCTGATGCTCCTCCTCCTTAATATAATTTAATTGGTCTAACACACTTTTGTAATTTCCGCAGGATAAATTAGTTTCTTAAAATGATAAATTAGTTTGTATAATCTTCCATACTTTTTACTAACTGACATGGACAAATAATATTTATAATTCACTATAAAAGATTTATAATATTTCCACAAACATCATCTGAATGGAACTGCCAAAATACCACCCAAATAAGAACTCTTGCGAGTTTGCAACCCAGACTCTACTGTTGCAAGTTTCTCAAAATGATATAAATAATCCTATCGCCCATATAGATGAACTCGTGCAATAAACCAAGGGGTATGATATCCACACATCATTTTTTATTTCTCACACACCCTTCTAATTTTCGGCAGTCAGATCGGATGAATTGAAGAAGATCAAAGAGCAGAAATTAATAAAGAGTGTGTGAAAAATAAAAACGGGTGTATGGATAACACACCCATAAACGAATCTTCAAGCCAAAGCCCTATTTCAACAACTTCAACCACACACCAAAACCTAATTTGGTTTCTTCCGAATTTGAGTGGTAGCCTGATGGGAACTTCCATCTTTCTGGGTTAAAGATTTTTTAAAACTAATAACATTTATTGGTACTTTAGATCCACATGAGGCCAAACAACTGTTATCTAACGACCCATTCCATATTTTACGAATTTCGAAACGTCGAGGTTAAATTGATAATTTCACATTAGGAGATATTTTATGTTGTCTTTTTTGGCTTGTTTTGTGTGCCATGTGGGACCCGTATCCCACTCAAACTCTCATTCTCTCTCATCTCTTCCCTCAGCTCTCTCTCTCTCTCATCTCCATCTGTCATTCTCTCCTCCCCCGAGCACACCCACACGCATACTGGACCACTTGCTAGCCATCCTCTCCGGCGAGCACCACAAACCACCACGATTTGTGGGCCTCTTTTCTTCCCCTCTCGGGACTCTTCGCCCTTTTCTCTTAGCTCTCTCTTTTATTCAGACTCTCTCCCTCCCTTGTAAATCCGAAAAAAAAACTACACAACCATCGCCATTTTTCCATGGCAGAAAATCATGTCACCAACCACCATTCCCCGACCATCTACTGCATCCTCAAAACTCGAACAAAGAGGCACAAAGCACCAAGCTACAATGCGAAGAAAGAACTCTGGTGAGATTTCTCGTCTTCCCAGTTAAGGTAAACCTCGCGATACTTGAAATCCCTTCATTTTCGTCCTTGTGGTTTAATTCTGACCTATATTATGTATTTTGAATGACGAAATTGCACAAAAACAACGAGAGTAACGAACCTAGTTTTCGAGTTGCAGGCCATTTTTTGGCCAACTCCAGCCACGATTGGCCTTGGGATAGGTATAACATTCTTCCTTGTTCCTAGGGCTTCAATTTGGTATATTGGATTGCTATTTTTAGATGAGATTTGAGGATGAAAGGAGCTTACAAAATTTCGGTTTTCTTCTTCGCGAAAACAGGCGACAAATATCGGGTCAACCCAACCCGACAACCCAGAAACCGGATCTGACTCGGATCTAACCTGTTGATGCGACCTGTTGAACCATTGACAGACCCTTGGCCCGTTGACCAACCCGTTAAGGCCATCTCCAACCGATGGCTGGCTAGATGACTCGTTTTAGCCTTCTGGCCCTCCAAGATTCTCCAAGATATTAATATTTTAATGAACAATACAAGGCCATATTTGCCTCCGTCTCCAACCGAGGGCCAGATGGCTCGTTTTAGCCCTACCACAAAAAACCGTCTCCAACCGAGGGCCAAAGGGCCAAACATAATTTATTATTTAAATTTAAAAACTACAACAACTTAAATTTAAAAACAACAACTTAAATTTAAAAATTACAACTAAAATTTAAAAACGACAAATTAAATTTAAAAACTACAAATTAAATTCGAAAACAACATTAACTTAAATTTAAAAACTAAAACAACTTAAATTTAATCTCCATAATCAACATCATCTTCATCATCCGCCATCGTAGGAATATAGTCAGAGGTAAACAACTGCCGTCGGCTCATAATTTTTTTTTTTTTCCTATCAAAATAGGTCTTACTCATTGGAGTGTAATTCGAAGTGTTCATTTCCATATTCTTATCATCCATCTCTTCTTGTATTTGTTTTGCCCGTTCTTCATGCCTATGCTTCATTTCTTCGGCCTCAAGGGCATTTTGCTCCGCAAATAATCACAATGAGGCTGCCACTTCATGTTGAGCGGCGTAATTATCATTTGCCTTGCCCTTTTCCTTCAACCTTCGTGCCTTGTTTCGTCCTATAGCCCTAGGTATGGAACCTTCACCCGAAGGTGGATTTTCTACCCATTTTTCTTGAATGGTTAGAGATCCATCTTCATCCATATCTACAACTGAGGATGCAGTTTCGAACATTGGTGTAGGAGCTCTCTTTGGTGGATCTTTAAATAACACCCACCCTTTACAAATTTCCCAACAACTGTGAAACTGAAAGGGTTTCGAGCTGCTCTCCATATACAATTCCTCCGCTTGGCGTACCTAGAAAAAAATTAAAGGAAATTAATTTATGAAATTAAATGTAATATAATTAAATATTTAAAATAAATTGTGAAAACACTTACTTCGTCGTAGTAATTAACGCCGCTTTCATGTCTATTTGCGGCTGCTAACAATGCTTGATGCCATTTGTTCAAACTTGGCTGAAGATGTTTCTTCCATCTTGAAGAACAACTCTCGTGGTTTCGAATATTCACTGGAGTGGTGCCTTCATAGAACTCTAAGTATTTTTTGGACACACGAGTCCAAACACCGTCATTTGTTTGACAATTCCCCCCTACACTATCTTCCGACACCCATCTATAAGCCTTGCAAAGAGCTTCATCTTCTTTTCGGGTCCAAACCCTACCTTTCACTGTAGAAGAGGCCATTTCAAAATTATTAAAAAAATTGAAGGATAGATTTTTGAAAGAGGAACGAAAATATGAGAATTGAAATGGTAGGAATGGTGAAAATTTTGTGAGGAATGGTTTAGGTATTTATAGGAAAAAAAATAGAATTTTTTTTTTTTTGGTTTCAACGGTAACTGGTGCCAACTAGCAACGGCTAACTAACGTCAGCTAGCTGTTGGTTTCAAAATTATTTTTAAAAATTCCTATCGGTTATAACCGTCATGATTCCCAGTATTTCTGGCCAGCCCTCCAGCCCTTTCCGATTCCGTGGGGCCCTCTCATATTCCAGAGCCCTCTGGCCTAGCCCTAGCAGCCAGCCCTCCAGCCCTCTAGCCCTTTCTGATTCCGTGAGGCCCTCGGTTGAAGACGGTTTTCGGGCTATTTTCGGCCCTCTGGACCCTTCGGTTGGAGATGGCCTAAGCTGACCAGTTGACCAACCCGTTAACCCGATTCAGATGGAATATTCCCTAAGTTAACTTTAACGAAATTTTCTCGGGAACCTTCCTAGACTAATTTCAATGCTCTAAGTCCACTTTTGACATTCGTTTAGTGAAATTTCAAAGTTTTAACGTAGTTGACCAGATTAACGTCTTGATTGATTTTTTTTTGTTGATTGTTGACTTTTTACGAAATTTGCCCAAGACCCCTCTTAGGGTATTTCGACGCTCTGATTCCAAATCCGAGCTCCATTTTCCTAGATTAAGTCATTTAGTAGGGTTTTACTAATTGGTCATTTTATGTGCTTAGGTGCGTTGTTAGTGGCGACCTCTTCTTTTTTAGTTTGAACGGCTTTTCAATGACGGAGTATCTGTGAGTGGACCCCTTCTTAAATTGCATGATTTTGTATTAAATGCTAGATTGCATTCACGAAAAGCATGATTTCATGATTTATTTACAACTTATTGAATTTACATTTACGAAAGATTTACAAACCATGGCTTTTTACGCTTTACGATATATGATGGTTTATGATATGATGCTTTGAGCTTTTGAGAACATTTTTAAAACTAAAACATAGCCAGTAGACAATCTCAACATAAAACGACCAATGGATTCAACCACCACTTTATTCCCATTTCCAACATAAACATTATAGACTTCCTTACTTGTTTCCTTCAGGCTTTGAAATCCCTGTAAAGAATTTGTAATGTGGACAGAACATCCAATGTCAAACCACCAAGAATTATGAGGAACAAAAACCATATTAGACTCGACGGTGACAAAAACATTGATGATTTTGTTACCTTTCCTGAAAATCCATGCCTTAAAACCTGCATAATCCTTTCTTAAATGCTTAGTGGGTTGACAATGATGACATTTCTTGAAATGAAACTTATTCGTTTTGAGACTAGAATTGGAGGTTCCTTCATTTTTTTATAGAAACATTGAAAGGTTTAACAATTTTCTTTGGAGGAAAAGAACCTGGTTTCTATCCAAATGGCTTGGAGCCTTTGTAGTTGGAACTGTGGTAGCTTGCAGGCATCTATCCCTTTCCTTTTCCAACATGCATAAGATTGACAGTATCATGCTTAGCTTTTTTCATCCTTTCCTCTTCTTGGCAGCAAATGGTAATCAATTCATTAATATCCCAAATCTCCTTTTAAGAGTTGTAACTCATTTTGATCTGCTCATAATCATTCAACAGTGAGAACAATACCATATGAACTAAGAATTGATTTGTTATATCTATATCTATGGCATTAAGCTTGTTGGAAAAGTTAACAAGCTTGAGCAGGTGTTCCCTGACACTTCCAACTCCATTATTTTTGGCATTGATGAGTTCTGAGAGATACATTCCAGTTTCAACCTTGTCAGACCTCTTGAATTTCTTTTCGATCCTTGCCATGTAATCCTTAGCCAAATCACAAATTGAAATCTCTCATTTGATATAATCTTCCATGGCTTTGCATTATGAGAATAGACATTTGATTAGATTTTTCCCACTTTGCAAAACTATCCCTTTGCAATGGTGTGTTTTCTTCACTGAGTGTAGTTGGTTCAGGCAACTTGAAAGCTATGCCAAACTCTAGCATCCCCAAATGCATTTCAATCTACGTTTACAAGACTTCGTGTATATATCAGTAAACCCTAATTGGAGAAGCTATTAGGGGACTTACTTGCAGTGGAAGACATCACGATTTTGACTAGTGTTTGATTTTCCCTTCTCTGAAATCCTTTAGTGTTCATTGCTCTCAATAAGACTAGCAATCATAATAGCACAATATTGATTTGAGGGGATCAAACCACTTATATGACAACTGCTTTTCCTATCGTGGAGACAGTTATCATCAGTTTTTAAAGAGTTTGTAACCAACTCTAATCTAGGAATTAATTATATCATTCAATATTTTGAACCCTTGACTAAGGATATGTTTACCGCGTGGTTTGAGGACTGTCATTTTGATAAGACAATTTTCCCGCCGTTAGGGGGAGAAAATACCATTACAGAAGAATGACGAGAAAATACTGTTCTAAAAGAAACACAAGAAAATACCGTTCCAGAAGAACAATGAGAATTGTCGTGGGATGTACCCATTTTGTCTTATTTTGATTCATGAAGCAATCAATGTGAAAATGAAGTGAGAATAATTGAATGATGAAACGATGTGACAATCAAATGCCAAATGCATTTAATGATGCAACGAAAGTGATAAAATCACATATACTTGCTGCAAATATGCCTATAAGAATTGATGTTCTTGTTGGACAAAATAATGTGGCACCAAATGATTTATATGTTGCATGCTTGAAGTATGGCAGACCCTTAGACTAAAAAGATTCAGTCTTTCAAAAGAAGAAGAATATTGCACTACTGAACTATTGCATTCCCGAAGCAATACTGTTGCATGCCGGAAGCATGACAGTAGCCGCATAGATACACGTCCCAGAAAGGACAATCCGAGGACATGGGAATTTTGATGTCTCATGCATAAAGCATAATAGACGTATTGGTTCCAATGACTCAACTTCCTGAAGTGGAGATTAAAATCCAAGCTCTATAACCCTCAAGAAGAGGTTATGATCCGCATTCTCTAAACTATGACTATCCCATAAAAGATAGTGTAATGCCCTTGAAGAGGCAATGGATATCTAAAGAAATGAAAAGCTTTTATGCATGCACATGGACATGAGAATATGGGATCACAAATTAATGATAACCAATGGTAATTTTGGTTTTTACAAGTAGCTACTAAATTCATCAATGAGGTGTGTTGATATTGAGTCTCATTCTTTTTTTGTCGATGAAAAGGAAAAATTATTGGCAAAAAATGAAGAAAGGCAATTCCATTACAATTTGTAAGAATGTGGAAAAAAAATGGACCTATATATTTGTATATAATACAAATAGTCAAATGATGTTGAACTAAGGAGGTTACATATGGGAATTTGTAATACAGTAAAATACACTCACATGATATGACACAAAGTTACTAATTGAAACCTGAAATTGTACTCCTGTAAACAAGTTCATATGAATGGAGAATTATATATGAAGGGTTATGAGTCGCCCACATCATACCTCCATAAGTAAATACCTCCAAGTATACATGGAAGAAAATTGCTCTGTATAAGTTCTAAAAAGGTAATGTGTCATGAAGTTTAGAAAATCCATGAAGGATTCAAATTGCTTGAAGTAAGCCCTGGAAGGGTAAAACTTAAATTATGTACTCAATACCAATGAATGGTATAAATTGCCTTAATGAGTACTTTCAATGTGATATTGTTGCAACACACTAAATCTCTTGCAAGAGTTGATGATATTAGATTAGAACTCCTAAAGAGTCTAGAAAGATTATAAAGTGTCGAAAAGAATATTGTCTTGATCTGTAGATCGAACAATATGCCAACACGAATCTTATCCATAATGTTTATGACATTAAAGAACCATATGGATTAAAGATTATGAGTTGAATACCCAAATGATTAACCAATATTTAGACACTAAGAAGGATCATTTATCTTTGTGAGGATAAAGATAAATTGATATTTGGTCCAGAAGTACCACATCTTAGTGAAGTATATGTTGTATTACATTTAGCACAATACATTAAATGAGATGAAGCATTTCCTGTGAAACACAATACCAACTTATTTGTATTGGAATGAAATGAAGCTTATCTATTAATATCTTTGAGAAATTACATACAAATGCATACACATGAGTAACAACTACAAAAACAAACAGAGGGAGCCTTCACAAAGGTTGATCATGTGTAGCCTCAGTACTTGGCAAAACCCCAGAAGGGGGAGGCACTGAAGATTGATCATGTGATGCCCCAATACTTGGCAAAACACTAGAAGGGGAAAACACCAATTGCCTTCAGAATCTAGCCACGAATCTCTGATGATCACTTTTAATCTGACTTTCAGATTCTTGCAGCTGATCGAGCTTTCTTTTCATGCTCATTGAGTAATTATTTGCAAGCATGTGCAACTCTCTATTTTCGTGCTTGAGCCATCTGATCTCTTTTCTAAGACTTGCCACCTCAGCCATCAATGATTCAACTTGGCGAGTTCAAGTGAGTAGGCGTTCGCCCATATTGGATATAGAACCCGCACACTAAACACTGAAAGCCAGAGAGTCTTGAACAACCAATTCATCGGAGCGTTTTGAAAGTATCATGTTACCCTTAGGAGTGAGAAGATTCATAAGTACCATTATAGTGGTTACATCAATCTTCATCACAGAGTCCCCAACTGCAAGAGGACCATTAGAGGATAAGAAAGATGGGCGCCAGATATTGTCTTGAAGATACATGTCTGCATCTTTCACAACATTCAAATTAAAACGACGGTTAGATGGGCAAGCCATTTTCAAAAATGATGAAGGAAAAGGAGGTCAAATAAATTGAAATCTTAGAAGTGCAAAAAGGGAAAATTTCTACATGCAGCAACTTTCCAAGTGTGCATTTTGAACACAATTAATGCCTCTATAAAATAAGAGGCAACATGCCACTTATTCAAAAATCGAAGAGGCACCACTTTCCAAATTTCAAAAGCAGGATTTTCCTGAATAAAGTTCGTTGGCACTTTTCATATGCAATCTTAGCTTTTCGGATATCATGGGCAACTTTGTCAAAAATCTCTGACAAAGTTGAAACACATAAATTTTACAGTTCCAATTACACCACTGTTGCTGACAAGCGTAAAGGAAATGATCCCAACAACATCACTACTTGTTATTGAAAAATCTCTATATATGTCGACCTTCGTCTTTCATAGGCAAGGCAGACCTGCAAGAATGCCTAACTCTCCATCTTCTCCGAGAGTACATTTTCAACGAAGCATCTCGAAATACTTAGTTTTCTTCTTCTCCGAGAATACCTTTTCAACCAAGTCGCTCAAAATGCTCAACTCATTTCCTCAGCAAGAAAATAGTTTTGATCGAGAAGTCTTACATCAGTATCAAAATCTTCTACTGTTTTCTTCAAAAACAAAAGTATCTCATATCATCAGGGTCGAAAGAAAAAGTATCTCATATCATGTTTTCCCTTGTCCTTTTTCTTTGTTGTTGTTCTTACCTGCAAAACAAGGAGAAAGAGAGCAATTAGTCAGAACCTGGAATCAAACTTCCAGTATGGAACTGATTGCCTGGAACCCCTTCCTTGATTGCTTACCTAGCATTGCTCTCGAATAGTCATCTTCAACTGTTGTTAAGTCTCGAATTTCCTCAGCAAATACATCAGAACAGTTGATATGATGTTAGCTCTTTACACTGAAGCTGCTAAGCATAGATGAGTCGCTGAGAACTGATGTTTTGAAGGATCATTCAAGGGCAAAGGTTGCGCACCACTTCTACTATGCAAGAGACTGAAGTAGAAGGATCAACGATGAGCCCACAAAATGTCAAGTATTGAATTGACACACATCAGCCTAAAAGATTTGAAACCAGGGGGAGATACTTATCAGGGAGAGCATCCAAAACAAATCAAGATTTGAACAAGTCGATCGAAGACTTGTGGTCATCCAAAGGGGAGTGTTGTAATATAATACGTGAATAGTTTGTTACTATTCATCCAAAAAAATCAGATAAATTACTATTCATATGAAGAAAAACTGATAGGTTACTATTCATGCACAGTATTTTCGCTATTCATTTGAGGAAAGTTTGAAAAGTGAATAGTGTTGCTACAGTAATCTTTTTGCCTATAAAATAAGTGCATATGGAGGACGGAAAAGAGACGTTATAGAAGAAAAGGAAGATAAGAGAGGAAAGAAGAGAGATGTGGAAGTAATTACCAATGAGCCAAGCTAGAGAGAAAAGAGAAAATGGTGAGAGTAAACTTTATACTCATATTATTCCAGATTATAAATGAAAGCACCACTACTGCCCCAAGGACGTACTCCAGTCACACTGATTGTAAAGGAACCTCATAAATATTGTATCTTGTTTAATTTATTCCACTGCACACACACCGCCAATTTTACAACATATTAAACAATTTCAATTATATGTTCCCATGCAAACTAAACTACTACAGGTACCCCTAATAGAAAAATTATTTTATAAACTGCAACCCACAAGCCACCAATATGTGATATATACAAGAGATTGAAACATATAAAAAGTGAAAAGTATTAAAATAATAAAAAGTAACACGAGCAAGACCCAAATTGTTGACCACTATTTTAGTCGAGAAAGGTTGTTTCCTTAAAAGTAAGGAGGAGTTTCTCTCAAATTCATTTAGTATTCGATTCACAAAATTTTGTATCTATAATTAGACTTAGTTATATTATAAATTATTTTGTAAAAATTATTTAAAAAAAAACTCAATTAAACTAAGGTTATTTAGTCGATTAATTGTAACAAGCAAATGGATAGAGAATTCGTAGTTCTTTTACCAAATTTTTCTCTATGTCAATATATAGTTCGATGTCTAAATGTTCTCATATTTAATTGATCTTTTGTAACTATGATCTTTATATAGAATATATAACATGAACAATTCCTGTCATAAGCATAAAGTTTCATAAACCAGCCTTGGCATGTAGCATTCATTTTTCACTTACATTATAACATAAGGGTTTTTTTAATTAAATAGAAATGAAACATAGCAATCATATCGTTCACTCTTATTACAACAATATGTGGATATATGTACTACTTGACCTGTGAATTTCTAGAGATTTTTCTTCAATAATATTTAGTATTGAATAATACATAAATGAATATTAAAATTCAAAATAGAAAATCTAAACAATTGTAAAAAAATTAAATATAACGGCTCAAGCACGTATAATATTAAACGATATGTAACACTTAAACCACACTCCGTTTCTAGAACGTATAAAATTTTCTACAAAACAAAAGTTGTTTTGTTCACATCCTTCAAAATTCTCAACTGGGTCCGATCAAATTTTTTTTGTCAAAGTCTTGGTTTATTTTTCAATGGAGACAGGAGTGATATAGCTCCAAAATTTGATGTGCATGTGGAAAAATAGGTTCACGAGTAAGATGGTGTCCAATAAACTCCGAAAGCTCGAGCTTTCGATTTAACTAAGAATTTTTGGTCAATTTTTGAGGTCTGATTTGTCCTCAAGCCGCTTTCCCAGCAGATTTCATGGATCGCTTTGCAAACTTCTTTGCCAAGATATATGTACGTAAATGTTAAAACGATTAGGCTTCATGCACGCGCTCATACGTGTGCATTTTTTAAATCACGGCGTGTTACACGCGACTTACACGTTTTAAATGTATTTATATGCGTGAATTGCTTCAATAATTTTTTAGGACAAAAAAAAAAAAAGTCAAATATTTGAAGTAAATGAATAATATTAGACTATGCTAGAATAAACCCCTCAATTGGTCTTTCAATTTCCATCTACATTCTATTGAATTTACATTAAGAATAGAGAAAATAATATTTAATAAACAACTGATTGAATCACATTATTGATAGCTCATTGTGAGGCTAAACCCATTATCTCCCCCTTAGTGTAGATAACATCGTTTGTTAAAAAAAATGATCATTTGACAACCAGAGTCGGCCCTGAGGGTATGCAAAAGGTGCCACCGCACAGGGCCCCCAAAATTTCTTAATATGTAAGCAAATACATATTATATACTTAAAAGTGCAAGATAATAATAACTACCGTACCAGAGCTAGTGGTGTAGGCCTTTAATCTTCTTGTACATGGCATGGGTTCAAAAAATCATGCAACATATTTCGAACTGACGACTTCAAGACAGGAAACACTCTTGTCCACTCAAATAATACTTATAATTTGGTGCTCTAATTTGTAGTATTTAAATTTTATAGATACAAATTGAAAAAAAAAAATAACAAAGAAGGTACAGTATAAAAAAAGATGAAAGGCCTCCATCTAAATCTTGCACAGGGCCCCTAAATTCTCAGGTCGGCCCTGTTGACAACTAATTGAATCACATTATTATGCGCATGCAAAAAACCTTTTTTATAACTGAAACTACGCACCTCTTAAGTGTTTAAAATAGAGAAAAGAATATATAATAAATAACTAATTGAATCACATTATTGTGCGCGTGTGAAAGATTTTTTTTTTATCACCGGCTGTACACGTCTTTTAAGATGTTTTGAACGTGTTTAAAAATAGAGAAAATATTATTTAATAAACAACTGATTTAATCACATTATTGATAGCTCATTGTGAGGCTAAGCCCACTCCCACCCCCCTTAACGTAGATAATATCGTTTCTTCAAAAAAAAAAAATTCATTTGACAACTAATTGAATCACATTGTTATGCGCATGTGAAATCTTTTTTTATAACCGGCGCTACATGTCTCTTAAGATGTTTTGAATGTGTTTAAAACTAGAGAAAATAATATTTAATAAACAACTGATTGAATTGCTAGCCTATTATGAGATACTAATTAAATAACTAAAAAACTGTACAAAAAAAAATTAATTATTAAAAAACACTGTTTATGACAAAAATACATCTGCATTATTTAGTGCATTATATTGAACTATTTTTTAACTTTTTTGTTTTGAAGGCATTTTGGTCTAAAACGTTTTTGGTGAAGCCGCTACCCCAAAAAGGGCTCTGGCTTTATATATAAACAACCTTCATACACGCGCTCAAGAGGGTGCAAAAGGCATTTTTTGTGACACATCCCGACCCAGATTGTCCCCTAGGACTTCGAATCAAGTTGTGCTAGCCGACACCAGGCCCATAAACAAAGCCGTGAGAGCGTAGTCGGGGCCCAAAGCGGACAATATCTTGCTACGGTGGTGGAGCGGGCTCGGGATGTGGTGGACCTCAGGCCGGGATGTGACATTTTGAATCAATGTGTTACGCGTGACTTACACATTTTAAATGTATTTAGTCAAATATTTGAAGTAAATGAATAATCTTAGATCATGCTAGAAGAAACCCCTCATAAACTAATTAAAGCAGCTGAATTCACATAATCAAATCGATCTCTATAGAATTTACATTAAGAATAGAGAAAATAATATTTAATAAGCAATTGATTGAATCATATTATTGCTAGCCCATTGTGATGCTAAGCTCACCCCCCTCCTCCGCCTTAATGTAGATAAATATCATTTGTTAAAAAAAACAATCATTTGACAACTAATTTAATCACATTATTATTCGCGTGCAAAAGACTTTTTTTTTATAACCGGCATTACACACCTCTTAAAATGTTTTAAATGTGTTTAAAAATAGATAAAATAATATTTAATAAACAACTGATTGAATAACATTATTGCTAGCCCATTGTGAGGCTAAACCCACCCCCCCTCTCCCTTAGTGTAGATATAAAAAAACAATCATTTGACAACTAATTTAATCACATTATTATCTGCGTGTGAAATACTTTTTTTATAACCTGCATTACACACATCTTAAGATGTTTTGAATGTGTTTAAAAATAGAGAAATTGGATCACATTATTGCTAGCCTATTGTGAGTTACTAATTTTTTTTTTTTTATTTTAAAAAGAACAAAAAAATTAATTATTAAAAAAAATACTGTTAAAATGATGAAAATGCCCCTACCTTATTTGATGCATTATTTTGGGATGCCTTTGAAGTTTTTTGTCTTGGCGGCATTTTTGTCCAAATATTTTGTTGAAGCTTGGTGACACCAAAACACTATTCACTTTTCCATTGGTTTTATATATAACTAGCCTGTAGAAGGTATTTTTTGAATCACAGCGTGCTACGTGCGACTTACACGTTTTAAATTTATTTATATGCGTAAATTGACAAAAGGAAAGTCAAATATTTAAAGTAAATGAATAATCTTAGATTATGCTAGAAGAAACATGCCATACACCAACTAAAACAGCTAAATTCACATAATAAAATCGGTCTCTATAGAATTTACATTAAGAATAGAGAAAATAATATTTAATAAGCAATTGATTGAATCACATTATTGCTATCCCATTGTGAGGCTAAGCTCACCCCTCCCTCTTAGTGTAGATAATATCATCTATTAAAAAAAAAATCATTTGACAACTAATTTATTCACATTATTATCCGCGTACGAAAGACCTTTTTTATAACCGGCATTACATGCCTCTTAAGATATTTTGAACGCGTTTAAAAATAGAGAAAATAATATTTGATAAACAACTGATTGAATCACATTATTGCTAGCTCATTGTGAGGCAAAACTCATCCCCTCTCCCTTAGTGTAGATAATATCGTTTGTTAAAAAATAAAAATAAAATATTTGACAACTAGTTTAATTACATTATTATCTGTGTGCGAAAAACTTTTTTTATAACCGGCATTACACGCATCTTAAGATGTTTTGAATGCGTTTAAAATAGAGAAAATAATATTTAAATAAACAACTGATTAAATCACATTATTGCTAGCCCATTGTGAGACTAAGCCCAATCTCCTCCCCCCTCCCCCTTAGTGTAGATAATATCGTTTGTTAAAAATAAAAATAAAAAATAAAAAACAATCTAAACGGGTTTAAATATAGAGAAATTGAATCACATTATTGATAACCTATTGTGAAATACTAATTAAAAAAAAACAAACAAACAAACCATAAAAAAAAATTAATTATTAAAAAAATACTGTTAAAATGACTAAAAATACACTTGCTTTATTTGATGCATTATTTTGGAATGCCTTTGAAGTTTTTTGTCTTGGGGGCATTTTTGTCCAAATATTTTTGTCCAAATATTTTTGTTGAAGCATGATGACACCAAAATACTATTAACATTTTCCATTTTCATTATATATATAATAGATTATTAGTCATAAAACTTTAGAAAACTCCATGCTTTTGTATCTCCCCATGGCCATTACCCTTCTCCAAAACTATGGAAAAAAAGGGGAAGAACAAAGATATTTCTTGAAAGAGAGATTATATTCACACAACTCAAATTATTTCTCCCACATTCTTTTAATTTTTTAATATTTTTCTATCAAGTGTTAGTGGTGTGTAGAAAATATTAAAAAAATTAAAAAGGTATCTGATAAGTAATTTGAGTTGTGTGAATATAATTTCTCTTCTTGAAACAGTTTCCTCGGAAGGTTGACCAATTTAATAGTTCTATGGTGAAATTCATCATCTTCTAGTTTTGACTATAGGGTACATATTTGGACATGGAGCATTATTGCTCACTACTATAAATTTTAGTGTATGCTCAGTACATTTAATCATCTGTGACAAGTTCTTGCACTTAACATTGGTTAGTTTTTTTTTTTTTTTTAAATTGAAAAAGTAACATTTAGTATGAAAGTTAACAAAAATTAAGTGATATAACACATAACAAATAATTAGGTGTGTAAAGAGCATGCATAATAGTTATGGTTGTTAGCAAAAATGCTCCTAGGTTCAATTTCATGTCAACCCGTCTGAGAGATATGTGAGTTTCAGGAACTACATATATATATATATATATATATATATATATGTGTGTGTGTGTGTGTGTGTGTAGACATATACACATACCCTTTATGCAAAGACATTCCCATTTTTTACACATACACATACCCTTTATGCAAAGACATTCCCATTTTTTTCAAAAAAATGGGGATTAGGTGTGAGGCCCACTCCACATCAAACTTCAACAATCCGAACTATGTATTTTTTGAGTCTTGATTCATAGATCATCTTTGCAAAAATTTAATTCAATCCAAAACTATTTACCTATTTAATGATCAAGATAAAATTTCATTGTTTTTTATATAACAAAGTATTCGTTAATTTCTTTGAACTTACTTAGATGTCATATGTTTCCAATTTGGCTAATATTCTACAAGAATGGTCTATGAGGTGCAACTTGAAAAATAAACTATTCAGATCGTTAAAATTTAATGTGGTATGGACCCCACTACTAATTCCCACTTTTATAAAAGAGGTATTCTTCAATTTCCCCCTGAACTTGTGAGCATTGGCCAATTTCCTCTCTCAACTTTAATTTTGGCCAATTTCCCTCCTCAACTCTCATAATTAGTCAATTTCCCCCCTCAACTTTAATTTGGACAATTTCCCCCCTCAACTCTCATAATTAGTCAATTTGCACCCTACTGTTATTATTATTTTTTTTTTAATTTTCCATATATTCTTTTTTTTTTAATTTTCAATCTTTCTAATAACTTCCAACAAAGTACTAAAATTAATATAAACTCACCTGCATAATATAGGGTAAAATGTACAAAAACATAATACAATTAGTATGTGATAAGGGTTGATTATAAGAAAAAGTTATGAATCGGGTTTAAAGCATGTAGAAGAAGAAATAATAACAAAAAGAAATAATAATCCTAAACTCATGGATCAAACCTATTTCAATAAAATGGGTTATTCTTAATAAGGAGTCAAAAATTATAAATAGACTAGCCATTTTTTCACTAAAGCTCGATTCTCCGCAATTTACTTGAACTTAGCTTTCACTTTTATAAAGAAAATTGTATTCACATACAAAAATTTACACATCAATCCTTTTCGTTATCAATTTTGTATAGTCAAAAATCAAATAAAATTACTCCATACTGATTTATTATGACTAATAATACTATTTATGATAAATTGTAATTCTAAATTTTAATCTATTTGTAATAGGATAAAGATATAGGAACATGATTAACATACATCTTATTTAGTTTCTTACACACACTTGTTTAATTATGATCAAATTAAAAAATTCACAGTAGGGTGTAAATTAACTAATTATGAGAGTTGAGGGGAAAAATTGGCTAAATTAAAGTTGAGGAGGGAAATTGACTAATTATGAGAGTTGAGGGGACAAATTGGCCAAAATCAAAGTTGATGAGAGAAATTGGCTAATGGTCACAAGTTTAGGAGGGAAATTGATGAATACCTCTTTATAAAAATATAAGGACCCTTTCTCTTGTTTCATATGGAACCAGATCTCCTCCGGACCCAAATGAACTGAACATAATGATCAAAAGATCCTGACCATTGAAATTTAATCCAACGGTTACAATTATTATAACTTTTAGAGGGTCCCTGTTTGTAGTCGTTTGATTAAATTTCAATGGCCCGGATCATTTGATGAGTGGGTTCAGTTCATTTGGATCTAGAGGGGATCCGATTCCGTTTCATATATTATATTATATTATGATTACCAAAAAAAAAAAATTTATATTATATTATATTATATTACTATTAGTGTCAACTTGAATGGTTGATGAATTCTCCTTTTTTTTAATCCAACCTTTGAACTCTCTTCTCCTTATATTGTCTAACCATTACGGCTAAAGCTAACCACCTACTTTATTATTCACATAGAAAAAGAAAAAAAAAGCCAAGCAGGGAAAGAAATCCGTGCAGGTCTCTCCAACCTGAACCTCCCAACCCTGTTCAAATTATATGCAGAAATAATTGATAGAGGTATCTATTTTTTTTAAGATTTAGGGTTTAATATCTGGTTCGTTCATTCATTCGTGGTTCTTTCTTTTGTTTTTGCTCATCTGAGTTAGGATTTCTGATACAATTTTTGTCAGTTGCCTTCTCTCCAAGTTAATTTGTACTTCCGCTCTGATTTCCCATCTGGGTTTTCACTCTTTTGATCTTCTCTTTAATCTTTCAACCATTTGTGATTTCATCTCTTTTTTCCTTGGGGTTTTTCTTATCTTGCATATTACTCTGTTTTCATTGAATTACTGCTTTCGTTTCTCTAGTATGTTTCTTGTTAAATTTTTTTTTTAAGTAAACATTTTTCTCCATGATTTTCTTGGTTTTGTGTTCTACTGTTTTAGCATTTCCATGAAAAATCGTTGTATTCAGGTGTAGGATTCTATACAATGAAGTGCTTCTACTACTTCAAGGACAAAGCTAGGAGCAGGGAACAACGATCAGCACCAGAACTGAAAGAACAGAGAAACTCGGAGTACTCAGGTCCCGGCGATAGGGTCATTAAGTCTTCCTGCTCCGCGAATTCACCCCGCGGTATACCAGAAATGTTTGAAGAGAAGGCTCATAACTTGCGGGTGTTCACTTTCGTGGAGCTCAGGCGGGCAACAAATGACTTCAGTAGGCTGCTTAAGATCGGAGAAGGCGGATTTGGGAATGTATACAAAGGTTCAATTAAGCCTGCTGATGCCAAGGACCACGATCCAATCTTTGTCGCCATTAAAAAGCTTAACAACGATGGCTTACAGGTATGGGAGTTTAAGCATCTTACTATTACTTAATGCGCTATTGTGATTAAGATACTTTTGGTAGACTGATTTTCCTTAATATTTAATCAAAAATTATTTAAACCGCTGTCGCGATTATTGTTAATCGAGTTCTGAGTCTTCTGGCATCCTCTCATTACATTTCTGTTCAGTCTCGCTCTTTACATTCTTTTTCTAGTTACGAATACCATTTCTTATAATTCTCTGTTCTTTCGTACAGGGTCACAAGCAATGGGTGGCAGAAGTTCAATTTCTGAGTGTTGTGGAGCACCCGAATCTTGTCAAACTAATCGGATACTGTGCTGTTGATGGAGAAAGAGGGATTCAACGACTGCTCGTCTATGAATTCATGGCGAACAGAAGTTTAGATGATCATCTATTCAACAAGGCGTACCCAACTGTACCTTGGGAGACAAGGTTACAGATAATACTTGGAGCTGCTCAAGGATTGGCGTATCTGCACGAAGGATTGGAAGTTCAGGTTAGCTCTAAACTTCGATATTGAAAATCGGTTTCTACATACAAATCAACTTATATACTTGATTCGTAAAGTTGGTTGTTTTAACTCCCTGACCTAGAGCTTGTTGCATCTGGCATATTTCAAATATGTATTTATCTGCTTATTTCATATTACATACTTTATCCTTCATAAGATCTACGTTCGCTTCTGGTTCTGGGGTGGGGCGGTTATCCAAATTTGAGAATGTAGTTTCTTTCTTTGCATAAGGTCAACCCTGAAATTTTACATTCACCAGTCTTCCACATCGTTTCTTCATGCCTTAATCTCCGCCTAGTGGCGGAACCAAAAGTCTGGCTCTAAAATGCTCTTAAGATATAAGAAAAATATGGATCTGACGTACCCTAGCTAACTACAAACCACTATCATTTAAGTTTGGTATGATGTCGGTGTTGTTATCCTCTTCCTCAACTCAACCCCCATGCCTATCATGACTCAGATTCAAAATATATGCCCCTTTATTAGGAAGGAGGGAGGAAGGAAGGAGGAGGGGAATAGAAAAATAAGAAAAAAGATAAAACAAAAGTAATAGTATTAAAAGACTTTAAGAAATACAATAAAAAATGAAGCAAAAATAAAAATAAGATCTCTAGCCTACTTCTTCTCTCTCCCTCAAAACTCACAGTGACGTCCAATAATTGCATAAGAACCGCCAGCCTCAAATTGAACCCAGCGAAGAAAATAAAGAAAAGATTCTGATTAGGGCTCTAATACCGTCAAAAAGATTTGGAAATCAAAAGGATAACTCTAATTTTTTCTATGTGAAAAAAATATCAGGTAGGCCCGGGACCATTATGGTCCCTTCATGGCTCCGCCCGCCCTTCCCTGCGGGAACTGTTCCATTAGTTTTGTTTTCTGCAAGACATGTTCTATTTCATGTTGTTTTCATTATTCAAACTTAGTCTTAATCTTGGTTATTCTGATTTTTTTCTTCTGCTGTTGACGAAGGTAATCTATCGAGATTTCAAATGCGCGAATGTGTTGCTGGATGAGAATTTTAAACCGAAGCTTTCAGACTTCGGGCTTGCTAGGGAGGGGCCAATGGTTGGCCATACTCATGTTTCAACTGCAGTAAGTATTGCATTCACTTATTTCTCACTAGCATTTGTAGCTTGGATAGGAACCTACCTATGCAAACTCTGCTTCGAAAAATGCTGAAGAATTTTTCTCATGATCAGGTAGTGGGGACTAACGGGTACGCTGCTCCAGATTACGTCGAGACAGGCCATCTCACAACTAAAAGCGATGTATGGAGTTTCGGTGTGGTGCTGTACGAGATTCTTACAGGCAGGCGATCATTGGAAAGAAGCCGACCAAGAATAGAACAGAACCTTTTGGAATGGGTGAAACAGTTCCCTCCCGACGGTAAAAAGTTTGGCTTGATAATGGATAGCCGGCTGGAAAACAAGTATTCGATCACTGCAGCAAGAAAGATTGCTAAGTTGGCCGAGAGTTGTCTGTCAAAGAGGGCAAAAGATCGACCAACAATGAGTCAGGTAGTAGACAAATTAAAGGGGATTATTCAAGACTCCGAAGAGGGAATCCCATCGGAGAGAAGTCCTGAATCCGTTGAGAATGACCAAGACGACTCAGTAACAAAGCCGGGAGAATTCGAGGCCTCGGAGTCATGGAAGAGACGAATGGCTCACCTGGCCAAACTAGGCGAGCATGTGGAGAGCGCTAGTAGAAGAAGATTCATGATTATGCAGAGGGCAAAGGTGATTTGATGGATAATTCATCCTGTATAGTTGTAACTTGTTTTCGGGTCGTTTAGGAGATCGAAAGAACTTTTTATCGAGTAGGATTTGGATGGTTATTTTTGTAAAGTTGTTAAAGCCATCAGAGAATTCTAAGATTGGTTATGTGAGAATCAGCCTTTTCCATGTATAGGTGATTTAATGAGAATAAGATGAAGGCTGTTTCTTTTCTTCCTTTTTAGCCCTGTTTCCAGATAAACAAAACTATAACCAAAATTCCCCAAAAGCACTCATTCATGGTAGCATTGTCACCATACAGTCTTGTAAAATCATTCATAACGTCACGGAAGTTAAATCTTTGACAAGAATCGCCCATAACTCATTCCCATAGAGATTACAAGAATTCCGAAAAGGAAGCCCAATGGATCATACGAAAAACTGCAGCGACCAGAACCAAATCCTTCTGATGCTCCATCTCGGCAACACTCACTCAATGATGCAAGCCCTTGACTAAAGAGTGGGCTCATGTACATCATGCGGTGTGCCTTGCATAGTGCCAAGCCAATTCGGAGACTATGCAGCCCTTCAAGCTGCAAATGGAAACCTACTAGACATCGACCTTGTTCTTCAGCGCTTACTCTCGAATCTGCATAGCAAATTCACTTGGAGTGTTGTTCGCTGGGCATCCTACATAGGTCCTAGAGGGTGCACCTGCCCACACAAATAAAATAAGTCATGCAACTAACCTTTATCGGTAGAAACAAATTAACCCTTGAATTGCCTTATTAACATATAAAATGCCCCCACTTCCAAACCTTGCCTTTCACCCTATTAACCCATGTATACTTTGCCTACTAGTCTAAAACCTTGCCCTTCATTATTCAGCATACACATTGATAATTACCCAAATGGCAAACCGTTATAAATTTTCGATTACAATAGGTTACCAATCCAGGTTTATGACCTCGGATTTTAGATTATAATCTGAATATTCGAAGTCAAATTTGAAGAGAATACTTACAAAAAGGGCCCTTGTCAACCAAGAAACCGTGATTTCCCTCAAAATAAAATTTTTTATGCGTCCGTGCATGAATACAATCCTGGGTCCACCGGTTGGAGCTTTCATTTTGTTTTGCCATCTATTTTGGGTTTTCAACCTATACACTTGTTCCGCTGCACCATAAAATTAAAACACAGTTAACATCAGTTGCCATATTATATCTAAAAGTCGGCATTGCTCTTTTATTAACTTCAATACCTCACCTAATGTGCCCAGCACATTATGACCCCTTTTCATAAATTCATGCACGGCATTTATCCAACATTTGCAGTTGACGGCATAACTGGAAGGCATGACTATTTTCTCATAACCTCAGCCCACTTTCCCTTCCATCTCCTTTGTCTTGCCTGTTTTCATTTGCTCGCCTATCTCTTCCCCTTGAGTGATCAGTCTCCCTTGAAACCATCAAGCCAGCAGCTTTTTGCTTCTTTCTGATTGTTGCTACTTCAATCTTGTTGCCACAAGAGGCATCAAACATGAGACCAGAAGGGTATAATCATGATAACATCAGAATGTCATAGATCATAATCATTGTAGTGAAAACTGATGAACTAAATCAACTTGCAGGAGCCTTTAAAATCAATTAACTTAAGAGGATTTTGACTTGCATCTCTGCAAGGTTTATTTGTACATAAATAATCATACGTAATGTACATGACGAAATCCAGGAAGAGGCTGTTTTCAGCTGTTCCACTGGAAATTTCAGAATCTTCTTGCAGATTATGATGAGCTCTGTCCAATAATATATATGTAATTTTGTCAAAGCAAGTGGAAAACTCACTCTCAACTTCTGACCCCACATGAAGGCCTTCTCAGGCATCCCCTGCTTGCAGAACTGGGACAATAACACATTAATTGTAACAGTATTTGGAAGAAAGCCAACTTGAGCAATTTAGCCATTAAAATCATAGCACAATCCAACATGTCAACATAAGCACCATTCATCATCGTGTTGTATGTAACTGAGTCTGGAACAACACCTCTTGAAACAAGCTCATCCAGCATCATCACAGCTCGATTTATTTTTCGACTACTACAAAAACCTTGAACGCAAATATTATAGGTTGTGATATCAGGTTCACATCCACTGGCATACATTTTGTACAAAAACTCATCTGCTCCAACCATGTCAAACGCTTTACAATAACCACCAATTAAGGTATTGTAAGTGACAATATCTGGGGTTAACCCAGTTCTGTACATATCCACAAATGTATCAATTGCAGACTTCATTCTCCCCTGTTTACAGAACCCATTAATGATCATATTGGTGGTAAAGATATCCGGAAGAAGACCCTTTTGCCTCATATCTCTCTCTAACTTCAGTGCATAACTCAACTTCCTACGGTTGCAAAACCCACCAATCAAAGAATTATAGACAAAATTGTTGGGCACAAAACCTCTCCTTGACGTATCCAGAAATATATCATATGCTTCCTCCACTAGACCCGCTTTACATAGTCCACTGATAAATGCTGAGAAGGCAACAACATCAGGACATATCCCTCTTCTTTCCATCGCATTCCATAAATTTTGAGCCCCATTTAAATCGGCAATTCTAAAGTACCCATCCAAAAGCACAGTGAAAGCAGCTTTTTTTATAGGGAACGCCTTCTCTATCACCTTACACAAAAACTCTCTGGCTTCTTGCAGGTTACCCTTCTTGGATAAACCCATAAGCAAAGAACTACATGTAGAAGATAAAGGAGTTACACCAAATGTAATCATAAACTTATAGGCCTTATGGGCCTTTTGTTCTAACCCTACTCTGCTACAAGCTGCAATAACAAGTTGAAAGCAACCACACTCAGGGGTAATCCTTTTCCTAGCGTACCCTCTAAAAATTCAATGGCATTGTCCAACCGACCTGCCCAACATAACCCAGAAACCATGATGTCATACAATGAAGAATCTGGAAGCAACCCTGATACAGATATATCCTTTAACAAATGGTCTCCAACCTCTTCCCTTCCGTACTTGTAATGCCCTGCAATCAAGATATTAAAAGTTATGCCATCAGGAGATACCCTTTGTTTCTCATTTCTTCATAGATCATGCTGGCCTGGCCAATGTCCCTTGCATTAACGTACCCGTCCATCATGGTATTGTATATATAGTAGTACTTGGAGAATTACCCATATCTGGGATCCCATCAAAAAGTTTCCTAGCTTCCACCATATTCCCCTCCTTACACAAGGCATTTATGACGGTACTAAATGTAACGGTGCTTGGCTTACAGGCCCTTGCAATCATCAAATGCACCCAATGAAGTGCATCGTCTGCCTGCCCCCTCTCACAGTTTGCATTGATCAGAATGTTATACGTAACAACATCCGGATCACACTGAAATTTCCACATCACATGCAACAAGCTCTCTCCCACCGTAATCAACCCTTTTCTACAAAACCCAAGAATCATCATATTAAAAGTATAATTACATGGGTGAGGCCCCTTCCAAAGCATATCCCTAAACACCTTCCACAGGCTACCATAATCACCAATTCTAATCAACAACCTCAAAAGAATCGCAATTGCTGACAAGCTCGGCTTCAAACCCACCTCCCTCATCCTACTCACAACCTCCAATGCCTCCGCACCCATTTCGGCATTCAAGAAACCTCTCATAAGAGTATCAAGAAATAAAAAATCTGACTCATATTCACAATGACCTCGCCACATAAATCCCACCAAATCTATACTCCTACTTGGCCCAATTCGCGCAATCACACACGAAACTACATCCTGAGCTAGAAACTGCAGATTATACCCTGCCAAAAAATGTGCAGCACCTCACAATTCCCTCACTAACATCCCTGAAGGCTAATTTGAAAAACCCAAATGCAGTTTCTCTACAACCTAATAGTTTCATAACTTTTACAAGAAATAATCGGCAAAACCGGCTGGAAAAACCCTTCAAAGCGTAACCCTGTTGGTTCTTTATTATCCGTGACAACCCAACGGTGACTTTAGGCCTTTCGTTCGAGTTTACAGAGCACAAGGATTTGGAAGTGGAGTTATTAGCAAATGGCAAAAACTGAGTAAAATAATCGAAGCTTTGAGAACTTGTAATTAAGATTCGGGAGGAGTTGAAAGTGTGATAGTGTACTTGAGAGAAGGGTGCACGTGACGGAGGTCAGCGGACATTGGAGCTCGCCTGAGAGCCGCACTGGTTAAGCTGCGAGACCCGAAATCTGGGTCGGGTGTTTGGTGGGTTTGCAGGGCACGAACATTGTACTGTGTGGAACAAGTAGATACTGTTGGAGGAGAGTGAAAGTTTGAGACTTGGAGTTGGGCAATGAAGAAGAAATGGGCCTCTACCCACAAAATGTTTGGCATCACAAATAATTCCTAAGCCCATTTATTTCTCATCACCAAATTATGAAATTTAATTTTCGAAGTTTTTTGTTTGATTAACTTAAGGTCTCGTTTGACATGCCGTACAAGACCATCGGATAGTATTATAAGACAAAACAGATGTTTGGTATTTTTTATTAAATAAGTATTGGATTATTTAATCTGGCCCCACTTTATTTTATTCTCCTGCCACTCGCCTATTTATCCTTACCAAAACCTCTATATTATTAGTCGAGTAGGATCTCGCTCATTCCATCCCTCTCTCGCAGCACTCTCTGTCCACTCTCTCGCATTGCCTCCTCTCTCTCATCTGGATCCCAAGTCCATCTTCGTCGTCTTCCTCTTTTTTTTTTTTTTTTTTTTTTTTTCTATCTATGTTCCTCCCTGCTCCTCACATGCACACCCCTCCCACCTCTTTTCGCCCGCCGTTCACCTTCGATCTTTGACAAGTGATAACAAAACTTTTCATGGGTTGAAGGAGGAAGACAATGATTCAAATTCTTTCGATCTGGGCTCCAATGAAGAGGAGGACGACGAGAAAGGGGATAGCAATTTGGATTTGGGCTCCGACGAGGTGCTAGGCTCCGATGATAAAATGTTGGTTTATTACCATTGAAAATACGGGGTGTAATCAAATTAGAATTTTATAGGATTTTAATGGACTTTAAAATTCAAGTGGAGTCAATTAAAATTTTAAAATATATTTTAAGGGATTTTGAAATAGAAAATGGCTTGAAGAATCCAACCTTCACCCCTAGGATTTCATTTCAAGGCCAAAAAGTTCTGTCTGCAGCAGTCTTCCTCTATTTTTTGGCCCTGCTTGAGATCCGGTGACTATCTCACCACCTATACATACAAGGTTTCCCAAATCCCCATTTCCCTAACTTCCTTTCGCCGCCCCTCATCCCTCCCGAGACCCACCCACGGTAACCGCAGTTTGCTCATCCATTTTCTAAATTTTTATGGGTTGAGAGGAAGCGGCTGCGTGCCAAGCAAGAACAAGCCACCAACGGCATTTCAGATCATGATCTTCCAAACCCGAAACCAATGGCCCTGTTTTAGACCAGAATTAATTCCAAACCACACCAGAACAAAACCCAATTGATATTGGGCTCCCACAGCAAGAACAACAAGCACAAAGGAAGTTGAGGGTTTTCATAGTGTTTTACTCCATATACACCATTGACCAGAGTGCTTTCTATTATTTATTAGTTTTTCATTGCTATGTGTAAATTGCTAGAACGGAATTGGTATTCATAAGCCTTGTAATATAAATAGTGGTCGGTGGCTTTGAATGTAGTACCAACTCCTTTCAGAAATTCACTTATGTTTGCTAGAGTCTAAATCCTAAGAAATCCACAAGAAGGTCTATAAAAATTCAAAGAAATCTATAATAAAAATCTATATAAATCTGTCAAAATTCATATAGATTTTAAAGTCTCTTAAAATCTTTTGAAATCTATCACTAAAAAAAGTTCATTAAAATTCTCTGAAATCCAAATCAACTACATCCCCAAATTTTTGCGATTTTTTATTTTGGTTGGTGAATCGATGGGTGGGTTCGTATGGAGGTGGGATTTGATATTTGGGGGGGGGGGGGGGTGTTGGTGGTGGAAGACGGTGAAGAGACTTGGGTTTTTAACCTACCTTTTTAATTTTTTAAAAAGTTCAACATATCATTCGATACACAAGTTAATAAAAAACAATACCAAACACCCAACTAATTTACTCAGTACTATTCGACGACTATTTATCCTATCCAACAAAAGTAATAAGTACAGTTCGAGTTACCAAATAAGGCCTAAAAGTATAATTGAATTTAATGTACAAATAAATAAATGAGAGGTGATAATTGACAAGTGATGGTGGTGGCGGCTATGATGATGGTGGATAGTGGAGACGGTGCATATGATGGGTGGTTGCGGCGGTGGTGGTGTTGGTCGTGGTTAAAGTTGTGGTTGTGGGATGGTAACAACAACAATGGTGTTGACAATGGGGGGTGGAGGCAAGATGATGATAGGAGTGGAAGTTGATGGTCATGGAAATGTACACGTGGCGGTGAAGTGCTCGTGGTAGCGGCTAGGTGATGATAAAATGGTACTAAAGGTGGTGGTGGTTACATTTGCTTTTAGTTATAGCCCTTAATTCTCATTTGATTTATTTAATCTAATGCATAAAAAAAAGGGTCGTGTAGTGTTGTGAAACTAGCTCTCAATTTGAAGTGCAGAACACGAATTTGGAAGCGAAGATCAATCGAGCAATCACACGGGAGAGGGAGAAAGAAGTGGCAAAGAAGGCAATTGCATGGCGACCAGTCAATTTGATCACCTGATCAATCGGATCATGCCGACTGGTGGACCCCCATATCGTGTTTTGAACTGAAGTCCCATTTAGGCTACGTTTTGTCTAACTAGACTGGATTTTGGTTTCATATTTGGACTTGTATTGTAACCGGGTTGATTGCCATGTAAATAGGACTTTGGTGAGCGTTTTTGTGTGTTTTCTATTTGCTTGGTGTATCAGGGTTTTTTTGGTTTGGTTATTATGTGTGCCATCATGATAGTACAATGAAAACAAGATTTATAAACCAAAAGCTTACCAACCGGCAAAGCCTGAAATTCTTCAACTCCATACTAACCACTCATTGTTGACGTATAATTTCTCTTCATAAAGAAAAAAAAAGGAAAAGAAACCAACGAACACTTGTGCTAATATTAATTAGAGAAATTGCAAACTTATCTATAGGGTTTTTATTATAAATCGTCTTTGAAATTGACTTAACTAATCACTTTAATTTCTTGATTTGCAAATCAATCAATCTAATTAGACCCTGAATTTTATCATTGCATATCAATATGGTCTTTACCGTCAAAATCCTTTAAATTTTCTGTGAATTTTTTTTTGGTAAATTTTTTTTTTTTCCTGTGAATTTGATGACACGAAACACAGAGCTTATATAACCAATAAGTTAACATAACGTGCACGATACAAGAAAAAGTATTTTTTTTTAATTCCAAAACCAATTAGAAGACAAATAAATAAACAAAGACAATAAAAAAGCCAATCCGCATCTTCCACGCCATATCCACCCAAACCCCAGCTGCATCTCCAAAAAAATTTCGATTCTCTGCAATTCATTTTATCTGCGGTTCACTTTTGGTTCGTACAATGACAGGGAGAAGTGAAGGACCGGCGATCGGGATTGATTCTCTGCAACTAGGTTGCTATGGACCCGGCAATTGAAATCCTTTCTCTTTTTTTTTTTTTTCAAGTTTTTTGATGTTATGATATTGTTTTGGTGGGTGGTTGTGGCAGATGGTGGTCTAGGGGAGAGGGAGAGAGAGACGTGGATGGCGATGGGGGAGGCTGCAATCTGGGCTTTTTTTTTATATAATTTATTTAGTTTTTGAAATATTTCATTTGTTTTTTTTTTCTAAATTTAAAAAAAAAAAGTGATTTTTTTTTTTTTCACTTCACACCAAGTTATTCGCTCTGTAGCTATAGGCTCCATGTGTGCTATGTCATCAAACTAATAGCAAATTTAACGAATTTTGATGGTAAGAATTACATTAACGTGCAGAGATAAAATTCAGAGACGAGATAGATTGATTTGCAAATTAAGATACTAAAATGATGAGTTAGATCAATTTCATATATTACTTGTGATAAAAACCTCTTATCTACAGTGTATAAGAATACCACCCATTTTATTTTATTTTAATTCTACAAATTAAACACTCAAATTCTATTTTTAGTGTGTACCATCTTTATTAATTTTCGTAAGTAATACGATCAATACGCTGCTTTAGCATGAATATACCTCCTCCCTAAAATTCAGAAAGAAATTTTTGTACAAACATCACATACCTCGCAACATAACCTTTTTCAATGACACTTTTCGTCATTTCAAGACCTATTGACACCCTCAGACGTGAAATTTGCATGTCGAAACAACTTCAATGCAAATATGTGTGCCGATGAGAAGTAGCCAATATAATCTTACCCCCTCTGTGTTGTGGCGCTTGCTAGGAGGAAGTTGTGTCTGGGATCTTTGATTCGACGTCCACCAATTTCCCTAAATCTTCATTCTCTCTTGGTAATTTTGGGACTGCTCCTTTTTTGATCAGTCTCCGAGTTTTGTTCATTTTGGTCGACTTTTATGTATGAGTAATGTTAGGTATGCTAAATTTATTGATTAAATTTACAAATTAAATGATGTGTTACCAATAAAAAATAAACATGTTAATCAACATTTAAGTAACAATCCAATCATTAACTTTCATATCACATAATTTATAAAATTTAGTCCTTAGCATTAGTCATTTTGTACTTGTACGGTTAGCCTTTTGGCTGTTTTGAATGGAATTGCTACTTTCCAGTAAAAAGTAAAAATCTTACCCCGAGTCGTGTTAATAAGGGAAAAAAAAATCTCCTATCATGCAACATGCGAGGATTTTTCATTGAATTTCTCATGAAAACAAATAGATTTTTAAATGTGTCAAACACACGGCTAAGAACTTGAAAGTAAATTTTCAACCAATTGTAATATACCACTTTATCCACCGAACCGTGTTTCAGAAACATTTAAAATTTCCTTCATTAAAACTCTAAATTCGCATTAAAAGTAGAATCATGGTTAGTGTCAAAAGAAGATATTTTAGGGGATATTTGCATAAACCCTAAGGGGGCGTTTGTTGCGCCGGATTATCTCGGACTGGATTAGCTTCAAGGATTAATCTGGACTGGCTTAGACTAGACTAAACTGAACTAACTTAGTGAAGCGTTTGGTGCAGTATTGGACTAAGAAGCTGGATAATAACAAATTCTAATATTATATTATTTAATATATAAATTATTAATATTTTATTATGATATTATCTTTTTCTCTATCTTTTCCTACCATTTCCGTCTCACTCTCTTCCTCTTCTCTCAGTTCTTCGTCCCACCCTCTCCCTCTTTTTTTCCTATTAGACCTCTCAATTCATGTCTCTTTCTCATTCCTGGTCAAACTCCTTATCGATTTCAGTCTCTATTTCTCTGTCCTCCCTCCCTCTCTAGCTATGCGTTGTTCGAACGGAACCTCACGGCTCCAATTTTCCCGACAAGTTGCAGGTTTCCCGATGTGTTTTCCGACCAACCCTCGTTAAATTGGATAAAGTTAGCACCGCCAAAAATTTCATCACCATCCTTGGACAGAGATCTTAGCTTTGCATGCTCGAATCTGTCATGGATTTGAAGAAGCCCAAACAGGCCGAGACTTCCAGGCCATTTTCTGGCCACATTCGACCACATTTTGGCCTCGATTCAAGTAGAATCGTAATCTTGTCACTCCTAGCTTCAATTTTGTATATTTTATATGAAAGTTGGTTGTGAAATGGATCTGAAAGAGAGTCGGAAAGTTAATGATTGATCTAGGTGACCGGACATGACAAGGAGTCTGTAGGGAGTGATCGTTGAGCATGACGAGGACGAGAAAGAGAGGATAGTCTTAGCTAGTCCCATGGTTATTGGGGGGTCTCGCTAAGACCTCTTAGTGAAGGGTTTTGTCCATGCTAGTCCCCTTTAGTCTCATTAATGTTAGTCCCAGCATGGAACAAACACGGTATTGGACTAATAGCTAGTCCAGTCCAGTCCAAGGCAAACAAACGCCCCCTAATTGTCCAAGTGGTGTATGTGCAAAATTCCCAATCGATTGTTAATAAAACAAAGAAGAAGAAAAAGTTGAGATATTTTTGTAATGATCGATCATGACATCCATCATGCTTTTGGCAAAGATGAAAGCTGTAAAGGCCTATTCTTTTGTTCTTTCTACATTTCCTTTTCTCTTTTGGCATGGAAAGTCGCATTATTTGAGAAATTTTACATCAAAATTAAAAGACAAAAACAAGAGGTGAACCTGATAGTTAAAAAGAGTTTTTTTTTTTTTTTTTTTTTTTTTTTTTTCTCATTCCGCTGCGTTTTGTGGTTGAACTCTTCTTTTTTCTTTGTTGTTTAAGCTAGCGCAGAATTTCGTTTGTTCAAAAAAAAATTAAAAAAAAACACAAAACAAAATTATACAACAATCTGTTTGAATGGACTTTTCATCAATTTCTCAACCAACATCCTTTGAGAAATAAACAAAGATGATCGATCACTAACAAAATTTTACAAATTAACCATCCCTTACATTTCAAAGGATGCTCTTTGCCTTGTAACATCTCAACCAAAAAAAAAAAAAACAAAAACAAAAACAAAATTCTCTTGGTGGGTTTTTCTTGATTTCTCCTCCATGATTTTATATTTTCCAATTGGCCACAATTTCCTATTTACTTCGTTTTCCTTCAAGCCCCTCTCACCCACAACCTCACCTTTACAAATCACAACACCCAGTCAACCTTGATCACCTCCACCATGATCTTGCCACGTGGAAAGATCTGAAATCTTAAAAACAAACTCCACCAATAATCTCTCGGTCTCAGATCAATCAGGCTACAGTAACAGACCCTGTCCGTACAGTTTTGTTAGGGGTGGAGTTCTTGTTGGGATCTGACTTTCTTCTGCTGGAAGAAAGCTTCCAGCTCTTCTCTTTGTTCTCGTCAAACTTTATCTGTTCTTGCCTACAATCTTTACTGCAAAACGGTGTGTTACCCCTGGAAGAAATAATTCCAAATCCCCATCAGGACATGGAAAACCAAATTTCACATAAACAAAAATCGATAAAAACAATATTCTAAACTACCCTAATCTAATCTAACAAATACCGCAGTGCGGCGGCACGCTGCTCTGATAAACTGGAACATAAAATTACCTGTACATGAAGATGTCCGAGTTGTTTCCGAGTGGTTTTCTACAAAGATGACAAGCATCAAGGAAGTGAGGCTCGTTTGTTTGATCTTCGTAAGTGGTGTAGGAGAACATGCCGGTCCTCATACTTCAAAAAATAAAACAAGAGGAGCCGAAGAGGAAGAAGAAAAGATCGATGGACCGGTTGCTAATTTGCTACAAATTCGGAGGTTGCTGCAAACTTGGTGCCAGGAACAAGTGAGTGAATGAGTGGGGGGAGGAATTAGATGGGAAAGTCCTGCCACATATAAAGACTTGTTCAGTGGACTTGGGGGGATAAGCTGCTTTGCGAGTCTACGTGGAAGAAATGTGGTAAACCAATCAAGTTCTTCGGTTGAGTCAACTTCCAGATTGTTATGCAAAATCAAGGGTTGTGATTATCTGGGAGGATGAGAGTATTGTGACCTCAGAAGCACGGGAATTTTGCTTTCCGCATGAAGCAGGTTATGGAGAAAACAGTGGGTGGTGGTTTTCGAGATTGGACCCATCGAGATTCCATGGTGCTCTCAATCTATTGGCTGCAGTGCTGTGCATGCATCAGCATCTGTTTCTAGAACCACTTCTTCTTTTATTTATTATTTGCTACATTAGTTTTTTCCTTTTTTGCATTTGGTCCCTTTTGTGTTGGGTATTTTTAGTACATCCATACAAAATAGTATTCCTTTTAATTGGAGGTCCTCTTCCCCTAGACCATTGTGACGAGGGAGGTTAATTAGTGTATTAGTACCACTTTCATTTGTGTTTGCTAAGATTAATACCAATTACTATTTTACTAATGGTTATTGTACTTATGTGTTCCTTTTTAGAGTATTAAGGGACACAATTTGGGGAAGTATGTGGGAATCTTTTCTTTCTTTGTTTCTAGGTATCCTTTAGAATTAACTATTAATAGTGCATGTGAGCTTAGAGTATGATATGATATCTAGCTCCCAAGCAAAATCTATTAGTGATACTATTTGGAAGTCTTTTTTTTTTTAATTTTTTTTATAAATGAGTGTTGGTGGTTTAAAATATTAGTTGTTGGAAGAGAGGAGGATCGGTGGACTTTGAACATGTACCAAGATTCATAGTCATTGTTTTCCGCCACTACGATAAAACATCATCTACAAGTTTAATTTAAGGTTCCCTATCTTCATATTCTACATTCGTTGAGTAGCTCAAATAAGAGTTAGAGATAGTGGCTTTAGTTTTGGTGTCAAATTAATGAGTAAACTCTCCGATTCTCATACAAGATAGATGGGTTGTAACCATTCAATTGTCTTAAAAGTTTTTTTTTTTTTTTTTCAAATGTTTTGGTAGTGTTGTTTGGTATATAGTGCTCATAAAGCTTAGTACACACCAACTAATACTACCATTCTATGGTATTCTTTTACTTATATTTGAGACGTATTAAGTTTTATGTTTCAAATTACTGAACATCGATCTAATTCTTTGATCAGGTGTGTAATGTGCAGGTCTAATCAAACATAATTTCATTGCTATAAAGAATGCAAATGCAAACCACGTGATTTATTATTTACGTAGATTTGATGGAATAGTTTAAAAAATAGCATTACACGGGAAATTAACAGTTTTTAAGAGCTTTAAGGACTTATTTTGTCTAAAAAAAAAATTAATGGCATTAATTTTCACTTGATTAATAATTCAAGAAATGAAAGTGGTGGATTGCTCTAGTAGTTAGTCATTTCTTTTTAACCTACTACATCATGAGTTCAAACGCTCTCATCTCTTAGTGTAGTATCCTAATGGACACACTGTTGGGTTTCCACCCAAGCATAGCAGGTTTAAAACTCCTCCCTCCCCTTAATTATTATATTAGTTTCGAACTTTTCCCTTCTCCTTAATAAATTTAACCATCTCTCCATACTTAGTGTAATTTACAATAAGAGTAGGGCTTATATTCAAAAAGTAATAATTCGTCACGTAGTACTACGATTTAGTGATGTTTCTCTTCACTTATAAGTAAGAAATCTTAGGTTCGAATCTCGCTAAAAAATTTTTGAATTACATTATTATTAGTTCATTGTGAAACTAAACCCTACATCTCTACCTAAATGTAAATAATAACGGTTGTTAAAAAAATAACAATTCTTTAGAAAATAATTGGCAAGTTACTTTTTTTTTTATACGTACAACAACCTTATATTATCTTTTGCGTTTCATGAAAATTTTTGGTAACTCATTAGTTATATAACTTCTTAGGTAAGTTCTAATTGCAAGTTACTCCAAGAACAGAAAAATGAAGAGAGATTTGTGGGTTATAGAAGGATTTGCAGAAGCTTTGGGACAATGTCAAAAGAATCCAAAAGTATAACCCTCTTTCCAATTGTCCTAGTTTTCTCTTCTTAATTACAACAGCACCACCGACATAATGCATGCTAGAGAAACGTCTTTCTAGCCTAGAGTGTAACTTCGTAGATCTCATCAACACAGAAGGGCATATAAGTAAACAAACATAAAATCTCTCTAGAATCCGGACTTTGAGCAAACACTGGGCCCCAAAAGCCCATAAGAAAACAATAGCGGAATTAAAGACCCAACCGTGGAGGTGACTCGGAGGGGACCCACACCCACCAAAACCATCTAAGGGGAACCCACCTGACTCAGGACCATGCTGGCTCTACTTCCAAGGTCCTTGTCTCCCCGGGCCCACGACTTCGGGCCGTGCCCCACGGGCAGCTCCTTCCTTTTGCGTCCGTTACACGTGTGCCCTAAAAGAACTACCAGCGCAGCACCATAGATTATCACACTTGCTACGTGGCAAGTGGCTGCGAGAAAAGACATAAAGTTTGCAATGCACTAAGTTCTTGGAACGGCCACGATTTTCGAGGTGGAGAATGGACGGTGAAGAACGTCCCACGCTCGAAGGGGTTCCAATTATTTGGTGGGTCTGTAAATTTCCATTTGGTTTCTCTCCACGTGGACCATACCATGTGGCTTGCTGAATGAGCTGTCGGACTGAATATTGTCATTGGCTGCTAATTTAATCGATGAAAAAATTGCTATTTGCGTCAAGTGATTAAGTAAATGTGAATTGCAAAATGTGCACTCTATGCTGCGTGCAGTGCATGCCTTTACAAAGTGTTCGACATATAAAAAATTCATAAGTGTTACGGAGTATCAAATACTAAAGCACCCAAGAAAGTTCCTTGATGTGTTCAAAAGTTTTGTTGTGTTTCTGCTTTCTTGGGAAGAATCTGTGAGTTATGATTTTAGTGTTAATTTTATTTATTTATTGGTTCAACGTTTGTTAATAATATTAAAACTACACACGTTTCATTGTGAGATTTTAGACAAGGAATAATCAACCATATCGAGGAGCACTGACAACATAATTAGAAAAATAATACGATACAAATAATGCGTTATATAAACTTTTGATTTTTTTAGTCCAATGCTTATGTGTGCATTCAACAATGTGTATTCTCTTCTATTAAATAAATGTGTAACGTGTAGCACTAACACAAAAAAATTATTAAAAATGTAATACAAATAATGCATCGATAGTGACTAACTTTGATGAATCTCTCTTAAATTTGTCTTCACTTGGTTAGAACTAAAAAGATTTTTTTTTCAACAAACGATATTATTTATACTAAGAGGGTAGGGGAATGTGTTAAGCCTCACAATAAACTTGCGATAATGTGGTTTAAATTTATTTTTTGACTGAGAACAAATATAAGGTTTCTCACTTATAAGTAAAGAGGAATACAATTAGACCGTAATACTAAGTGTCAGAACTAAAAACAAAATTTAAAACAAGAGAAATACAATGAACTTGAAACTTGGAGATGTGGTCATAAAATGCAGAAAAATAAAAGCACATAACATAGTTCATCTTTTGGATTTGCAATCGGTAAAAATAAAAGTTTTTCTTAAGTCAAAATAGTAAAGTGCCTTGTGGTGCTCGTTAATGTGTGTGAAGCTCTAAAGCACGAATACGAGAGTGAAGATTGGCGATTCTTAAAATTAAAAATTTTCTGATTCGAGAGAGGCAGGAATTAACAACTAAAAATGTATTAAATATTCCACTTTCATTTTTTCAAAACAAGAAATTATGAGCTCTAAATACCGAAATTGCCCTTGACGGCATGAGTAGCCCCAAGTGTTCCGACGATCAATTCAGGATGTGAGGAAGAGGGCAAAACGAAGTACTCTGAGTGAGGTAAAAAAATGTTGGGGTGTGATATCCACACATCCCTTTTTATTTCTCACACACCCTTTTAATTTTTGGTCATTGGATTGGATGAAGTGAAGAAGATTAATGAATAGAAATTAAAAATATGTGTGAGAAGTAAAAAAGGATGTGTGGATAGCACACCCCAAAATGTTTAACCTTTTGTGAGGAGTCGAAAGACCTATTTATAGGCGTTTAAGGGTTAGTCTTTCAGTTCTTTGCCAATTGTCTGAGTCATCAGAGTAGTTATTCGATCCGACTGTTGAAAATTAAAAATGTGTAAAAAGTAAAAATAAGTATAAAGATGGCACCACCCTTCTGCATAATTCCGACTGCCCTATACAAATTTGTCCATGGCCAGAAAAGTCCTTTCATTTTCTTGCTTTCTTCATTCTTAAAAAACAGAATAAGTAACCCTTTACACGCTACCCATAATTGCTTACAAATCCATTGGAATTATGGGATATTGGGATTGAATGCCACTTTGCAATTGAGTCCAGGAGACTGGAATTATTTCTACAATTACTTGTAGAATTATATAACTACATTCTACATGCTGAACAAAAAATATTAGCTTCCTTTTGTTTTCTTGTATGAAACAAGAATATCAAATTCCAATATTATTTTATCACCAATTCCACATTCAACACAGAACTACAAGAGAAACAAAGACGACAGTTTGGAGAAAATATTGGCTCCAAGAGACCGATCAGTGTCGAATTGCAGCACCTTAAAGATGTGACAGAGGGTACAAACAGACTATATCAACATCACAAAGACTAGTAAAACTAGCCGGTGAGAGCAGAGTTTAGGGCACTATGCACATCAACTCCAATCTGGGCTTCAGCTTTCTCCAAGTCAGTCGATGCTGAGTTGAGCTTCTGGGTGAACTCTGCAAGACCCTTCTGGACAAGACTTGCATCGACACGATCAAGAGGGACAGCCTCTACAGCAATTATGTCTGCAATAGAGTTCGCGTGGATGAATGCAAAACCACTGCTGACGAAATATTTTGTGACATCAGCTCCTTCATGCACTGACATGACCCCGGGTTTCAACTCGGCAATTGTTGCTACATGTCCAGGAAGAACACCCATATGGCCAGTGCTTGCTGGTATTATTACCATGTCCACCTGTTAAGACATGAATCGTAAAAAGTAAAACTTATGGTACAAATATCATCTTCGTATTTCTGTTTCGGAATCTGCAGATATATAATTAAATATAAACACAACTTAAGACCCTTGCAATCACATCTTTGAATTATTGATCACACACTCAACAGATAATGTTAATTCTAAAAAGTTTCAGTCTCAATAGTCATAATGTTTGGCAAATGACATGGTGGGGCTCATCCACTAAAAAAAGTTGCCTGTTACATTATCGAGTTCTGTCATAGCAAGGGCCATCTGTTGCTCATCATTCTTCAACAAACACTAGTTTTTTTGTCTGGTAAATCAGTAGTTTTGGCACTAAAAAAAGGCAACAAGCACATCTTTAAAAATACGGTTTTGAAAAATATCAGAAGATGGACCATGGACGTGAACTTAACCACTCTCTACCACTCGCCAGTTTGGGAAGAGACTTTGGGTCATAACATTGAACGAAGGAAAAAAAAAACTAATTTTGTCTGAGATTAAAATTGGTCAGGCAACTAATCATTTTGTTTAGTTCCATATTCTTTTAATCTGTCAGAAGCAAGTTATGCTAAAAGATTCGGTTCCCTTTATCACTGTCAGAAATGCAGTGAAAAAAGGATACTAAAGAAGGCTTTCAATGATTGTCTGAGGCCAACACTAAATATGCAAGTCTACTATCAAACTGAGGATGACAAAAATATTAAAAAAAGGAAGAGCACGTTGATCTCCAAATGCACCACCAACAACTTTTCTTATTTATGATAAAAAAAGGGTCATTTTGTTCTACCGGGATAAATCCAAAGTTAGCTCCAAATCGGACAAATACAACTAAGACACATAATATTCCATGATATACTTACCTTACTTATGCATATGAGGAATGCAGTACACAAATCACATGGGTTGAAAATGCCAACGGGACAATGTTTTTTATTTTTGGCATGCAACCATGCACCATCTCACCCAGCTATGTTACTCAAGTCTGATTTCCATACCCATTTACCAATCAAAATAACTAAAAGGAATCACAGAGCTTGATGAAGGAGAGGAAATGGAATTTCACACTAGACGTTTTCCATCACTAGATGGAAATTTAGTTTTCAATACAAGGAGTATTGGTTTCTCTTCAGATTGACAACTCCACAAACTTTTTAAAAGAAACTTAGTTTCCACATCTGTTCACATTTGAATTGACTTAAAAACTTTAAACAGTATAGGATATGACTTATAATAGAGAAAAATGTAACACACATAAAGCATCCTTACATACACTAAACTAAGATGAAGTTCAGCCTACAGCAATAACGGATGAAAACTAGGTGTATATTGCACCACCATAATCAGTTGCAAAAGTCAGTGTGAAACACAATTAGGAAGTGGGATATGAGTACTGGAAATGTTTGAAAAATATGAAAAACAAGCACTAAGTGCAGGACTAAATCCTTCATGGGCCAAGCAAATCAAACAATATGGATTCAAAGTTCCATTTTTTTTTTTTCTTCCATCACTTCTAATAGAAAGTAACAAAAAGAGATCAAAGTGAAAACATGGATAATGATGATTGGAAAATGTTATAATGCATCCATTCAAAATTCGAAACAGAGAAATGCTTAAGATCAATCCAGCCAAGGCAATTTGTGTAACAAGAATAATCACCATGATTTAGATGGAAGTTTGCCATCGAAACAAAATACCGAACCAAGAACCAAAAGGTTAACTCTTATTCTGAAAAAAAGGGGCTTCCACAAAGAAACGCAAAACACAGAGTCCCATACAAGAAACGGCAGAAAAATATTAATGCGGCGGCATCTTTTGTAAGTAGCATTGCATCACTGTGAAGTTATGAAGACCTATTAGATGAAATGGTTAAATCCTTCAATACACCTTAGAACTTATATATCATAATCCACCTTCCTACATTGATCAGTCAATCAAAGATGTACAATGACACTGAACTTGCAAGTCGTATAGCGAAAATGCTCGAACCAATCAATAATCCGAAAACAGCTCCAGCCCCAATAAGTTCACAACAAAATCAAAGCGTGAATTGACATAAATATTGGATTAGCTCCAAACCGATTCAAACCTACTAAAAACAACAGAATACCCAATTCAAACTAGAGACAACAAATGCGGCCTGAAAATCACAATTAGCACCAAACCCAGATAAACCCACACTAAATCATACAAAACCCATATCACCTGAATCTCAAATCAAACCTCAGATCAAAAAATTGCAAATGCCGCACAACAAATCTCCGAAAACTGACCTCTTTCGCCGAAAGTTCGGACGCATAAGGGAGCACAAAATTGACAGTCAGCTTAGTGGGGATCGATGACGGGGTTACAGGCCTAGGTTTCATGAAGGTCAATGGGGTCCTTGGGGGATCTATGTGAGGCACCACTTTCTTCCAGGCGTCACTGAAAGTCGAATCGGCTGGGGCAGTCTCAGCGACGTCGGTGGAGAAGGGTCGGGCCCTGAGGGGGATCGTGGATCGGGTCAAGAGGGTGGTGGCTCGGCGCAGCATGGTGGCGGATTGAAGGGTCGCTCGGGTCTCGCAGGGTCGGAGAGAGAGAGAGAGAGAGAGAGAGAGAGAGAGAGGGTGGAGTTCGAGTGGAGGTTTTGGTTTGGGTTTCGGAAATCGCTTCTGCCGTTTCGGCAAGTGGAAATAGAGGAGGAAATGGGTATAGGATTTTTTGAGGCCGTTGTGGGCTTATAGTCAGTTTTGGCCCATTAAACATATTTTGGTAATAACAATGTTTGGCAGTTTGGCTCCTCATTTTTCTTCAATTTACTTAGTGGTTGATTCATATAAGATAAATTTTATTTGAATCCATATAACTTTTTTTTACACCCAATTTAAATTTTAAATGTGAATTGTCTTTTTTACCCTATAACATAATTACCATTAAGTACAAGGTAAAGTTAACAATAAAATTTATTAATAAACCCACACTCAATAATCAAACACTAAATAATGTTTAGAGAAAATTAGAATTAGATGCCTCATTTTAGACTTTTGTAGACTAAAAATTTATGCTTTTTGAGTTTTTGATTAAGCTTTTGAAACATTTAATTAAGATACTCAGACTTGAACTACTTCAGATTAATTGAAATTCATTTACATTTAAATATCTGCTATATATTTTAAATAATTTCAACTATATTTAGATCTAAGAATTTTAACTTTTCAAATCTAAATGTACATCCACACCAAATAGAAACGTACCAACATTAAATGAAAACGTACCAACGTCAAACGAAAATGTATCAACCCCGAATTAAAACGTACCCAATTATAAACTATATTAAAATGAATATTCATCTTTTTGGAATGTTTAAAAATATGTTTGATTCATACACAATGCTCTAGACAGTCTTGTTTTTTGGCAGATAAGTCTCTGAAACAACTTTTAGTTGATCGGAGATAAATCCTTATTATTGTAGATAATGCTAAATAATAATGATAAATCATATAATTTTGAATTAACAAAAAAGCTATTGTCCGTTGATTAATGACTCTTTTTATAAAAAAAATAATTAATTAAAGTAATTTAAACTTTTACATTGTTAACGACTCTTTCTATATATAAAAAATTTAATTAAAGTAATTCCTCATGATTAGGACAAAAAGTAATAAAATTATGTTTTGAAAACAAACGTACCAAAAATTCAAATGTACCAAAAACTAAATGTACCAAAAATTCAAATGTACCAAGAAGTCAAATGGACCAAAAATTCAAATGTACCAAGTAACTAAATGTACCATCACAATCAAATGTACCAATATAACCAAACGTAACTAACAACGAGTTTTGTGCATTCTATTTAATTTACTAAAATAAATATTTTAATAAAAAAATAAAAAAATCTTAAATCATCATAATAAGAGATGCATAAAAATAGGAGAAAAAAGGGAATGCTAACATGAATAGATTTCTAATGAAATAAAATTAAAGTACCAAAATTGTAGGGAAAATGTTTAATCAAATTTGCAAAAGGAATAAATTTAGTCTATGACATTTAAAAACGAGGCGTCTACATCAAAACATCCCTAATTTTTATTCTACATTCACCCTCCATCAAACTGGTTGCGCGGAAAATGCAACCCCTAAATGCTTGGAAGATGTTGGCATATATTGTCTGGTAAACTACCACTTAAGTTGTTTAGGGTTAGAGCCAAAACTATCAAAAGAGGACATGTTGAAGACAGCAGGAAGATGACCTATTAAAAGAGCATTAGCCTGCACAGACAACCACTCCACCTGATCTTTACTGCCAATCAAGTTTTGAATTCCTGATAAATCAACACATATGTGTATGTATTGGAATGGTTCCTTTAAAGATTCAAGTCATTGGACTAAAGCTAATCAACTTCAACCTGTGTAGATGAGACAATTCTAATGGCAAGGTACCAAACTTGTTGTTTTGAATTCCAGCTTAACAAGAAATGACAGGTTGCCTAGGTGGGGATTTGAGAGCAAGAAGATCAGCTTGGTTTGTGCTAAAGTTGGCTTATGCTGTTTCTGAACCTTTTTTTTCTTTTTTTTGTTGAGTGCATCTATATTTTTCACACTAAGGGGAGGGGGAGTTCGACTAAGTCACACAATAGGCAGCTTATTTTGGTATCAAATTCGTCATCCACAAGATTCGAATCCATTTTTAAGATAGTATATATATACAAAAGTATTGGACTAGTAGCAACAAAATTGTCAACGAGGGGAAACGAGTTGTCGCCAATGTTCTGCGCTGTGAACCAAGAAATCAGAAGAAATAGGAATTCAAACGTAGTCTTTTAATCTATTGGGTAAATGAATCTTTGGCTGCAATTACATATTGTGAACCCGGTACGTTTAAAAGTGTATCGAATTTTACGTGGTTTTTAATGTTTTGAACGGGTGTAAAGATAAATTTACATATTGAATTGGGTTGTGAGAGTGATTTAGGTAGTAAATTTGGGTCTAAAGAGATATCAATAATTTAATTAAAAATAATATGGGTGTAGAGACTAACTTGGGTGTAGAAAGAGGTTTATGAGTTCAAATAAAATTTCCTTTTATATAATTTCGTATTTACAATCAAAATTGTTCCCATTATAAATACTCTTTATTGATGTCTCTACAAAAAAAAAATTAAAATTAAAATTAAAATTAAAACTAAAGTTTATTAGCAAATAGATGATTATTAATGCTTTTGATAATTAGTAATATAAGTGAAAGTATGTGAAACTATAATAATTATTTTAATCAGATTGACTGATTTGTTGCCGGACTTTATTGATTATATAATTAAGAGTATGATTTTGTGTCGGAATAAAAAGTTGATCATGTTATATTATGGTTATGCCATAGATAAGAGGTCATAGAATTGTACGAAAACTCTTAATTATAAACAAGATAAAGTCAAAACCTGAACAATCATGAATGAAAGATCCATTTTAATTGGCAAATGAAGGAGTACGTGATCCCTGATCCACAATATGTTGAGATCAGCATGAGGGGTATAAAAAAAAGCTTATCACCAAATATGATGGGATGCAGAAATTAGCAAACAAGGTCGGCCCTGAAGGTAGCCAAAGTAGGCACCCGCTTAGAATTCCACTTCGGAGGGCCCCCAAATTCGGTAAAAAATTCTAAAAATAGAATCATAGGCAATTGAAAAATAATTGATTGAAAATATAGAAACTTAATTAGTACATTTGCATTTAAAATGCGAGAATTGTAATATTTAAATAATGTTTGTATTTCTTTTTTCTTTTGATATTAATTTTTAACGATATTTGTTATAGAAATAGACTATTTTTCATCTATTTAGCGGAATTTTTTTTTATACATATCAATGTATAAATGATCGAAAGTTAGACAACTCTAGAGCCTTACTTCAAAGGCTCCCCTAGAGCCTCCAAATTCTAAGGGCCGAGGCCCTGTTAGCAAACCCTTTTTTCAGGGCAGCTGCAACAGAACGTCTCTTTGATCGAAAATCATCATCTTTTTTTCTTTCCAGAAAAACAAACACCGTTCGCGAATTGTGCAGAGAAACCTAACCATGAACAAGTGGGAACAATGTGTAGCAGGAAACTGTATAGAAAACATGGGAAAAAAAACATTAGTGTACGAGTAGCAAACGAAGGATCAATACAACATGAAAAAAGCTTTATCCCACTAAATGAGGTCGGCTGTATGAATCCCTATGAGAATTAACCCTCAACAAAGAATTAATAGCACAAGAGAAAACTAACAACTTAAGATTTCTTTTTTCCTCATGGTAGAAGCTGAGACTTTTTGTCTCATCCAAATTACTAATGGGCACAATATCCGTGGTGGATTGCTATCTACCACGGGCATCAATCGTGGTAGATGGGCTTTTTTTCTACTAGTGACACACTGTTGTTGCACATTAGCTGTATTTTGGGAAAATTTTGATGCTAAAGAAAGCTACAGAAAGCTGAAATCATAGCGAGATAAACCATTTTCAAAAGAATTCTAAATAGAAATACACCTGAATGATTTTTTATTTATTTTTTGGCATAACGGACTCCCAATCATATAATTGTAGAATACCAGATCAAATCAGATATTTTAATGGTTTTCTTAGGGCTCTGGTGTTATATGCAAAGGTTTGTTCTTCTCTTCGATCAATTACAAATGTTTTTAAAAACACCTAATCCGAACACTTAAATATCAATGATCCACTCAGTTTCAGTGATCTTTGGTCAAAAGACTCCCTAACATTGAAGTTTTGAAAATGTATTGAAACGTTTTTATAAAAGTTTGGTAGATACCCACCTGGGGAACCTTAATAAAACTTGATGAGAAAATCATGGATTGAAAACAATGAATAAAATAAACAACAATGTGGACCTAGCAGTCAACTTGTCATCTATAACAGAAAAGTTACAGAGCTGATGGCCAAACAAAAATGCAAACAAAAAGTTCGTTAAAAACGCCCGAGCGAGTAGCGATTTTAATATTTAGGACTACTATTTCAATATGCACACAGTGAGCTAGCTTAAACTTCTAACAACTTAAGCTAAAGGTTCGTTGGTAATGCGAACTTCACATAACTTAGCATCTGAAAATGGCTAGCTATCCTGAAGTAGCTAGATATGTGGACAAGAATGGTTTCCTCTACCAGCCACTGTCACTGAATGATGATCAAAGCGTGGAACTGTTTGAGAAGATAGCAATGTATGGAAACGAAAATACAGGTACGTTCTCTCACAGACTTTCCATCTCTGTTTTTATTTATTTATCAATTGATCATACATATCCGTCCATTGATCATACATATCCTACATCCACGAAGGTGTTCCACGCCGGTCTCATCTCTAGAGTGTTCGAAAGTTTAGTTTTGGAATATTTTGGAGCTTTAAATCATCTAATATTCAAGATAATGATTACATAGTTTTTAGAAGTTTACTTTGTAATCATAGAGAGTTTGATGTATTTTACTCTTAGTCTAGGTGTTATAATTGAAGACTTGTTTGGGTGTAGGAAAAAAATATGTTGAAAATGCATGAATTTTCTTTCCAATATGCTTGCTCAAGTAATGAGAGATATTTTGTTAGTAAAAAAAAAAATCAATTCTTAGCAAATATATTATATTACCTTCATTGACAATAGCTAAAACTAGAAGTTTAGTCTACGTGTTGCTGTGGGGTGTAAAAATAAATTATAAGTATTATCGGTAGATATGTAAAAGTTATTTACATAAAACATATACAAAGTATTTACACAAAAATATATAGTGGTTGTTGAAAGTTTTATCATTTACACTGATATTATTTACATGCAAAGAGATGCCAAATATAACTGCTTCTGCCTTACAAATGTATTCTCAAAATTGTAGTGCTTTGACAACTGAGCAGTAGTTCGTAACTGGACTATATGTTACATAAGTGCTGATCTTGACAGCTATTCCACTTTTGAGATTCAATCTTTTTTCATCAACATAAGATATCATTATTTGCAACATCCTGATAGATAATGTGATTGATAACCCCGCAAGCTAAATGCTCCAATAGGAAATTTAAGAAGCAGTGGAAGATTAGAAGAATATAGATCCAAGGATTTACCTTTTCGACCCATAGTTGAAGTAGTTTTGTGTAATTTATCTTATATAGCAAAATGATCCACATTTGCCTTAGGGAAAAATAAGCACGCGACTGTCAAAGCAAAGTAAAGAGGAACATGTCAAAGAGGACCGTACCAGAGCAAAATGACGATGTAAAAAAAAAAAAAGAGAGAAAATGACCAAGGGAAAGAGGGGAACTTTATTCATATTATGAATTTGTCTGCAGCCATGGTAACTAAAGAAGTGTGAATTGGTAAATTTCGAAGACTTGCCATCTATTTGGACGGAGACGAAAATGTCGATAAATATACTCCTGCAAGTGATGGACATCTGAGGTCTTTGTTATATGAGTCATACTGGGAGAAAAACCTAGTACGGTCACTGTTCACGCAATTCACATTGCTTAGAGTTTTGAAGTTTGAAGGTATGATGCAAAGTCTTGACCGAGTGAAATTGGGAATCTAGTTCACTTAAGGTTTTTGAGTCTGAAGAACACACAAATTATATAGTTTCCATCATCTGCAGCTAATTTGGTATGCCTGCGGACTCTAATTTACAGAATCTATGGACGTCGATGAGAATCTTAGGTGTGTTCGGAAAGATGGAATAACTGAGACATTTATATTTACCCTGACGTTATAGAGCAAGTAAGAAATTTGTCGTTCGCTACTCTAGGCAGTTTGCAGACGTTAGTCAATGTTTCAAGTAGCTACTGTGATCTAAATGATATGGTTAAACTAACCAATCTTAGAAAATCGGTGTTGAAGGTGAATCTAACAAAAAACTGGGATAGAATAAGCTTCACATTTAACCATCTCCAGTCGCGGACTCTGGAGAATAAGTTATACGTACCGTGGAACATAGTATATATTAAGTTGTCTTGAGATATACAAGCTACGAATAAAGGGAAAATTGAGAGCTACCAGAAGGGATCCTGTGCTTTCCAAACCTTACCAAGCTAACACTGTCCGGAATACTAGAGAAGCTGCCAAGCTTAAGAATACTTTTCCTTAATAATCACGTTACTGCCACGGCTTTTCCAGGACCACACTTTTTCTCCAGTGGAGGCTTTCCTCATCTTGAGCATCTTTCCCTCGGTTGTTTCCTTGCGTTAATTGTAACATCCCACATCGCCCAGGGGAGTGATCCTTAAATGTATATTCTCATCCCTACCTAGCACGAGGCCTTTTGGGAGCTCACTGGCTTCGGGTTCCATGGGAACTCCGAAGTTAAGCGAGTAGCGCGCGAGAGCATTCCTAGGATGGGTGACCCACTGGGAAGTTGCTCGTGAGTTCCCAAAAACAAAACCGTGAGGGAATGGTAAGCCCAAAGCGGACAATATCGTGCTACGGTGGTGGAGTCGGGCACCGGGAAGTGATCCGCCCCGGGCCCTGTGACAAATTGGTATCAGAGCCTAACCCTGGTCGCGTGTGTGCCGACGAGGACGTCGGGCCCTTAAGGGGGGTGGATTGTAACATCCCACATCGCCCAGGGGAGTGATCCTTAAATGTATATTCCCATATCTACCTAGCACGAGGCCTTTTGGGAGCTCACTGGCTTCGAGTTCCATGGGAACTCCGAAGTTAAGCGAGTAGCGCGCGAGAGCATTCCTAGGATGGGTGACCCACTGGGAAGTTGCTCGTGAGTTCCCAAAAACAAAACCGTGAGGGAATGGTAAGCCCAAAGCGGACAATATCGTGCTAAGGTGGTGGAGCGGGCCCGGGAAGTGATCCGCCCCGGGCCGAGATGTGACAATTTGGTATCAGAGCCTAACCCTGGCCGCGTATGTGCCGACGAGGACGTCGGACCCCTAAAGGGGGTGGATTGTGACATCCCACATCGTCCAGGGGAGTGATCCTTAAATGTATATTCCCATATCTACCTAGCACGAGGCCTTTTGGGAGCTCACTTGCTTCGAGTTCCATAGGAACTCCGAAGTTAAGCGAGTAGGGGGCTAGAGCAATCCCATGATGGGTGACCCACTGGGAAGTTGCTCGTGAGTTCCCAAAAACAAAACCGTGAGGGAATGGTAAGCCCAAAGCGGATAATATCGTGCTACGGTGGTGGAGCGGGCCCGGGAAGTGACCCTCCCCGGGCCGGGATATGACATTAATGGAGTGGAGGGTGGAAAAAGGAGCCTTGCCCTAATCAAAATGTAAATTATACCCTTATGCATATGCACTCTTTCAAATGTAAAATATTCCTTTTATGCATATGGACTCTTCCAAATGTAAATCATTCCTTTATGCATATGCACTCTTCCAAATGTTTAAGCCAACTGATTCGCTAAACAATTGAATAAATTGCATGTGAAGGAGGAGAAAAAACAGAAAAGACTTCTCCAGTTAACCACTTTAATCAATCAGAAAAACAGAAGTCGAAAAAGAAAGCTTGTTTAATTTTTTTCTTTCTTTTTGGTGGAAATCAGAAATATGGCTGAGGCGGTAGTTTCAATGGTAACTGAAGGGCTCAAAGGCGGTCTCGTTGAGGAGGTGAAGTTCTTGAGCGGAGTTGGCGATCAAATTAAGCATGCACAAATTGAGCTACTTTTGATGCAGGGCTTCCTGAAAGATGCAGATGCAAAACAAGAAGACAATGAAGTAGTACGCATTTGGGTTCAAATTATAAGAGATGTTGCTTATGATTTGGAGGATGTCATCGAATCTTTTGCTTTGAAAGTGGCTCTCAGAAGGGGAGGAAGCGTGAAGCTTGTTCTGAAAAGGCTTGCTTGCATTTGTAACGAAGTCTATAATCGTCACAAGTTCGGTTCAGAAATTAAGAGCATTACGACCAAACTTTCCAAATTGAGGTCGAGTTTGCAAGGTTATAACATCAAGCAAATAACGGGCACACAATATGGAGGTGCCACTTCTTTTGAGAGGCAAAAGGTTCAAAGGGAAACTTATCCTCATGTTATTGAACCTGATATTGTCGGGTTAGAGAAGGACATTAAGATACTAGTCACGGAATTGGTGAAAAAAGAAAAATGCCCCCAAGTTGTATCTATTTGGGGGATGGGCGGTTCAGGAAAAACCACTCTTGCAAAACAAGTTTATGGTCAGAATGAAGATGTTAAGCGTCACTTCAATTGTTTTGCTTGGGTGTGTGTGTCACAACAATTTCAAGAAAAAGAGGTTTTGGAAGATATTTTGACCCAGCTTACTCCCGACATCAAAGATAAAACTAAAGAAATGAACAAGAATCAAATAGTAGAGAAGCTTTGTAGCATCCAAAAAGAAAAGAAATGTTTGGTGGTTCTTGATGACGTTTGGACTCGTAATGCGTGGAACTCTTTAAAACTTGGATTTCCAAGAGGTGTGGAAACAAAGAGTCGTGTATTGCTCACCACTCGGAAGAAGGACGTTGCTGAAATTGCTGGAAAAAATGGTTTCGTTCTTGCATCTCATCTGCTAGATGTTAAGGAAAGCTTGGAATTGTTTAAGAAGATAGCAATCTCTGGGAGAGATCAAACAAGTATGTTTCTCACTTCTCAGTCAACTCTGTTATTATTAATTGTTTTTTTTTTTGTGGTTTATTTGTTAAGCCTAAAAAAATAGAGATTAGTGCTTTTCACTTATAATGAGTTTGATATAGTACACACATCATTGTCCCTATGTGTCATGCACGGGACCCGAGTTGCTGGAAAATTCTGAATCCCTAATGCAACCCAAAAGTAAAAAATAAATAGAATAAAAAAAACTGAAACGGACTGAAAAATAAATTCTTCTTATAAAAAGAAACTCAAGAACTCTTTACATGGTTACAAAGAAAATTAATTTAAACTTCTAACCTCACTTCTAATTCAATCTCATCCTGTCTACCCTCTTGACTGCCTAATTCGAAAACTTGCATAATAGAGGGGTGAACTTCAACAACTCAATAGGGACATAACTTTACCACAATAAATTAACTAAATTAAATTAAGTGTCATGGAATAATTTAATCAAATATATTTCCCTCATCAAAACCAATGCATGAATGCAATGCAAACTGTTCGTCTATTTCCATTAATTCATATAATAATGCATGTGGACCTGAACGCCTAATACTTGGTATTTTACCACTGCAGTGGTGGTTAGAATGTTCCTTCATACAAACTAACTCACATAACACAGTCATCCCAATTTCCCTTTTTGTTAGTCATCTTATTAACTCTTTGTCATCAGTCTCAATTTACCCGATAAAATCATGTGTACATCGGGTTGACCTGAGAGAGTTAAACTCACCTTTACAAAGACATGCCATTTCATCTTTCACATATATCAAAATGCTTTTTAACAATTCCACAACCAACAGCAATAACATTTCAATAAACCAAAGATGCACAATATTAACATTCAACCACATTGATTACCCAATAAGGTCAAATATCACTTCATGAAATTTAATAAAGCCAATCTCCATAAATGTCCATCGTATTTTCCCTACCTGAAGTCCAAATCAAAGCTTATGCCACCGTTATGTCACAGTGCACCGTTGCTTAGTTTTTTCTCCAATAAATTTGAAATTCCTAGTTCCATAAAACTAAAAGAAATAAATACGTAACTATATAATCCCTATACAGTAACAACGAACTTAGTCCTTTATTTCAAAACTCTGGGATTCTGTGTTACCATTTAACGTCCTTTAACACAATTAGGACCTGTAAAGTGTATAAATTCACTTAGGTCCCCAAATAAATCTCACATTTCTACACGCTGCCTTGCTGGACAAATAGCAAGTTTCTGTGCAATTGAATTTCAGAAATCAACCCCAAAATTTTGGGTAATTACAGCTGGAACAGAGTGAAAAATAAATTCTTCGTATAACTTGGAATAGATTCATCATATTTCCATTGAAAATTCATCCGAGCTCTATGAACTCGTAATCTTGTTCACTTTCATCTTATCACTATTAAATTAATTCTTGAAAAAAATTATTTAAGTTCTTACCTATTTAAAAACCAACGACGAATTGTCAAATCCAAAGAAACTCCAAAATTCTTCAAAAATTAAAAAAACACTTTCTAAGCACTACAAAGTTTCAAAGTCTCACGGTTTGATACACTGGATTAGCTTGGATATGACTAATTGTAGGGAGTGGCTTGGAAATATTGATAAGAGGTGAGGTCATTGTTCTAATCGATCGCTAATAAAATTGATAAATGTTTAGGATATCATCCAAAAAGCATGTCAGTGTTGGGTTGGGTGCAGCGTCTGTTTAAGTTTAGCAGGAAGGGATCCCATCCGGATCCTAACGGTGGAGATCCTAGGGATCTTCATATCCTAATTGTTCATTATATATCATGCGATCAGTTTTCGTCAGATATTATTTGTGTTTAATTTTAAATAATTAAATTCAAATGATTTCTGACCGAACGATGTACAATGAACGGCTAGGTTATGTTTATGTGCAATTGAAAACCAGAAATTAACCCCCAAATTTTGGGTAATTACAGGTATACCCCTAAAATTCTGAAAATTATAAAATAGCTCCAAAACTTCAACCGATCTTACAATAAGGTCCTAGTAAACCTTACAATAAGGTCCTAGCTGCAGGAACTGTACAACAGGGGTAAAGTTCCACATTCATTCTTCCATTTTCATACCAAGTTCTCACCAAAATCAGATTCAACAACAAAACAATTCGAGATATTCAAATCAAGCCCGTAACATGATCTCTAATTCTCAACTGAATTTCCAATAAGATCAACTCTACATAAACACTTTAAATCATATAGTGATAAATCCCCTATATGGCAACATTCGAAATCTGTAGTAAACTCAGAAATTCCTACCTTAGATTGTAAATTGTCATACTCTCCTCCAGAAATTCATAAGCGAAAACATAATTGAATTTGGTGAAGTAAATAAAAAATTATGATAGAAAATTTGATTTGGGTGTTTGATTGAAAGAAATAATATTATTTGTAAGGAACTGTTATTGTCATTCTAAAACTTTTCGTTACTCTTTACAAGTTTTTTTTTCTTCTTAAATATAAAATTTATTTTTTACACAAAACAATAAATTTAGAATGTCAATAACAATTTTCTAACGCTAATGTTTGTGCACCCTTTGCTTCAACAAAGAAGAAAAACAATCAGGTCATATGATTAGGATCAGGTGCACCGCACCGCTCCAACTCTCTTTGCTACTCGGTCCCATGGCAGCCCGCCATGTGTCCAAACGAATAAAAACTGCTTCCTCTCTTGCTTTGTTTTCCCTTTTCTTTCAATCCTTACATGGATTGTCGACACACCACCATAGCAGCTGTCACATGACAAGTCAGCCACTCTTAAGCTGTCTTATGGCCTTGCAAAATTGTATTAAAATTCGCTGGGTTCCAAAAAATACTTAAAAAATGCTATGAACTTGTAATCTTGTCGATACAATGGTTTAGTTTGGATAAATTTTAGGGATTGGCTTGAAAAATATTGATGAGAGATAATGATGAATATCTAGGATAAATTTCATCGCTCTAGCAATTATAACATAACATATTAGCTATCACGTGACGTTCTAAAATTCTATTAAAAATTCACCCAAACTCTATGAATTCGTAATCTTGTCCACTTTCATCTTATCACTTAAAAAAATAATCCTTGACAGAAAAATTATTTAATTCCTCACCTATTTAAAAACCAAAGACAAAGTGCCAATCCAAAGAAACTCCAAAATTCTTCAAAAATTAAAACAAGACTTTCTAAGCACTATAAAATTTCAAAGTCTCCCAGTTTAATACACTTGATTGGCTTGGAAATATTGAAGAGAGGGTGAGGTCATTGTCCCTAATCAATCGTTAATAAAATTGATGAATGTGTAGGATATTAGTAAAGACATTTTCTAGTTTAAAATGAAAAACATGCATGTTGTAGAAAAGCCCTTGCGCCGAGTCTGCCGACCCCTTCACCCAAAACTAAAATATAGATTGTTGTTTGAGAGCAGCAACAAAGCAGGTCTGATATTTACGTTCTACGGCAAAAAACATTCAACAACCCAAAAGGACAGTGACAAAATATATAAAATATATTAGGAATGACTAGAACATAACTGTTAACCTATTTTTCTTACATTTTTTTTCAGACTCTGAACTTTATGCTGAGAAGGAAAAACTAGGAAAGAAGATGCTTGAACATTGTGCAGGTCTACCATTAGCCATTACTGTGCTTGCGGGACTTGTAGCTAGAAAAGTCACAGTTGAGGAGTGGAAAACAGTATACGAGAACGTCGATGTGTATATACGGAGAGGAACTAATCTTGACCAAGAATACAAAGGAGATCAAGAATATGCAGGTGCATTAAGGGTGTTGGCATTGAGTTATGACGACTTACCATATCGTCTAAAACTATGTTTTCTATATTTAGGCCACTTTCCGGAGGATTACGAGATACCGGTCAAAAGATTGGCTCAGTTATGGATAGCAGAAGGTTTTATATCTTCGGGCTCCCAACGACATGGTTCAGTGGAAGTATTGGAAGATGTAGCATATGCTTGCTTAATTGAGTTGGTGGAAAGATGTATGGTTCAAGTTGGAACATTTGGTTCAACTAAGAAGATCAAAACATGTCATCTTCATGATCTTATGCGAGACTTGTGCTTGGTAAAGGCAGAAGAGGAGAACTTTCTTCACGTTGTAAATTTTACCAAGGCAGCGACAATTCCTCAAGTTCGAAGACTTGGTGTATATGTGGAGGAAAAATGTGTTGATAGATTTGCTCCCACAAGAAATGACCACCTTAGGTCTTTGTTATTCTTTGTCGACCCAGAATATGGATTCTCCAAGTGGAAGAAAAATTTCTTGCGGTCAGTAGTATGCAACTTCAAATTGCTCAGGGTTCTAAAGTTTGAAGGCATAAGGCAGAGAGGCATATGGCAGAGAGAAGTAGAGTTGCCGCGTAACATTGGGAATCTAGTCCACTTGAGGTTTTTAAGTCTAAGGGAAAGTAATGTAAGACGGTTGCCATCATCTTTAGGTAATTTGGTATGTTTGCAAACTCTAGACTTACGTGTGTATGGTATGTATGGTAAATGGGAGAAAATAAAAGTACCAAATGTGATTTGGAAGATGAAAGAATTGAGGCATTTATATTTACCCAGGTTGGGGTACAGAGGGAAGTTGAAGTTGGCTACTCTTGGGAATTTGCAGAGTTTAGTCAATGTTGCAGGTGCTGATTGTGATTTGACTCATCTTGCTGAATTGACCAATCTCAGAAAACTGTTCATAGCAGGTGGGGTGAAAAATATGGAGGAAATGTTGAAATCTACTGGCATCACATTTAACCATCTTCGATCTCTATATCTATCTCTGGATGTGCCTATTGATGCAAGTAAAGTTATACCAATGAATATGGTATTGAGTTGTCCTCATATATACAAACTTGAATTGATCGGAAGAATAAGAGAACAATCATTGGAAGGTCTCCAGGGTTATGAGAACCTCACTAAGATGTCGCTGTGGTATACTGGTCTACAGTTGGAGAGTCTCAAAATGCTTGAGAAGATCTCAAACTTAAGAATGCTTTGGCTTGGTCGAGACGCTTTGGAGAATGTTACAAAAGTAGTTGTCTCAGAAGAAGGTTATCCTAATCTTGAATTTCTTGAACTTTATGGATTGACGGCATTAGAGAGTTGGAGGATAGAGAAAGGAGGCATGCCTAGTCTCCGCAGATTGTCTATTGCAGATTGCAGGGAATTGAGGGCAGTTCCTGAGGGGCTTGAGAATGTTACTACCCTCAAGGAATTAACAATCAAACATATGACAGAGAGATTCTGTAGTAGGGTTGGGGAAGGAGGAGAGGATTTCTACAAAATTCAACATGTGCCTTCTCTTCTCTTTACTTAACTGGTAAGTATGCTGCTACTTTCCTCTGTTTCTCATGGGAAAAATCATAATGTGTCTTTTTTCCTTTTCCGGTTCCTTAAAGAAGAAAGTGGTGGGGAGTGGGAGTGTGGCAAAGGTGGCGAATGCAGCTGGGAGGGCAGTTAGCGTATCCATGTGTTATATCGTATGTACAGGGATATGATTTGCTTAATTTCACTTTTTATTTATTTAATTTTTTTTTTTATATACTTGGAACTCGGAAGCTGTAAACCTTGATCATCTGTAATATATGCATAAACAGTTGTCGATAGTCGATGCGTTGCTAATAACATCGAAGTTTCGAAGATGTATTGAAACCTTTTTATAAAAGTTTGGTAGCTATCCTGAAGCTGATAACCCCCACTCAAACAAATCTCCCCTCGTTTCTCTGCGAGGAAGTGAAAGCAAGAACAAGCATACCAATTGATAACAAGAAGTAATGCCTCGCATTATCCAAACTCTGCACTGCGACAATGGCAAGAGACAAAGTCAAGTGATACCATCTCATGGCAAGAGACAAAGTCAAGTGATACCATCTCATGAACGTTCCACCCAAACATAAACCCACTTGTATATTCAAAGGCAATCAGAACCGGGATAAAGGTTGTCGCAGGGGTCACCTACCATTTCATCGATTCACAAAAAATTAGGACCCAAAAACATTAAGAATATGAAGAAATAAAATCCTGTTTCTATCGAGTAAAATAACCTAGTTCTGAGTAGGATAAATAGAATATATCGTCTCATCAATCAAGGGCACTCAACATACCAACAGGGGGTGAAGGGCTTTCTTCCTTCAGCTCAGTCATATGCTCAAGCTAAACATTTAAATTAGGCATTGGAAAGTCTTTAGTTACTTAATTGCTTTGCTAATTCTAGAGCGTAAGGTTTACAGAAAGCTGACCACAACAACCAGAACAGCCCAAGACCTACCACCTATTCATAATTTCATGATGTTGCAACCGCCGGCAACAAGCAGCACCATCCAACCGACGAGTTTAGTTTCCCCATTTGATTGGATAAACTAAAAGTGTTAACCTATTATATTCCCTCTCCTTCCAATTGACCATTGAGAATTACCTGAGGCAGTACAGCAAAAGGGGATGAATTCCCAACTAGCCCACCAGTGAATGAAGTTGCTGGTGCCTGAATATTGAACCCATTCCTAGAACGAAAGCAAGCACTTTATCTAGTATGATATAGAACACCCAAAAATTTGGTGACTGCCCAATAGGCACGGCAAGGTCCCCTGCCAAAAGGAAACATGCAATGGATCACTAATTGCATCTGCAAGGTAATGTTGAACGATCAATGCACAACACATGAGAAAAATATGATGGCATAAGCTATTGAGGCACAAGAAAAATTAAATGACTTGTCCAAGATGCATGCAAATTGTTATTAGATGGTCAGGGAGCAACATTAATGGATAACCATCTTGGCATAGTTAATTCCCTCGCATAATAGTAGACTGGGTGTAATATCTATATTCCTACATTTTCATTTCATCAACGTTTTTAAGTTTTGAAGGTTTGTGGCAGGAGTTTCAATATTCATCCCTGTCCTCCCTCACTATGTTTAATCCTTATTGTAGAGAAAGTGCCATAGAACAGGAAATAGGAAACTTGAGGCCTTCCATCCTGTAGAAAGCATCCTAAATCCCTACCAAGAAACGTCAAGAAATGGATAGTATCAATATTGTGGAAACAGATACTTAAATAGTAAAATTCTATCATACGAAGTGAAAAAATTAAAAATTAAAAAAAATTAAAAAAAAAAAAAGACTAAAGAAAAATAGCTTTTCAATCATTAAAAATAGCTTCAAAAGAACTATACCAAAAATCTGAAGATCCTGTCACAAAAGGGACACCCAACAAACCTTATACCACACAAGTGATCCACCTCCTCGCACCTTTCTCCCTAAAAATTCCACCTACTACTCTCCGTCCATACCACCCAAAAAAAAGTGATAAAATGTAAAGTTCTTAATGCAAAATGATAGACACAAGCAAGGGTGGAAGCTAGGATTTTTCAGACGGGTGGGCTAATATAATTTGAGAAAAAAATGGAGAAAAATTATAACCAAAGACAACCAATTATTAGATTAAAAAACTACCAATTATGACTTGAAAAGGGGAGAACGTAGGAGAAAAATGGAATGTTAATCAGTTTAATAGGCTTACTTGCACCTATAATGAGTTTAATGAGTTTTGATTGGACTTAAGGATCTAACTAAACCATTCAAACCAACTTTGAGTGTGAGCTCAGATTCTGTAATGAGGTTTCAGTTTGTCTACCTAATCCAAACCTCATCAGTGGAACTAACTTATAGGCCACACAGAGATGGCTCATTACATCCTTCACCATTCTTGCAATGTTTATAATTATATGAGAACCACGGGTACAAATTTTCAATTTATAAGGTTCTACCTGCCAACCCTAATGCAGATGCTTCAGTTTCTTTGTGATTTTATCTGCTTTTCTGACAGCAGAAAGAATCCCAATTTGCTCAGTATTCTATCAATGAAATCTGTCTTCCCTTGTGTTCATGGCTCAGACAACAACTTATAGTTCAGAATTACTTTTTGTCAGGAAGCTCAGTGGCTTTATGACTCTAATGCAATATTATCGAGTAATCAACTAATAAAGATACGATTCCAGATGGTCTTGATCTCCAATAGTAAGATATACGAAACACAATACAAAAGGATGGCACAACTAGAAGTCTCTTACTAATTGTTTGCAAAGAGATGATGCTAATGCAATATCATCTTCGTATTTCTGTTTCAGAATCTGCGGATATATAATCGAATACAAACACAACTTAAGATCCTTGCCTTTGCATCTTTGGATTACTGACCACACAATCAACAGATAATGCTAATGCTAAAAAGTTTCAGTCTCAACAAAGTCATGATGTTTGGCAACTGAAATGGTGGCCTTCACCCACTAAAAAAAGTCGAGTGTTACATTATCAAGTTCTGTCAAAGCAAGGGGCATCTGTTGCTCATCAATCTTCAACATACACTACTTTTTTTGTCTGGCAAAACAGTAGTTTTGGCACTAAGAAAAGGCAGCAAGCACATTTTTAAAAATATGGTTTGGAAAGATAAAAGAAGATGGAAAACAGTAGCTTTGGGTCATAACATTGAATTGAAGGAAAAAACCTAATTTTGTCTGAGATTAAAATTAGTCAGGCAACTAATCATTGTGTTTAGTTCCATATTCTTCTAATCTGTCAGAAGCAAGTTATGCTAAAAGATTCAGTTCCCTTTATCAATGTCAGAAATGCAGTGAAAAAAAGGATAGTAAAGAAGGTTTTCAATGATTGTCTGAGGCCAACACTAAATATGCAAGTCTACTATGAAACTGAGGATAACACAATAAAAAAAGGAAGAGCACGTTGATCTCAAAATGCACCACCAACAACTTTTCTTATTTATGAAAAAGAAAAATTCATTTCACTTTACCGGGATATATCCAAAGTTCGCTCGGAACAAATAAAACCAAGACATGTATAATATTTCAAGATGTCCGTACCTTGCTTATGCACATGAGCAATGCATTACACAAATCATAAATGTAGAAAACTAACAATTCAACTGCCAACAGGACCATGACATTTGTTTTTTGGAATGCAACCATGCTCTAACTCACTCAGCTATGTTACTCATGTCTGATTTCCATACCCATTTACCAATCAAAAGGACTAAAAGGAGTCACAAAGCTTGATGAAGGAGAGGAAATGGACTTAACACTACACTTTTCCATCACTAGTTGAAATTTTAGTTTTCATTACAAGCAGTATTGGTTTCTCATCGGATTGACAACTCCACAAACTTTTTAAAAGGAACTTAATTCCACATCTGTTCGCATGTGAATTTGAATTATATACTTTAAACAGTATAGCATATGACTTATAAGAAAGAAAATTGTAACACACATAAAGCATCCTTACATACACTAAACTGAGATGAAGTTCAGCCTACAACAACAACGGATGTAAACTAGGTGTATATTGCACCACTATAATCAATTGCAAAAGTCAGCATGAAATAAAATAAGGAAATGGGATATGAGTACTGGAAATGTTTGAAAAATATGAAAACCAGGCAATAAGTGCAGGACTAAATCTTCCATGGGCCACGCAAATCAAACACTACGGATTCAAAGTTACAATTTTTTTTTCCAACACTGTCAATCGAAAAAGTAACAAATAGAGATCAAAGTGAAAACATGGTACCCATGATTGAACATGCTATAATGCATCCATTCAAAATCCGAAACAGTGAAATGCTTAAAATCTATGTAGCAAATACAATTTATGTAACAAGAATAATCACCACGACTTAGATGGAAGTTTGACATCGAAACAAGATACTAAAACAAGAACCAAAAAGTTAACTCTTATTCTGAAAAATGGACTTTTACAAAGAAACGCAAAACACAGAGTCCTATAGAAGAAACAACACAAAAGTATTAATGCGGCAGCATCTTTTGTAAGTAACATTGCATCTCTGTGAAGATATGAAGACCTATTAAATGAAATGATTACATCCTATAATACATGGATCAGTTAATCAAAAATGATTACATCCTATATTACAATGTCACTGAACTTGCAAGTCGTATAGCAAAAATGATCGAACCAATCAAGAATTCGAAAATAGCTCCAGCACCAGTAAATTAACAATTAAAAACCAAAAACCATATAAGTTCACAGAAAAATCAAAGCATGAATCGACATTAATATCGAATTAGCTCCAAACCCATACAAACCTACTCAAAACAACAGTATACCCAATTCAAACTAGAGACAACAAATTCGACCTGAAAACCACAATTTGCACCGAACCCAGATAAACCCACAACAAATCTCTCCAAAAACTGACCTCTTTCGCCTAAAGGTCGGACGCATAAGGGAGCACAAAGTTGACAGTGAGCTTAGTGGGGATCGACGACGGGGTTGCACGCCGAGGCTTCATGAAGGTCAATGGGGTCTTTTGGTGATCTATGTGAGGCACCACTTTCTTCCAGCCGTCACTGAAAGTCGAATCCGCTGGGGCAGTCGCATCGACGTCGGTAGAGAAGCGTGGTGGCTCGGCGCAGCATGGTGGCGGAATGAAGGGTCGCTCGAGTCTCGCAGGGTCGGGGAAAGAGAGAGAGAGAGAGAGAGAGAGAGAGAGAGAGGTTTTGGTTTGTGTTTCGGAAATGGCTTCTGCCGTTTCGGCACGTGGAAATGGAGGAAATGGTAACGTTTTTGTTGAGGCTGTTGTGGGCTTAAGTCAGTTTCGGCCCATTATACGAATTTTCGTGATAATAATGTTTGATTCCTTATTTCTCCTCAATTTACTTGGTGGCCGATTCATTGAATCTTACGTTTATCCTTGAAATTGATCACATTGTAAATACTCTTTAATGATATCATTATAATAAAAGAAAAGTAAAATTAAAACTAAAGTTTATTAGCAAATACACTATTATTAATGCTTTTGGTAATTAGTAATATACGTGAAAGTATGTCAAATTGTAATGATTATTTTAATCGAATTGATTGATTTGTCACCGGATTATACTAACTATATAAATAAGAGTATGGTTTGGTGTCGGATTAAAAGGTTAATTATGGTATATTATGGTTATGGCATGGAAAAGAGGTCGTCGAATTGCACGAAAACTCTTTAATTATAAATAAGATAACGTCGAAACCTAAACAATCATGAATGAAGGATCCATTTTAAATCCAAATGTAAGAGTACATAATCCCTAATCCACAATATGTTGAGATCATCATGAGGGGGGGTATAAAAGGAAGCTTATCACCAAATATAATGGGATGCAGAAACCTAACCACATAATCATGGAGTGCAGTAACAGTTAGAAACCTTTATTAGATACTCCTAGGCTTCATGAACTAGTGGGAACAGTGTGTAGCAGGAAACTGCATGGAAAACATGGGAAGAAATATTAGTGTATGAGTAGCAAACGAGGATCAATGCAACAACAAAAAAGTTGTATCACACTAAGTAAGGTTGACTATATGAATGCTTATGAGAATGGACATAAACTAATGATTAATAGCACAAGTGAAAACCAACATATTAAGATTTTGTTTTGAATTCTGTTACACATACTATTGCTGCACATCAGCCGTATTTTGAGGAAATTTTGATGCTAAAGAAAGCTACATAACACTGAAATCATGGCACAGATAAACCATTTTAAAAAGAATTCTAAATGAAAATACATCTGAATGATTTTTTATTTGTTTTTTGGCATAACGGATTCCCAATCATATAATTGTAGACTACCAGATCAAATTAGATCTTTTAATGATTTTCTTGGGGCTCGAGTGTTGTATGCAAAGGTTTGTTCTTTCCTTCGATCAATTACAAATGCTTTTAAAAACACCGAATCCAAACACTTGAATATCAATTATCCATTCAGTTATAGTGATCTTTAGTCAAAAGACTCCCTAACATTGAAGGTTTGAAAATGTTTTGATACGTTTTTATAAAACTTCGGTCGATACCCACCCGAGGAACCTTTTTATGTAACAAAACTTAATGAGAAAATCATAACAGAAAAGTTACAGAGCTAATGGCCAAACAAAAATGTAAACAAACCCAAGCGAGTAGCCATTTTAGGGCTACAATTTCAATACGCACACATTCCAGTTACCACAACTACAAATGCACACATCTAGTTTTACTTCAGCTAGCTTCAACTTTTGACAACTTAAGCATAGGTCTTCGCTGTGACGGATCTAGGATTTGAACCTTGAGAAGTCTCAGTGCTAATATAATTTTTTTTAGATAGTAACAAAGCGCAAAGCGAGCAAAAAAAAATCTGTTTATTCACCAAGACATTTCATCGAATACTTGGTCGGCTTATTGTCATCAGCCAGACCATGTTGTTCATATGTCAACAAATATCGGCATATGTAAAGCAATTTGATGAATGACAAGAGAAGATTTGTCGAGTAATGTCGAAGTAATCTGTCGAGATATACTTAACATGCATTACATCAAACATTTAGTATGCGCAAAAGAGTTCTCGAAAGATCTTCACATGTATATTTTCCGAACTCCAGGTGGTCCTAGGGTCTCTATTTTCATCCGCCCTTAAGCTTCCAGCATATTCAACTCTTTTTCTTTTCTATTTTCTTTCCTTATTTTTATTTTTTGTGGCAACATCAAAATCCTGAGACACATAGAACAAACAACAACTCATACCCATTAAGAGCAAATTAAGTCCCGAAGGATCAAACATGCTCTGATACTAAGTTGGGTATGCGGTATTAGCAAACAAACAACCTAATCCTAATAGACAAGAAAACAAAACATTAATTCTAACGAGCTAAGCCCAAATTCAAACAATAAAATAATTCTAAATTCCAACACATAAATTTTACTTTCAAATCATAAAAACATTTCAAGTATCACATAAACATTAATTAATCTAGAAGTGTGAAGAATATAAGAAAAAAAAAATCATAAAGTCTCGTAATGATAAGGATTACAACTTTCATGAAGGATTCAACTTCGAAATTCGCCACTATGATCACATAATTATATATCGAAATTTAACCATTAATTGTCGTTTACATTTATACTAAATCCTTCTTACCAAATTTTGTTTTTTTTCAGATTTTGTTTTTTTGAAAGGGATGTGATATCCATACACCCCATTTTACTTCTCACATACATTTTTAATTTTCGGCTGTCTGTTTGAATGAATTAAAGAAGATCAACGGACCGAAATTATCAAGAGGTGTGTGAGAAGTAAAATGGGATGTGTGGATAGCACACCCCTTTTTGAAAATATGATCTTTTAGAGGATGCAGGAAGATGACCTGATCGTTGATATCAAAGTCAGAATTTTACTGTTAGTGAAAGTATTGCTCATAGTTTATAGTCTCTAAAAACTATATAACATCGACTCATATTTCAGTTAATCATAAATATCGGAATGTGATATCAACGATCTGAATCGTTTATTTTTCTACACGCGCTAAAAGATCATGTTTTCAAAAAAAGAAAATCTAAAAAATGAAATTCGGTGAGAGAATAAAGCCTATGACGATCGACGGTTGAATATAAGCTAAGGTTTATAGATTATGGTGTCAGATTTCAGAGTTCACCCCTTCACGAAAGTTGTAAAGCTTGTCATTCTAAGTGATTGTATATATTATTTTTTTAACATTTTCACACTTCTACAATAACTATTATGGACTTTATTAATTTTGCACTCAAATTAAAAACATTATTCATGAGGGTTTGGAGGGTTTTAAAAATCAAAACGAACATCGTCTATGCGTGGATAATGCAATTATGAGCGTTTATATATTCTTTCACATTTTTCACTATTGTGCACAAGGTTCTAAAAGACGTTAGACGTTAGTCAGACAGCTGGCTGGAGCCTAACGCCTAGGTGGATTTAAGTAAAATTATATTGTGACATCCCACATCGCCCAGGGGAGTGATCCTTAAATGTATATTCCCATCCCTACCTAGCACGAGGCCTTTTGGGAGCTCACTGGCTTCGGGTTCCGTAGGAACTCCGAAGTTAAGCGAGAAGGGGGCTAGAGCAATCCCATGATGGGTGACCCATTGGGAAGTTGCTCGTGAGTTCCCAAAAACAAAACCGTGAGGGAATGGTAAGCCCAAAGCGGACAATATCGTGCTACGGTGGTGGAGCGGGCCCGGGAAGTGGTCCCGCCCTGCTCGGGAAGTGGTCCCGCCCGGCCCGGGATGTGACAATGGCCCGCTTCACAACCGTAGCACGATATTGTCCGCTTTGGGGTACCATTCCCTCATGGTTTTGTTTTTGGGAACTCACGAGCAACTTCCCAGTGGGTCACCCATCATGGGATTGCTCTAGCCCCCTTCTCGCTTAACTTCGGAGTTCCTACGGAACCCGAAGCCAGTGAGCTCCCAAAAGGCCTCGTGCTAGGTAGGGATGGGAATATACATTTAAGGATCACTCCCCTGGGCGATGTGGGATGTCACATATATTATATAAACAAGTGCTTATTTACACTTAAAAAATTATAATTAAATAGAAATTTGGGTTTATTATTTTAATTACTTTTATTATTTAACATACGTCATACAAAATTCAAGTAATTTGATGATATGAAAAGAAAATTTAAGTGATTAAAAATTCGTAGTACTTCACTAAATATATTTGACAGTTCTTATAACTTTATGGTAAATTTAAAAGAAATAATAGTTTTAAACACATGGATTTTTGGCTGAGTGGTGGAGAAATATGAGACATCAGCCATCATATCTCCCAATTTTTTTTATTGGGATATGTACCACCACTTAATTCCTAGAAGTCTTATTAATTAGGATGACATGTAGCAGATCCTCATTGGATGCACTTACAAAAGAAGACAAAGGTTTGGCTTGTCACATGAAATGGGAGAGAGAAAATGAGGCTTTGCCTCTGCATCGTCTTCTTCATTGGAAAACAGAGCTCCTTCTTTTGTAGATTGAAATAGAAAAAAAAATCGTCAAAATAATCTCACTTCTCTGACTTCCAACCACACCCGGAGCGCCTATGTCACATCTTGGTCCGAGCCCCCATCACATCCTAGGCTCGACTCCACCGTAGCACGATATTGTTCGCTTTGGGCCTTAACCACATCCTCACGGTTTTGTTTCTGGGAACTCACACAACTCGAAGCCAATGAGCTCTCAAAAGGCCTCGTGCTAGGTAGAGATGGGAATATATATATAAGGCTTACAAGATCCACTCCCCTGGGCGATGTGAGATGTTACAACCTAGGCTTCTTAGCACCCGCCTAAGTTATTCTCTTATTTGCCTTCCAAATTGGGCTTAATCCCGACGGTTGATCATCGCGTACTGCTTAGGCGCCTAGCTAGGTTGTTTTTAGAACATCACTTGTGCATTAACTATTATGAATTTTTATTTAATTTGAACTCCTCTAAAAATATTATTCCTGAGGGTTTGTAGGGTTTTAAAGTTCAAATGAGAATGTATCCATCTCAAAGTGTAAAGGATGGGATCATATTCTCTACATATATTTTTCTCATTTTTCATACTTGTAAATTAATTATAATCTTTTTAATGTGTTTGATATTTTAAAATTACTTTGATATTTCTATTTTTTAATATGTTTTATAATGTTTTAATCTCACTTTTAAGAGGATAAAACATTTATGAATATGATGTATGTGAGAGAGTAAAAAACATTATTAGGTCGCTAACTCTAAAAGTTGAAAGTCTGTCTTTTTGCTTATATTATACTAGTTGATTTGAATTTTGGGCAATAGGTAAAGTAAAATTTAGGGAGCTTTATATATAGAGGCAAAAAATTTCACTATATTTCAAGAAACTCCACTAGTTTTTAAACATGTTAAGGAGAGATAAAAACATAAAAATAATTAAATAAAAACAACTAAAACCTAACCCAAAAACATGGAAACAATGTTTTAAAATACTAGCCATACTCCTAAGGCTTTAAAGCTATTAATAGAACACAATCCTCATAACTCTAACAAAATTAATATGTGTCATAAGCTCAACCCATCCTCAACTATTTCTGTAGAATTAGTTTTGAAACTATATGTAGAATCAATTTGTATCCTTTATTACTAGAATCAACTCAATCCGTCCTCAACAATTTTTGAGAATTAGTTTAATCAGTCATCGACCATTTTTGCAGAATCAGTTCAATCAGTCATTGACTATTTTTGCCGAATCAATTTAACATGTCCTCGACCATTTTTGCAGAATCAGTTCAACACATTTTCGACCATTTTGCAGAATCAGTTTAATCAGTCCTCAACCATTTTTGCAAAATCAGTTCAACCTATCTTCGACTATTCTTGTAGAATCTGTTCAATCAGTCATCAACCATTTTTGTAGGATCGGTTCAATCAGTCTTAGACCATTTTTGTAGAATCAGTTCAATCAATCATCATCCATTTTTGTAGGATCACTTCAATCAATCTTAGACCATTTTTGCAAAATCAGTTCAACCAGTAACTATAACCTTATGTGAATGGTATCTTTTACCCGTTAGTAGAGCAAGTGGTTAAGGAGTTTTTTTTTTTCCTACTAAGGCGCTTTACCCACTTAGGGTGCTTTATAAAGAGGGAAATGACTTCAACTTGTGTATGCATGTATCATTCCTTTCACATAAAAGATAACGGTTTCTCTATAACATAATGAATATATGAAAAACTTATACATCAAGTATTAAAATCCAATCAATTCAACCTCCAAAAAAAAATCTGGAGGTCCTTAGTGTTGATGGAGTGATTGCTTACAAAATGTGGAGAGCATGAGCTCTTCTTGTTCTCTTCGAATGAGGTTGTCCATGACTTTTCTTTTCCTCTCTGCTTTCGTAACCAAAACAAAGCATCTACACCATTTATAATTCTCTGCATTTTTTTAATGTGAGCCTAAAGGCATAGATTGCCTTTCACCGTTTTTTGTCCGCCACTGAAAGCAAAAAATGGGCAAATTGAAATTCAACAAATTCAACAATTAGACAAAGCCAAATTCAACAATTAGACAAACAAACAGACAGATTCAGACATACATGCATACAAAAGATTATTGAGGAATATGGAAGCAGTAGAAAGAATTGAGGAGGAGGAGGAGGAGGAAGGTGGCTCCAGCCTCCAGGCTCTGATCATGTCTGCGAATTGAAAGTCAATCAGAAAGAGAAAATTTTAACGCAAACCAAGCTCTTTCTTCTTTTATTATTATTATATATATATATTTTTTTTTTCACGAATCAAATCCCTCGTGACTTGCTTTTTGACTTCGATTGCAGCTTCAAGTTGGGCAAGGTGGGATAGAAGTGAACTCGATCAATACCCTCCAGAGAATTGTAGGCCTTGTCAGCAAAGAATGGTAGGCATTTAGGTATTTTTGCAACTTACGCTTCAAAGAAAAAATGCCAATGATGTCATATATTAATTTTTGTTTCTCTTTGAAATGTTTAAAAAATGTTGTCTTAATAAAAAAAATTAAGTATTAAAAGTATTCTCAATGTGTAATTTCCATCAAAATTTATCTCAGCAAGGATAATAAGAAAGTCTCATAATAAAATAAATAAATAAAACTTAAATGTTTTTAACTTTATATAAAATAATAATACAATAATACATATTTTATATACAATATATACCCTACAACTGTTGTATTTTATAATAAGTTTTTTCAGTAGTTTAATTTAAAAATTATCTAAATAATTTTTTTTTCATAATGGGTCGAAATGGATTATTCATGGATTACCCATGTGTAAACCCATTAAAGATTGTTATTAACGAGTTCTTAACAAGTAACTCGACAACGACCTGATTAGTTATTGTGTCAACTTGAAATTCATTATTTTTTTATCGTGTTAACGAGTTATATAAGAGATTACCAGTCTATTAAAGTGTCTCTAATAATGCGATTTTCTATTCAAAAGCATGGATGTCATGATCGATCTTACAAAATATCTTAACTTTTTCTTCTTTTTGTTTTAATAAAAATTTGATTGGAAATTTTGCGCGTACACCACTCGGACGATTATGGTTTCTGTAAATATCTCCTAAAAGAATCTCTTTTGACAACTAACAAAGACTCAAAACAGTCGAAAGGGCAACAACACCAATACATAGAAGCCGACCCAAATGAACAAAACTCGGAGACTGATCAACCAAACAACAGTGTCAAAATCACCAAGACACCTAATTCAACTCCTCAGCCAATAGTTAAAACTGAGGGACAAGCGGTGGCCAAGGCAACCCATCCCTAGCGAGAACGAAGACCAGAAAATTGGTGGACCTCAAATCAAAGATTCCATACACAACTTCCTCCTAGCAAGCGTCACAACACGGACTTGGGGTAAGATTCCATTGGCTACTGCTCATCCGCATGCATACTTGCATTGAAGTTATTTGTACATGCAAATTTTACCTTTGCGGCTGTCAATTGAAATGACGAAAAATGTTATTGAAAAAGGCTCGTGTGCGAGGCATGTGTTGTTTGTACATAATTTCTTTCCAAAATTTATGGAGGAGGTAATTCATACTAAAGTAACGTATTGATCGTATTATTTATGAAAATTAATAAAGGTCGTAAATTCACACTAAAAATAGAGTTTGAGTGGTTAATTCGCAAAAATAAAATGGGTGGTATTCTTGTAGGTAAATTATTAACTTGCAGATTTATACACATATAGCATATAATTGTTAAGTCAGATTCTTAAGGTTAGTTTGTGCATACTTTCTTTCAGAAGTTCAAGTAGCACGGAATGTTTCATACACAACAATATTTTATATATGCTTTATTTTATAAGTGGGTTTAATATTTTATTTCTGGGTAAACATGGGTTTTACAGTAACTAAGTTCTAATGATAAGGGAGGAAAATTAATGTCTTATTTCTTTTGATGCGGTTAGAATTTTATGAAGCAATGGAGGGAAGTAGCAAATTTTAAAAGATTTAGGTAACTTCCTGTCGAATATTATAGTAGTTTTCTGTAGCTTTTTGCTGAAATTTTCTTAATTTTTCATTATCAAAGAGTAGGAAAGCTTCTGGGAAAGTATGAAGCAACCCAAAAATAGTATTCATGAAGTTAATGCAGAACCAATTGTGCAATGCATTTTTTGATCTCTCTTTGCTACAAAGTGATGGATTCTCAATTATTTTTTTTCCGTTAATGGGGAATTATCAAGTCTATATCTTCATTATTTGAAAGGGAGAAGAAACAACAAACAAACCATCTCATTATTCGAAGAAACAAATAAGATCTTTGGTTGACTTCATGCATTTGCTTTTATGATGTAAAGAGTGTAGGGTGTATGTAAAAAATTTAAGGTGTATGTTGAGAGTGTGAAGTGTGAAGGTATTATGAAAAAATATGTGCAGGTGTATGAAAATAAATTCGAATTAAAAAAATTAAATATGAAACGTATTCAACAATATGTGGGGTTCTAATCTAACGAGTCTTTCTTTTATTATTTAAATTGAGAAAATAAGCACTAATATTCAAGATTTATTGCAATCCTTGATCAAATTAATGAGGCTTTTTAGACAAAATAGTCTCTGAGATTTGCATAATTCCTCACTTTGGTTCCTAAGATTTGAATTTGATAGAATTGGTCCTTGAGTTTGTCCACAACCAATCATTTTGGTCATTCCATGAAAAATCTCCATAAAATAATAATAATAAAATGAAAAATTTGTCAAATCATTTTGACTTATTGTTTATTGAATTAGGGTAGTTTTGTCATTTTGATCCTTATTTAACATAATTTTTCACTGAATGACCAAAATGATTGATGGTGGACAATCTCAAGGACCACTTTCATTGATTCAAATATCAGGGACCAAAGTAAGAAGTTATGCAAATCTCAGAGACTATTTTAACTAAAAAGATAATTAATGATATCATTCAATTTCAAAAAATAAAATAAAAGTTCTTGTATTTGAACTTAATATGCAATGAATTTATAACATTATGTCTTTTTTCTCCTATTCTTTTTCTTTTTTTTAGCGCAAAATCATTAATCCACCTTATAATCCGCATAAAATTAATTGTGTACATAAAATATACAATAAGGGTATTTTCGGCATTTTAAAAACATAAAATGTAAAAAGTCAAGCATAGTTGAAATTGCTTGTGTGGATCCTAATCACTAGATTTTCTTCGAGTAAACAAATTATGTCAAGTTTTACGGAGAGAAAATTAAATTTGAGGAGCTAAAATCATAATTTCATAATAAATTATAGAAAATGATGAATAGTTGACCGTTAATTGTACAAATCCAATTGAATAAAGAGCATGTGAATGAGGAGAAAAACAGAAGAGACTTCTCCAGTTAACCACTTTAAACTATAAGAGCAACAAAAGTCGAAAAAGAAAGCTAGTTTAATTATTTTTTCTTTTTGGCAGAAGCTAGAAATATGGCTGAGGCGGTAGTTTCAATGGTAATCGAAGGGCTCAAAGGTGGTCTCGTTGAGGAGGTGAAGTTATTGTGCGGAGTCGGCGATCAAATTGCGCATGCACAAACCGAGCTACTTTTGATCCAGAGCTTCCTGAAAGATGCAGATGCAAAAAAAGAAGACAGTGAAGTAGTACGCATTGGGGTTCAAACTATAAGAGAGGCTGCTTATGATTTGGAGGATGTCGTTGAATCTTTTGCCTTGAAAGTGGTTCTCAAAAGGGGAGGAAGTGTGAAGCTTGTTCTGAAAAGGTTTGGTTGCATCCTTAACGAAGTCGTTAATCGTCACAAGGTAGGTTCAGAAATTAGGAGCATTACGGCCAAACTTTTCGATATAAGGTCGAAATTGCCAGGTTATAACATCCAGCAAATAACGGGCACACCATATGAAGGTGCCAGTACTTTTGAGAAGCAAAAGGAACATAGGCAAACTTATCCTCATGTTATTGAACATGATGTTGTCGGGTTAGAGGAGGATGTGGAGATACTAGCCACGCATTTGGTGAAAGAAGAAAACTGCCCCAAAATTGTATCTATTTGGGGGATGGGCGGTTCAGGGAAGACCACTCTTGCAAAACAAGTTTATCATCACAATGAAGTTAAGCGTCACTTCGATTGTTTTGCTTGGGTGTGTGTGTCACAACAATGTCAAGGAAAAGAGGTTTTGGAAGATATTTTTATCCAGCTTACTCAAGACACCAAAGATGAAACTAAAGGAATGAATAAGAATCAAATAGTAGGGAAGCTTTGTAGCATCCAAAAAGAAAAGAAATGTTTGGTGGTTCTTGATGACGTTTGGACTTGTGATGCATGGAAATCTTTAGAACCTGGATTTCCAGGAGGTGCGGAAACAAAGAGTCGTATATTACTCACCACTCGAAAGAAGGACGTTGCTGAAATTGCTAGAGAAAATGGTTTTGCTCATCCATCTCGTGAGCTAGATGACAAGGAAACCCAGAGATCGAACAAGTATGTTTCTCACTTCTCAGCCAACTCTATTATCATAATTTTTTTTTATAATCTGTTAAGCCTAATAAAATAGAGAGAACTGAATTTCACTTATGTTTTCAATATAGTACGCACATCATTGTCCCTAATTGTTAAACTTAGGTTGCGTTTGTGTCACAACAGGACCTGAGTTGCTGGAAAATCATGAATTCCAACGTGACCCAAAAGTACAAAAAAAAAAAAATTGAATAGAATCAAAGAAACTGAAACAGAGTGAAAAATAAATTCTTCTTGTAAAAAGAAACTCAATAACTCTTTACATGGGTACAAAGAAAATAAGTACATTAAACTTCTAACCTCACATCTAATTCAATCTCATCTTGCCTACCCTCAAGAACTCTTCATCTATTCCCATTAATTCATATAATAAAGCACATGGACCTGCACGTCCCATATCTGGTATTTTACCACTGCACAGGTGGTTGGCATGTTCTTCCATACAAACTAACTCCCATAACATAGTCATCCTAATTTCCCCTTTTGTTAGTCATCTTGCTTAACTCTTTGTCGCAAGTCTCAAACTACCCAATAAAATCATGAACACTTTGGGCTTACCTAAGAGTATAGATGGGCAAAATACCTATTGGTATGGGTAATCGCGGGTACCCGCCCATTTAAAACTTACGGTTACAGTTATGGGTAACCGTTCAAACATATAAATGGTTATGGGTATAACCTGTTTACCTGTGAATTTTAAATAGGTAGTTATGGATATTACAACGATTACCCATTTAACTGTTTATTTTAATATATGTTAAAAAAAAATAAAAATAAAATAAAAATAAAAAATAAATAAAAAAAAACCTAAAAAACTACATTGCCACTGTCTGTTTGCTTTGTCGCTGAGATTGAGTGCTTTTCGTTCTTCAAATTGAAAGACAAAGGAGTTTCATTGGAATTGTGGCTGTGGATTTTACTTTTGTCCTTAATTTCCAAAGGGATGAAAAGTATCAGTTGAAAGCAGTAAAAGATTATAATTTATAATTACTTATTCCTAATAGTGTAAAACAATTAACTATTGGATTAATGATCCTATCATGTGTTTTTGCATAACTATATTGATAGTAGTTCATAAACTTATTTTTTTTATATGAGGTTTGCATATGTTCCATGTCTTTCAATTTTTAGCAAATATATTATATTACTATCATTGACGACACTTAAAATATCATCAGTAAACTACTATTTCAATTATTGGAATGATATAACTACTTCAAAGATTGAAGTATGGAAATGCATGTTAAATGTACTTATAACGGTGTTTAATTGTTAGAAGAAAAAAAAAAAGAAATTATGACAAATTTCTTTTTCAAATTTCAAGTTGTTAAAAAAATGTGTGGACAAGTTAAAAAAAGGGGTAAACGGCTAGGTGGTTACTGTTAAATGGTATAATCTTTTATGCAATCACCCAACGCGTAAACGTTTATGTAGGTAAGAGTATAAACAATTATGAAAAATAACCATAGTTACATGCCTGTCATAACCGCTGTCCATGACACGCTGCCTTGCTGGACAAATCTTAAGTTTTTTGTGCAATTGAGTTACATAATTTAACCACAATGTTTGGGTAATTACATTCTACCCCTTACTTTCTCAAAATTACAAAATTGCCCCAAAACTTCAAAACAATAAGGTCCTAGCTCAGGAACTGTACAACATTCATTCTTCCATTTTCATAGCAAAACGGGGCCAAATCATTTATGATGACTTCCAATACCAAATCACCATTTTAGTCCAAAGTTCAACTTCCGTTTGTCAATCATACTACATAATTCAATCCAGCTCATCAACTTCTCACCAAAATGAGATTCAACAACAAAACAATTCCGGATATTTAAATCAAGCCTGCAACACGCTCTCTAAATTGAAATAACTATGTTTGGATGAAAAAATTCAAGATTACTAAGGAATTTTAAAATGACGAAATTTGAAATGACGGGATTTTATTTTCTAAAATTTATGAATTTTCTTGTTTGGTTAACATAAAATAACAATGGAATTGACTACAGAATTTGTTATGTTTAAATTTCAATCATAGAAATTGAGCAAAGACACCTATTTACATGAAATTTAAACTTGGGAATTGGAGGTCCCAAATTCTAAGTTTTTTTCTATGCAAAAATTCTAAATTTCTATGTTTATGAATCCAAACAAGAGAATTGATGCATGTCAATTTATAAATTCTGACTTTTATCCAAATTTCAAGTTTATTTTCCTCATTCAAACATAGTGTAATTCTCAACTGAATTTCCAAAAGGATCTAACCAACATAAACACTTTAAATCAAAGATTAAAGCTTAAGTAGTCATAAATCCCCAAAATGGCAATTTCGAAATCTGTAGCAAAACTCAGAAACTCCTACCTCAGATTGTAAATTGTAATGCTTTTTCTCCAGAATTCCGGAATTGAATTTGGTGAAGTACATGAAAAATTATGATAGAATATTTGATCTGGGTTTTTTTTTAATAATTTGATTTGAGGGTTTTTTTTTTATTTGAATAATTTGCTTTGGGTGTTTGAGTGAAAGAGATGGCATAATCTTTAATGTTTCTCCAGACTTTGCTTTGAGAACGAAGAAAAACAATCAGGTCTTATGATTTAGATCAGGTGCACCGTGCTGCTTCAACTCTCTTTACTATTCCATCCAATGGCAGCCTGCCATGTGTCCAAATGTCATTAGACGCTACCATGTGTCCAAACGAATAAAAACTGATTTCTGTCATCCTTTTTGTTTGCTCTTTTCTTTCAGTCCTTAACAACACCACCATCAGCACCCCTCCTTGCTGGTCACTCCAGCAGCTATCACGTGGCAAGTCAGCCACACCTTGACTGTCACGTCGCATTCCAAAATTCCATTAAAAATTTGTCCTAACTCTGAAAAATAATTCAAAATATGCTATGAATTTATAATCGTGTTCATTGTCATCTTTGTCATCTTGTCACTTAAAAAATTATTCCTCCTTGTTATCAACTAAAACTCTAATAATCTTAGTTAACTATTAAACCTAATTGATACTGATTAAACCTAACTGCATTTCAAGTAAATATGATTTCTTCCTTCCAAAATTCATTTTCTTGAGAAATCAGACACTAATATTTATGTTATGCTGCCAAATATATTCGAAAATCCAAAAGGACATTGACAACATATATAGAATATCCAAGGAATTACTAGTCTAGGACATAATAGTTAACCATTTTTTTTTCCAGACTCTAAAATTGATGCTGAGTAGGAAACACTAGGAAAGAAGATGCTTCAACATTGTGCAGGTCTGCCATTAGCCATTATTGTGCTTGCGGGACTTCTAGCTAGAAAAGTCACAGTTGAGGAGTGGAAAACAGTAAACAAGAACGTCGATGTGTATATACGGAGAGGAGCTAATCTTGACCAAGAATACAAAGGAGATCAAGAATATGCAGGTGCATCATGGGTGTTGGCATTAAGTTATGACGACTTACCATATCGTCTAAAACTATGTTTTCTATATTTAGGCCACTTTCCGGAGGATTATGAGATACCGGTCAAAAGATTGGCTCAGTTATGGATAGCAGAAGGTTTTATATCTTCGGGCTCCCAACGACATGGTTCAGTGGAAGTATTGGAAGATGTAGCATATGCTTGCTTAATTGAGTTGGTGGAAAGATGTATGGTTCAAGTTGGAACATTTGGTTCAACTAAGAAAATCAAAACATGTCATCTTCATGATCTTATGCGAGACTTGTGCTTGGTAAAGGCAGAAGAGGAGAACTTTCTTCACGTTGTAAATTTTACTAGCACGATAACCAAGGCAGCGACAATTCCTCAAGTTCGAAGACTTGGTGTATATCTGGAGGAAAAATGTGTTGATAGATTTGCTCCCACAAGAAATGACCACCTTAGGTCTTTGTTATTCTTTGTCGACCCAGAATATAGATTCTCCAACTGGAAGGAAAATTTCTTGCGGTCAGTAGTATGCCACTTCAAATTGCTCAGGGTTCTGAAGTTTGAAGACACACGGTGGAGAGAAGTAGAGTTGCCGCGTAACATTGGGAATCTAGTCCACTTGAGGTTTTTAAGTCTAAGGGGAAGTAGAGTGGAATGGTTGCCATCATCTTTAGGTAATTTGGTATGTTTGCAAACTCTAGACTTACGTGTGTTTGCTACACTAGGGAAAATAAAAGTACCAAATGTGATTTGGAAGATGAAAGAATTGAGGCATTTATATTTACCCGAACGGTACAGAGGGAAGTTGAAGTTGGCTACTCTTGGGAATTTGCAGAGTTTAGTCAATGTTGCAGGTGCTGATTGTGATTTGACTCATCTTGCTGAATTGACCAATCTCAGAAAACTGTTCATAGAAGGTGGGGTGAAAAATATGGAGGAAATGTTGAAATCTACTGACATCACATTTAACCATCTTCGATCTCTATCTCTATCTCTATGGGTGGATGATGATGAAGTTAAACCAATGAATATGGTATTGAGTTGTCCTCATATATACAAACTTCAATTGAGCGGAAGAATAAGAGAACAATCATTGGAAGGTCTCCAGGGTTATGAGAACCTCACTAAGATGTCGCTGTGGTATACTGGTCTACAGTTGGAGAGTCTCAAAATACTTGAGAAGATCCCAAACTTAAGAATGCTTTGGCTTCATGGTTGTAGTTTGGAGAATGTTTCAGAAGTAGTTGTCTCAGAAGAAGGTTATCCTAATCTTGAATTTCTTGAACTTGTTTGCTTGAATGGATTATTGAATGGATTAAAGAGTTGGAGGATAGAGAAAGGAGGCATGCCTAGTCTCCGCAGATTGTCTATTTCCTTCTGCAGCCAATTGAGGGCAGTTCCTGAGGGGCTTGAGAATGTTACTACCCTCAAGGAATTAACAATTGCAGTGATGCCACGGGAATTCTGTAGTAGGGTTGGGGAAGGAGGAGAGGATTTCTACAAAATTCAACATGTGCCTTCTCTTCTCATTGCACATATTCAGGAGGATTGAGAAGTGGATTACTTAACTGGTAAGCATGAGGATTACTTATATTTTGTTTGCTATTTATCTGTTTCTCAGGGGTAAAATCATAATGTGTTTCTGTTATCTTTTCCGGTTGTTCCTTAAAGGAGAAAGTGAAGGGGAGTGAAGTGTGGCAAAGGTGGCGAATGCGGCTGGGAAGGCAAGACCAATCTCGCAAAATTAGGTGAAGATTATGTTGTTAATAATTGAAGGCAGTTAGCGTATCGATGTGTTATATCATATGATTTGCTTAATTTCTCTTTGTTTAATACTTGGAAAACTGTAAGCCATGGTCATCTGTAATCTATGCAAAAACAGTTGTCGATAGTATGACGCCACAATAGTTGCTAATAACATGTGCAATCGACTGCAAGAATAGGTTTTCGACAATCGTTTTGTAATCTATGAACAAAATCATCAAGGTTGTCGCAGGATGACCTACCATTTCATCAATTCACAGAAAATTTGGACCCAAAAACATTAAGAATATGAAGAAATAAAATCCTGTTTCTATCAAGAATATTAAGAATATGAGTAGGATAAATAGAATATATCATAACCATCAATCAAGAGCACTCAACATACTAATAGGGGGTGAAGAGCTTTCTTCCTTCCGCTCAGTCATATGCTCAAGCTAAACAATTCAATTAGGCATTGGCAAGTCTTTAGTTACTTAATTGCTTTGCTAGTTCTAGAGCGTAAGGTTGACAGAAAGCTGGCTACAAGAACCAGAACAGCCCAAGACCTACCACCTATTCATAATTTCATGATGTTGCACCATCCAACCGAGGAGTTTTGTTTCCCCATTTGATTGGATAAACTAAAATGTTAACCTATTATATTGCCCCTCCTTCCAAGATGCATGCAAATTGTTATTAGATGGTCAGGGAGCAACATTAATGGATAACCATCTTGGCATGGTTAATTCCCTCGCATAATAGTAGACTGGGTGTAATATCTATATTCCTACATTTTCATTTCATCAACGTTTTTAAGGTTTGAAGGTTTGTGGAAGAAGTTTCAATATCCATCCTCTCCTCCCTCACTATGTTTAATCCTTATTGTAGAGAAAGTTCCATACAACCGAAAATAGGAAACTTGAGGCCTTCCATCCTATAGAAACATCGTAAATCACTACCAAGAAACGTCAACAAATGGATATACATATACAACTCATCACCAAGAAACGTCAACAAATGGATATACATATAAAAATGTTGTGATCTATATTAGCTCCGAATGGGGTAGTATCAATATTGTGGAAACAGATACTTAAATAGTAAAATTCTATCATACCAAATGAAAAAAAATAAAAAAATAAAAAAATAAAAATATAAAAGACTAAAGCAAAATAGTTTTTCAATCATTAAAAATAGCTTCAAAAGAACTATACCAAAAAAAGGGGGAAAAACTATAACCGAAGACGACCAATTATTTGATTAAAAAAACCACCAATTATGGCTTCAAAAGGGGAGACCGTAGGAGAAAAATGAAATGTTAATCAGTTTAATAGGCTTACTTGCACCTATAATGAGTTTAATGAATTTTGATTGGACTTAAGGATCTAACTAAACCATTCAAACCAACTTTGAGTGTGAGCTCAGATTCTGTAATGAGGTTTTAGTTTGTCTACCTAATCCACACAGAGATGGCTCATTACATCCTTCACCATTCCTGCATGGTTTATAATTATATGAGAACCACGGGTACGAACTTTCAACTTATAAGGTTCTACCTGCCAACCCTAATGCAGATGCTTCAGTTTCTTTGTGATTTTATCTACTTTTCTGACAGCAGAAAGAATCCCAATTTGCTCAGTATTCTGTCAATGAAATCTGTCTTCCCTTCTGTTCATGGCTCAGACAACGAATGATAGTTCAGCATTACTTTTTGTTAGGAAGCTCAGTGGCTTTATGACTCTAATGAAATACTATCAAGTCATCAACTAAAGATACGATTCCAGATGTTCTTGATCTCCAATAGTAAGATACACGAAACACAATAAAAAATGATGGCACAACTAGAAATCTCTTACTAATTCTTTGCAAAAAGATGACGCTAATGCAATATCATCTTCGTATTTCTGTTTCGGAATCTGTGGATATATAATCAAATACAAACACAACTTAAGATCCTTGCCTTTACATCTTTGGATTACTGACCACATAATCAACAGACAATGTTAATGCTAAAAAGTTTCAGTCTTAACAAAGTCATGATGTTTGGCAACTGAATGGTGGCCTTCACCCACTAAAAAAAGTCGACTGTTACATTATCGAGTTCTGTCAAAGCAAGGGGCATCTGTTGCTCATCAATCTTCAACATACACCAGTTTTTTTGTCTGGCAAAACAGTAGTTTTGGCACTAAGAAAAGGCAGCAAGCACATTTTTAAAAATATGGTTTTGAAAGATAACAGAAGATGGGAAACAGTAGCTTTGGGTCATGACATTGAATGAAGGTAAAAAACTAATTTTGTCTGAGATTAAAATTAGTCAGGCAACTAATCATTGTGTTTAGTTCCATATTCTTTTAATCTGTCAGAAGCAAGTTATGCTAAAAGCTTCAGTTCCCCTTATCAATGTCAGAAACGCAGTGAAAAAAAGGATAGTAAAGAAGGTTTTCAATGATTGTCTGAGGCCAACACTAAATATGCAAGTCTCCTATGAAACTGAGGATAAGTTAACACATTAGAAAAAGGAAGAGCACGTTGATATCAAAATGCACCACCAATAACTTTTCTTACTTATGAAAAAGAAAGATTCATTTGGCTTTACCGGGATAAATCCAAAGTTCGCTCCAAATGGGACAAATAAAACTAAGACATGTATAATATTTCAAGTTGTACTTACCTTGCTTATGCACATGAGCAATGCATTACACAAATCATATATGTAGAAAACTAACAATTCAACTGCCAACAGGACCATGACATTTTTTTTTGGCATGCAACCATGCTCTAACTCACTCAGCTATGTTACCCATGTCTGATTTCCATACCCATTTACCAATCAAAAGGCTAAAAGGAGTCACAAAGCTTGATAAAGGAGAGGAAATGGACTTAACACTATTCTTTTCCATCACTAGTTGGAATTTTAGTTTTCATTACAAGCAGTATTTGTTTCTCATTGGATTGAGAACTCCACAAACTTTTTAAAAGGAACTTAATTCCACATCTGTTGTGAATTTGAATTATATACTTTAAACAGTATAGCATATGACTTATAAGAAAGAAAAATGTAACACCCATAAAGCATCCTTACATACACTAAACTGAGATGAAGTTCAGCCTACAGCAACAGATGAAAACTAGGTGTATATTGCACCACTATAATCAGTTGCAAAAGTTAGCGTGAAATAAAATAAGGACATGGGATATGAGTACTGCAAATGTTTGAAAAATATGAAATCCAAGCAATAAATGCAAGACTAAATCCAAGCAATAAATGAAATCCAAGAAAAATATGAAAAATAAGAAACGCAAAACACAGAGTCCTACACAAGAAACAGCACAAAAATATTAATGCAGCAGCATCTTTTGTAAGTAACATTGCGTCTCTGTGAAGATATGAAGACCTATAAAGTGAAATGATTACATCCTATAATATATTATATATCCTAGAACTTATATATCACAATCGCTTTCCTACATTGATCAGTTAATCAAAGATGCACAATGTCACTGAACTTGTAAGTCGTATAGCGAAAACGATCGAACCAATCAAGAATTCAAAAATAGCTCCAGGCCCAGTAAATTAACAATTAAAAACCAAGAACCATATAAGTTCACAGAAAAATCAAAGCGTGAATCGACATTAATATCGAATTAGCTCCAAACCCATACAAACCTACTCAAAACAACTGTATACCCAATTCAAACTAGGGACAACAAATTCGACCTGAAAACCACAATTTGCACCAAATCCAGATAAACCAACACTAAAGCATACAAGTCCCGTATCACATAAATCTCAAATCAAACCAAAGATCAAAAAATTGCAAAAAAAAAAAAAAAAAAAAACCACAACAAATCTCTCCGAAAACTGACTTCTTTCGCCAAAAGTTCGGCCGAATAAGGGAGCACAAAGTTGACAGTGAGCAGTGGGGATCGACGACGGGGTTGCAGGCTGAGGCTTCATTAAGGTCAATGGGGTCTTTGGGTGATCTATGTGAGGCACCACTTTCTTCCAGGCGTCACCGAAAGTCGAATCGGCTGGGGCAGTCGCAGCGACGTCGTTAGAGAAGCGTCGGGCCCTGAGGGAGATGGTGGATCAGGTTAAGAGGGTGGTGGCTCGGCGCAGTACGGTGGCGGAATGAAGGGTCTCTCGGTTCTTGCAGGGTCGGGGAGAGAGAGAGAGAGAGAGAGAGAGAGAGAGAAGTTTGGATGGAGGTTTCGGTTTGTGATTCGGAAATGGCTTCGGCCGTTTCGGCACGTGGGAATGGAGGAGGAAATGGGAATGGATTTTGTTGAGGCCGTTGTGGACCTAGACCATCTTATGTGGTGGATTAATATTTTTTAAAATTTTGTTCTTTAATCTATATATCAAATTAAATTATTATTTTATTATTTTATAAAATAAATTATTAAACTAATTAAAATTTAATTAGTAATCTGTTCATATTCCTTGATTGAAAAAAAGAAAAAAAAGTAGGATACTTACATCAGTCAACTCAACATTAACTATAATAAATGATTAAATTAATTAAAAATTAATAAAATAAATTTAATAATTAATATAAAAAAAAATTTGAAGCTACTGTCAAATTTGATAGCAACCTCATCGCCACATGGGATTTTAGCACTTTGGTTGGAGAATATTAGTGTTGTCTTTTTTTATTGTTATAGCTAATGTGTACATTTTGACATCTCTTTTGGAGATGCTCTTAGTCACTTTGAGGTAGACCTGGCATTTGTGTCGTGTTTTATGTATTCGTGTCGTTTTTGTGACATATATGATATCTTAACGGATCGTGTCGTGTAATACCCATTAAAGTAAACGGGTAATATGACCCGACTCGAAATCGATCCATTAATATTATCAAATAATATGATCCGACCTGATACCCATTAAAATAAATATATTTTAAATCAATAAATAATGAATGAAAAATATAATTTGACGCAAAAGAAAATGGAAAACATAATACTAAATTTGTATATGCGTATCACATTATCACATAATATTACTTCAAAACATTATAAAAATAAAAAAAAATAAAAAAAACATTTGTCTTTCAAGTATTACATACCCCAAAACAAAAGCCTAATGAAAAAGCATTAGTACATTACTACAAAATAACAAATGTTTCAAGGATATGCAAAATTGAAGGGAGTTGCTTTCAAGGTTGAGGATGCAATCACGAACGTTTATATATACTTTCACATTTTCAACTTGTACATTAATGATTATGAATTTTATTTATTTTGAACTCCCTTAAATATACTATTCAGGAGGGTTTGTATGGTTCTAAAAATTCAAAAGGCAATAGACCCATCCTCAAAGCATAGATGATGCGATCACAAGTGTTTACCTATTTTTTCACATTTTACGCACTTGTAAATTAACTATTATAATTTTTAATGTGTTGGTATTTTTAAATTACTTGATATTTTTATTTTTAAAGTGTTTTTTTTTTTTTGTAAACTTCTAGTTTAAGTATGATTGTGTAAATCCTAGATTAAATTGATTCTAGTTATTCTTTCCTATATGGTCTTATATTCCTTGGGGATGAAGGATTTCTTCTCTCCCTTTTTACTATAAATAAATGTACTACATAGGGGAAATAACATACATTCCTATACATATCCCTACAAGCACATCTCTCTCTCTACTGTTTCTCTCCTTGCCGGCGGCCCTCTTCCCATGTCAATTAAATATAGGTTACAACACGTTATCAGCACGCTCCTACCACTGCGCCTAGAAATCTGATGAGTTTTCTGCGTCAAACCAGTTCATCTATATCATCATGCAATCAGGTTCTTTCAAAACAACGCTTTTTATCTCGATATTTTGCAGCCCTAATAGCATGAACATTTACCATAATGCATGACCTAACTTTACGTTTTTTTCAAATTTTAGAATCTACATAAATTGTGTATGTATTATATTCATAATTGTGGAATTATGAGAATTTGATATTGCCATGAATTGCATCAAATATAAGTCCATGCATTAAAATATTTGATTGAATATGAATGCAAATTGAATTAAATTCCATAATATGGAATTAAAAAAAAATTATTAGGGTTTGTTAAAAACCCTTCTAGTAGCATCAAAAGTCGTCAGCTTGGCGAGCCCAACCAGCCATGAAACTCAAGGCTGCAAGCCCAAAACCAAAATGATGCAGTTTAGGCACCATCGTCCTCATCCCATCTTTCGACCTGAAGCCCAGGTCCTCCGTCGATTTTTCCGATGAAAACACGACCAGAAGTCATGTAATTTGGACGAAACTCATCATTTTCACCGATGATCTTTGAAATTTCAGAAGCATTTCGTGATTTTTTTTTAATCGGCTTCACTCGAATCCATTCGATTCACACCCCCCCCCCCGCGCCCCCGACATTGAGATTCAACCTTAGTCGTCTAATCTTCGTTCTTCGATGAACAAAAGGTTTGCACCGACCATGGAACACTGCCTGAAGCGACGTCGTCGACCATTTCCAGCAGATCCCTACACCCAACGCCGCTAGGGTGGTTTGCAGATGCAAAGCGAGCCCTAACAAACCTTGGATTCTTTTTGGTCCATACACATATCACCTTTGTTATTGGGCCTACTTGTGCCAAAGCCTTAACCCACATCACCAGCCCTTTGGGCTTTGGTGATAACCTGGCCTAAGAACCAATTGAGCCCTTCAGGGCTCCTACCATTTCTCCCATGCACCCGTGTATGCATCACAGTTGATATGTGCCCTTACGGACCCCTATTTTGGGCTTGCGCATGTAGCCCACTTATTTTGTGATGTTGGGCCTACATGCATGCGAGGCCCAAGCCTAACCTTGCCCAATTTTTAGGCCTAGGCCACACGGCTTCTATTTGCTCAGCGTACTTATGGGCTTGGCATATAATTATGAAGTTTGTCAAATTCGATCACTTCTCAAGTTTTGTAACGAGACTTTAACCGAAGAGGATCTCCTGGAGAAGACCTAGTCGACATTCTTTGCTACTAATATTGTCATGCAGCAACAATATAGAGCTCAGAAGTTTACTAAGTTTTCGGATTTGACCTCTATTTTACTTCTTACTGAAAAACAGAATTAGCTGTTGATAAAAATTATCAAGCTCGACCTACTGGGGCAACTGTTGTGCCTGAAACACACTATAGCATGAATCAACGTCCAAAACACCACCATAGGTGTGGTAGGGGCGGCCAGAAGCCACCCTGTCAAATAGAGCCAAGACCCATCTAAGGGAGAAAACAAAGCCTAGAAGCACCTTAACCACGTTACCAAGGCCCCAAACTTCAAGAATAAGGGCAAAGCACCTAAAACCATAGATGCAGATATGTGTTATCGCTGTGGTTCAAATAACCATTGGTCCCATGTTTGCCGAAGTTTGAATCAAACTTTATATAAGTGGACGAACCGGGGAGTACAAAGATGGAGGTTTCTGACTTTCAAGAGGCCGTTACCCCTATAGAAGATTAGAATCTTAGACATAAACTATTTTTTTTAGTGTAATTTAGACATTAGAGCCGAATTCCACCTAGTGGTCGAACCCCTCTTTGTGTTTTTGGTTAAATTTTGAACAATTTTCCTTTATGTTTAGATTATTTGTTGCTGATTTGTTTTTGGATATTAAGTTTTTAATTAATTACCATCCTTAATTTTGAATGGATATTTATTTTTAAGAACTTTTATGCATGTGACCGATTCAAATTAATTTTCATTTTAGGTATACTAGTGAGGAAGTTAGTTGTCTGACAGATAGTACAACCACGCACACCATTTTGCATGATATTTCACTAACTTCATACCTAAGAATGCACCTCTGACAACCTTCTCAAGCTCATCCAACCTAATCGAAGGAAACGGTAGAGCAAGTATAATGTTGTCTAATAGTACAATTTTGACCATTGATGAGGTACTCTATTCTTCACGTTCCGAAAAGAACGTTGTTGAATTTCAAGGATATTAGAAATAATAATTACCATGTTGAAACCCATGTACAAAATGGAGTTGAATTTCTCTGCATAATTTCCTACGAATATGGCCAGAAGCGTATTCTAGAGAAGATGGAACATATCCCGAGTGGTCGGTATATTACGACGATACGTCCTATAAAGAACCACTATGTGGCCGGCCCTACCACTAGGACCGCAAACAAAATTACACTTTGGCTTGATTGCATGGGACACCCTGGACGAACAGCGTATCGTCGTGTCCTCAAATCATCACACAACATCCACTAACCCAAAGTTTAAGTTCGATTCAAGAAATCGTATGTCAAACCTGCTCCATGGGAAAACTTATCATTAAGCATTCTTATGACAAAATTCATTTGAATCCTCCTATTTTTCTACAAAGGATTTAGGGGGACATTTGTGGACCGATTCACATTCCATACAGACCATTTAGATATTTTATGGTTTTGGTCACACATGTGCTTGTTGTCCACAAGGAATGCTGCATTCTCTAAACCATTGGCTCATGTTATCAAGCTCAGGGCTCACAATCCTGATTATCCGATCAAATGTATTCGATTGGATAATGCTAGAGAATTCATATCTAAAAATTTTGATGACTATTACATATCGATTGGGGTTGAAGTTGAATATCTAGTACCCCATATTCACACCCAGAATAGCCTGGCAGAGGTAGTTATTAAGCGCTTACAAATGATTACTCGATCATTGGTCATACGTACCAAGCTCTTGATCGCTGCTTGGAGCCATGCAATATTACACACAATTATGTTGGTCCGCATGAGGCATGTTGCGACCCAACCATATAGTGCCCTTCAATTGGTTACCAGATAAGAACCCGACATATCGCATTTGCACGTTTTTGGTTATGCAGTCTATGTGCTAATTTTGCAGCCCTTACGTACAAAAATGGGGCATCAACGAAAGATGGAAATCTATGTCAGATATGATTCTTCTTCGATTATTCGTTACTTAAAACCTTTGATAGGCGATCTTTTTACAGCTCGTTTCGTGGATTGTCACTTCTATGAGATAATATTCACGTCAGTAGGGGGAGATAAGAGCGTTAACGTTCCTGAAGAGCGACCCGAATTATTATGGACGACTCTTACTTTGTCTCATTTAGATCCCTGCAATGCCCAATCCGAAACTGAAAGCGCATAGTAGATCTCGAGAGCATATCTCAGATCATGCCAGATGCTTTCACCAATCTAACGCGAGTGACAAGATCACATATTCTAGCTGCGAATGTGTCTGCAAAGATGGATGTACCAAATGTACGACGGACTTCGCTCCTAGAGGCCTGGGACGCGACTTTGGCTGATCCATGTACATTAGCGGCTAACCAATCATTTGCCCCTACACAAAAGCCTGGCAGACCTCTTAGTTCAAAGGATTTACACCCTTGGAAGACGAAACTCACAGCACAGGCCCCTGAAGATCCTACCGTGAATCCGTTTATCGCTTACTCATTCTATCCAACTTATGAGGAAATTCTAAATTACGGAAACGTCCTTGAAGAGATGAATCCACCTCCCGAGAATCGTGAGATTTCGGTCTATTATGCTAGCTTAGAGGATGTGTGGTGTAGAAATGAGATGATTGTCGACGATGTAGTAGTTACTAAGATCATGTTAAGTGATGACATTGAACCCCGTTCTTTTGATGAATGACAACGTAGAATTGATTGGTCAAACTGGAAACAAGCAATCCAAGTCGAACTCGATTCGCTTGTGAAACTTAAGGTGTTTGGACTTGTACCTCTTACTCATCCACATGTAAAGCCCGTTGGCTACAAGTGCGTTTTCGTTCGACAACGTAATGAAAAGAACGAAATTGTGCATTAAAAAAACTCGTCTTGTTGCACAAGGCTTCTCACAACGCCTCGAGATTGACTATGACGAAACTTATTCACCCATTATGGATGTGATTACTTTTTGCTACCTCATCAGTTTGGTAGTTTCAGAAAAATTGAGTATGCAGTTAATGGACGTAGTAACTCAGTACTCCTCAATTTACTTACTGATTGATTCGTAGAAATTTGTATTTATAATCAAATTGTTTATATTATAAATACTCTTTAATGATATTTATGCAAAAAATAAATTCAAATTAAGATTTTTTTTAATTAATCAATTGTAGCAAATAAATAGACAATTCTTAATGCTTTTTCAAATCCGTTTATATATTTTTATACAGTTCGATAACTAAATAATCTCATATTTTATAATATAAATCTGATCATAAGCATGAAATTTCGTGAATTGGCTATTGACGATGTAGTGAATCGAGGAGGAACTCTTCATCAATTGAAGAGCCAAGTTAATTCCTCTTAGTAATTAGTAATATATGTGAAAGTATGCCAAATTATACTGATTATTTCAATTGACTGATTTATCGCCAAACTGTACTGATTATATAATTTAGAGTATGGTGTTATGTCGGATTAAACGGTTGATTATGTACTGTGATCATGCAATGGATAAGAGGTCATCGAATTGCACGATAGAGTTTTCATGAGAGCTTAAGAGAGATTGTAATTGTTGGGCATGTGACGTTTCTTTTTTTTCTCCGCTAGAAATTTTCCCATGTGATTTTTTTAGTCCCCTTCCTCTCATTCACGCACGATTTGTGGACGTACCCTTGGTTAACTGTTTAATAAATTACCACTTACCCTTAAAATTTTTGGGTAATTTGTTATAGGGCATGAATATTTTCAATATTACAACCAACTTAATCAACATTTTAGTAGATTGTGTTTCTAAAGAAAGGTCAATGACTCTAAGCTGGAAGGGGAAGTTCGTATTGATCATAATTGAATAATAAAATTGTTTATATTAACCTATTTTAAAAATTTAAATGGAAAGCAACCTATGCCGAAATATTAAGAGCTTGTTTGGTATACTATTAAAAAAATTTCATCATCTTTCGAAACATTTTTTAAGGATATCTCTTTAAAACATTCTCCTCTAAATTCAAAAACTTGTTTAGTATGAAATTCATAATTGTTTTTAAAGAAAAAAAATCTCATTTTATACTGGAACTTCTAAATTCAATGAAAAAAAATAAGAAGAGAGAGCATCGGAGGAGAGAGATGAGAAAAAAAAATAAGAGAGAGAGGATTGGAGGAGATTGAGAAGATTGGAGGAGAGAGAAAGAGAGAAACAGGGGAGGATAAAGAGAAAGATCGGAGGGGAGGGAGAAACAATAAAGGAAAACTAATGAAAAATCCTAAAAAACTTTAATTTTTAACGAAAATGACAAAAAAAAAATGTGTAAGTAAATGGTACCATGAGTGCCTTTTCAAGGTAAAAATGTCCTTAACGTTAAAAATGAACAATACCATGAGTGTTTAATTAAAATTCCCAAATAATAAAGATAGAAGATAAGGGATTAGGTGTAAGAGGAAAGGGAAGAGAGAATGAGTGAGCTTTAAATTCAAAAACTCTAAAAACACCATTTGATGTTTTTAAGAAATAGGGTAATTCTTAGGTTAGTTTTGAATACAAATTTTTAAAAAGAGTCATGCTATACAAGTTTTCAACACTTAAAACTTGAAAAGTGTCTTTTAGTTAAAAAAATTGAATTCAAGTAGAATACCAAACATACTTTAAATTATTCATTAACGTAAATCGAATTTCCCATTTATACACACGTTAATGAATATTTTCAGCTAGTGTATTATTAAAAATAAATTAATCAAAACTCCACCCAGAATTTCATTTCATAAACTCAAGTGATTAGAAAAAAAAAAAAAAAGAAAAGAAAAGGTGATAAGATAGCTTTTGAGAGCACGTAGGTGAGGAACGACACCACTATTGAATCCTTACTTCCTCCTTGTAGAATTTTATAAAGCTCTGCCTCGTACAAAAGTTGCGGGTATTTTGTCTTGGCATTTTCCTGCCAAATAAATTACAACCGGTTGCTCCAACGTCATACTATTCGTCTACCTGAATTGAGAACAGGGAAACCCATATCCATTCTAATCACATTGTTCATTGCCACCATAGAACTTCTGGACCCGAATTCGTCAACGAGGAGAGAGAAAGCTAGTGGTTTTAGGGCGAGGTTCTGTTAGGACCAATTTCTCAATTCCACTCAACCTGCAAGTAGCACTGGAAGCAATGGAATACTGATGAGGTGAGGAAGAAGAAGATAGAGAGCTGAGCTCAGGAATATTTTTGTATTATTATTTTTTTTTTAACCAAATGACCGTTACAAAGCTTCTCACGCAATTCTTCACTTATGCTACCTCCCCAAACACTACATGACAGTTGGCCACTCATTAAAACAACTCAGTTACTAATTAAAACATTCAATATCCTAACATTACCCATCTGTTCAAGAGTAACGTTGTCTTCAAGGTTACAATTCAAAGCTTAAAATCTGAAAATTTTGAAGTGAAATCATCACAATCTTCCCAAGTTGCTTATTCTTCATTGACATGCCTCCACTAGACTAGTAACTGGACTTCTGCTGCATTTCCCTTCTTATACATTCTCCTTTTCAAAACTGCTTCCGACTCATGAGATAGCAACCCTTCATCTATCACTACCGGCGATAATGACACATGACTTACATTTGTTCCCAATTGTTTCTTTAAGCATCTAACATGAAATACGGGACGAATCTTGGACTCTGCAGTTAGCCCTTGGCTTATAAACAATGGAAGTATCGAACAGTCATTAAATAACATACTTTTACATGTTGTCGCTTCTCCAACCTATAGGAGAATTGCCTCAAACAAGAGTGTTGGAGCTATTTCTATTTTCGGCCTATTGAAATCAAACATTTTGGAATATCTCCCTTATTGAGTTGTTACACTTCCGACATGGATACTTGATTTGAATTGAACATTGGTTGTGTCTAATTGCGTATCCACTAAACTGATTTATCTCGTCCAAATACTCAGCAACACATCTATTCGGATTTTGTATCCTTTATCTGTCCATTTTGTCAGCAAGCACATAATATATTTGAGGATTATTGTCTTCTGGTAACGCCACTTGAAGATGGCAGCGAAATAAAGTTAGCATGTTATGACACAGAAATAGTAAAATATTAATAATTATAATAACTATTATGTAAAAACTAATTATTAAATTACTAATTGAAACTTACTCATAACTCATTTAACAAAGACTTCTTTGTTTCCTCTAACACATTAGCAACCTTATGTCATGCACAAGAATGGAGTTCGCCGGCCTCTCATATTCCGTTTTACGCATGAAATCACAGCTGATGCGCCTCAACTGATCATTCATCATCTGTTTGGCCTTGCGAGATGGTCTCTTTTGTTTCCCCTACGGAAAAAACAAAAAATTTCAAAACTAAGCATAAAATTCTACCGAAAAATCGGCATACCCTAGCTAAAAATTAAAAAATTCCATAACCTAAACACTTTGATACACACACACACACACACACACACACACACACATATATATACATATTGTCCACATCCAAATTCCAAGATTTACAATAGCAAACTAAGTAAATTAATGAACTTTTATTATAATAATCGAATAAATTTTTCCAATGAAAAATAATCGTAAATCATACAAAATTGGGTATTACCTATCCTAGATCCTTCGCCCTCACATGTCACAATCGCTCCATTGTCGAATGTATGCTCATCTGAATAAACAGCTGGACTAGCAGTGGAATTAGCAATCTACAAAGTTATAATTTTCATATACCCACAAAATATGAGACACGATTTAAAATTCAAAAAATAAATATAATCACCCAAACAAAATTTTCCTTTATTTGGAGAAATAGAGACTTACTATGGAAATCCAAGATCATCAACGATGAAAGTATAGGAAAAAGGAAACAAAATTTTGATATGGGGTAGAAAAAGTTTTGGAGTTTGGGGGAGAACAAACTAGGGATTTTGGAGAAAAATATGAGGAAGAGAGGAAATGAGGAGAGAAAGGTGTGGATCTGAGATTTTAATGAATCCCGTGAACCTTTGTGCGACGAAGCCCTCGTTGCCTAATGTTTCTTCTTCGCCGAATTTATTTTTTTGCCACTATTGTCTCACCGACCATTTCAGAGACTTTTCACGACGAAGCCTGAAGGTTACTGTGGATGCAAATTTCCGTCATCTTCTCCTTTGACAAAAATACACATGTAAAATAATAACACTAAGATTAAGGCTAAAAGCCTTACACGCCCATGATAAATGAGGGGCTTTAGCTGAAGAATCTCTGATGCCAAAGTTAGAATTTGAAAGAGAAAGTGTTTAGGATTTTTTGACAAGAGAATGGCTTAGTATTTTAGTTGAAAAATGAGACTATTTATAGTGGAGTGGTCAAGACTATTTATAGGGGACCTTATTTGGAGAATAGGGACTGGCCATATATGGTGGCATTATGAGTTTAATTGCAAGATATTATGTGAAATAATATCTTGCAATTAACTTGGCAATTAATCCTAATTTGAATAGGAAAATTGGAGTTACCTTTTGAGTGAGGATTTGATGAGAAGTGATGAGAGGGATTTGAATAAATACAACCTCTTGATTGAGTCGTTATTGTCCGTTGTATGCACGTGGGAATCCTGGTGTGCCTCGAGGGTAATTTTGTCCTTTTAACCCAAAAGTCCACATGTCACCTCCATAATTTTCTTGATTTTTTTTTGCTCCACAGTTATGGGACGAATAGTTTGTAATTTGTCTCACAAAAAAAGGCACCAAATCCTCATTTTTGAACAAATTTATTCAAAGTTTGTTGCGACGAATAGTTGAGTCCATCAGGCTAACAACTGTTGGGCGATATTTGTCGCGTAAAGTTTTTTGGTTTTTCTTTTTTTTGCCCCGAACATTTGGCATGACGAATCACTCAATTTGTTGCACAAAGATTACATGGGCAATAAAAATTGTTTCGTCGCCTAAAGTTTGGTTGTGCAGATAGTTTTTATACTTGTGACAAAAAGTTAAAAGATTGAAATACTATTTTCCTACCCATTATTATTAAAATAAAAAATATTAGAATGCTGATAAACCTAGCCAAGCCTCCACTCACCGCCAAGGCCTCCCTTTCCAATTTTTATACCAATTAGAATTCCATAATCCAGTCACTTCTCAAATCTCTAGTTGATTGCAACTCTCCTACCTTTCATCTCTTTAGACCCCAATGCAACTCCTTAACTCCATTTTCCAAATCCCACAACCAAACCTCATGCCTCATTCTCAAAATTTCATTCTCATGCCCCATTTTCAAATTTGTGACAACACAAAAATCCCACCCCTCCAAGCCTAATTCCTTGGTCTAGTCTCCCACTTTATTTTTCATTTTTTAAAATAATTATTTTATTAGTAAAATGTTCTGAACAACGATTATATATGATTAAATTAGAGAAATAAAAAATAAAATAAAATATTTATTTGAAGAAATTAAGAATAGTTGTAGAGATGGTGAACATGGAAGAGAATTAACACACTCTGACTCGGAATTTCCACTTGGACTCCGAATCGAGCTGTGATGGCCGACACCAGGAGGGTGATGAAGCTATAGAATGTAGTGATGTGAAAAATGTGAATAAAGTACAATAAGGGCTGTGATGGCCGACACCTATATGTTAGAAATCCTTGTCGACACAAAATCTGCCACTAAAACCTGGAGGGGCAAAAAACCAAGGATGAATGCCCATGGTTGGAAATATTAATAAAATAATAAAATATCCCTCATAAAAAAATATTAAAATATTTATATAATATTATAAAATTTTGAACAAATATATAAAATATAAAATGGTAATTTTGACAAAAGTATTTTTCGGATTCGTAGTTCCGTAAAACCTTTATCGTAACTCCGATTTCGATTCCGCTTGCGCCCACGCTTTCGTACAGTCGATAACTTCAAGAATACGGCAAAATAGTGGCTCGTACGTGTCACGAAAAGATGGTCAATGAAAGTCAACAATCTCGTCTCTAGGGCATTTTCGTCAATTCACTACTTTAAATTTATTAAAATCGTAAGACTAGGGATGAGTTATTACAAGAACACTTTTCATCTTCTGTGCAGTTAATATATTAAAAGAGTTGACAATTAATTTTCTTCCCATTAGATTTGTAGGCATAGCAGATATAAACTTTTATTTTGTAATTAAGGTCATTGTGGTCTACAAAAGCTGATCATCATAACAAAAGGAGGAGATTGTATTTTTTCTGAAGCTAACCAAAGCTATTGGGCATGGCAGATCAATCCAAGGGCTTAATGTAGAGCAACAAGTAATCCTAAAAATTTTGAAAATGACATGTGGACTTTTTTCTGAAGAATACGAGATTGCATAGAAAAGTCAGAGGCATTAAAGATATGATTAATCTACCAAATCATATCTTTAATGCACTCTCAATTGAAGATCAACTCAAACAAATATGGAATCCTCATCACAATCAATCATGGATGCTTCCACCATCATCGCAAGATATTGTCTCCTAATTAATATCTTGGCAATATTATTTCCTCATCCATCCTGCTGATGACATAACCTTGGCCAGGCATGTGTAGGGCAAAACCCTACACCTAAGTCGGGTACCTCCAAAAAAAAAAAAAAAAAAAAAACTCTATCTACACTAGTTTTGACAAGCTTTTTGCTAAGCATACAGGCCCTAAGTACTCTTTTCTGACTTTTCAAACGTTCATTGGCCAAACCCTTCCACCCCACGTAGGCGTGTGTGGCTTTGGCCTTGATCAAATGTGTTTAGTTGATTTGCAGGTACAAATTCGTCAAGATTGAAGACGACGAATTTTTACCACCACAACTCTCAGTTCTCAGATTTTTTCCGTTTTACCCGTAAGTTTGAGTGTATGCTTTCTTTTTCTTTTTATTTATAGAAGACTAAACCGTAATCATATAATTTGTTCCACAAATTGAATGATTTTTTCCTTAAATAATATCTCAAATGTACAAATCAAAGTGATGCAACAAGTTAGCTTGTTGTATGATCAAGTACTGATAATTTATTTTGGAATTGGCCAACCGATGTCGCATACTTTAATTGAAGGAGAAATTAGATTCTCATTCCTCCTTTTGCTACTTCATTGATTAAAACCTTATTCCTTTTCAATTTTTGATCAAGATCTTTGTGTATTAATAACATCATTAATTATTTTAATAATACAATATTTTTTAAAATTTAAATATATTCCTTTATTGTTCAAAATGTTACAATTAGTATATTTATATTTATGGCTAAATTTTTTATCATATATTTTTATTTTTAGTTTGTACCCATTTTTAATTTGCAAGCCTTTTTTTAATTTGAACCAATTTTCGTTTTCAGTTTTAGTTAGTACCCATATATTAATTTCTTTTTGTGCCCATATTTTTTTAAAGTTTTATTTGCATTTGTGCCCATGTGTTTATCGTCATGTGACATTGTATAATTAATCAATGATAGAAAAATTACATATAGTATATTTTATGGCTAAACTTTGTATCATATATTTATATTTTTAGTTTGTACCCACTTTTAATTTGCAACCTTTTTTTATTTTAATTTGAAGTATTTTCTTTTTAGTTTTAATTTGTACCCATGTATTAATTTCTTTTTGCGCCCAAATTTTTTTAAAATTTCATTTGTACTCATAATTTTTTAATCTTTTATTTGTACCCTAATTTATTTATAATATACATGTCACATCCCTGCCCGAGCCCCCACCACATCCCGAGCCGGGATGTGACAATACCCATTTTTCTTTATTAATGTACCACTTTGTTATATGTGAAATATACCAATTTTTTTTGTAAAATGTACCAATTTTTTTAACACTATGGATACATTCTTTTGCCATTTATTATTTCTTATTGATACATAGTTTTTATCCATTTATTCAATCAAAATTTTTGAATTTTTTTATTGTAACCGTTTCTAATAGTATTATAATGAGGGGTTTTAAATTTATAGGATTGTAAATCTCATAAAATATCAAATAATTAATGTCAAAACTATAAAAATATAAATGTCACATCCTGGCCCGAGCCCCCACCACATCCCAGGCTTGACTCTATTGTAGTACGATATTATCTGTTTTGGGCCCCGACCACGCCCCTCACGGTTTTGTAAAATGCCTCGTGCTAAAGGATGTGGGCATGTACATATAAGGCATAAAGGATCTACTCCCCTGGGCGATGTGGGATCTAACAATAAGTATAATAGTAATATAATGAGGTGTACAAAGTCAATAGACTTTGATCAAACATTGAATACCATTAAGGTTTTAGTCAAAGAGTGTTAGGGATTGGAGACTGCACCCAAAGTATCCCTTAATTGAATGATATATTTTCATGGTGTTAAATATACTTAACCCTGGATATTACTACTTGCCTAATCTTTAGTTATTGTTTTGCACATTCTCTAACAAAAGTTCGAAACAGAAAAAGCCTGCTTTGCGGTCTGTAGACCGAATCGCGATCTCAAACTCTTAGCTTCATCAATGCTTAATCGCTGGCGGTTTAGTTTGTTGAAATGCCGACAACTCTGCGGAAGGAGGATGAACTACACTTTCATATATTATTTATCATAGGCTCCAATGGCACGGTAAAGGAGTGTTGTTAGTTTGTCCAAATGTTTGATTTGACCATATGTACGTACATTTTCGGATTTCCCTTTGTAAACTCATTACCATTAACAGAAAAATTACGTATATCATTTTCAAAGGATTGCGGATCATTCTACTGTATTAATTGAGACAAAAAAAATCATACAAACGGCTTTGGAAAGAACTTAGTAACTTTCTTGTCTAAAATTGCTTTTACGATAGAAGACAATTTTCTCAATTCAATAAAATGAAAGTTTTAGGAATTGATAAAAGGGTAGGATGCTGTAATTCTAGCAATTCCTTTTTCATAAGGACAGAATACAAGGAGGGATTACTTGATAATGCCTTACGGCTACTACAGCTTGAATAGCGATTCACATGTGGCAATCATTTGAGAAAGAAATCTCCCTATGTAGTTCAGGTTAAGTTTTCTTTCTATGTTTTGGAGTTGAGCTACTTCGTCATTCGGAAGTTTCGCTTCACTAATTCTTTATTTTGTTCACGAGTTCTTCCTGTCTTTGAAATTTCTCATCTCAACCCAATGCCGGGAGAATTGTCTTATATTCCCTTCCTCCAAGACAAGGGAGTCACGGGAAAGCTGACCAAGTAGTCTATAGCTCCTCTAGGGCTTCCCCCGAGGAAACTAGTCCCCCCACTCCCCCACCCCCCCAATCCACCAACCCCCCCCCCCTCGGCGCGCCTTTGAATGGTTCAAAAACAGAGACTTTTTGGGTTAATAAACAAAGACCAACCACACCCACACCACCCAAAGTAACGTGAATGGTTTTCCGGCTCCTGCCTTTTGAATCGGAAAAGGATCCTCTCTACCAAATCAGGAAATCCATGCCGTTGAAATTTGATCAAATGGTTATAAACAAGGACCCACTTTAAAAAGATATAATAACTTCAACTGTTTGATCAAGTTTCAACGACACTAATATTCTGATTTAGTGGATTAGGAGGAAGGGTGTCGGAGATGATCCCTGTAATACCTTGAAAATTTAAAATATATGAATATGTGGAGTGAATCGAGAATAAATAGATTTATGGTTATGAAAATTTGATTAGAGAATTTTATAAATTTTTTTTCCGGGATTTATTATAATTTACGTCGTAAAATTTATCAATAAGCAAAAATGCCCCTAGTTGGTTTAACGTAATTGTACAAGAACGTATTTGATCCTCATAGATTTTATCAGATTTATTGACATATTTAAATAGAGGACAACTATACAAGCGCGTAGGCGAAAACTGTTTATGAAACGCAGTTATAACGAAAGAGATATAAACGATCAAAGTTAAGGGTAATGGTCATTTGACCATTAAGCTGGAGTAGTGGCCTGGTGGAGATAAGCGACGTGTGTGGTTATGGCTGGAAAAAAAAAAAAAAAAAAAAAAAAAGGAGACCAATGAGAGGGAAGAAAAAGGGAAAAGGGGGAAGAAAAAAAAAAACAGGTAGGAGGTGCTCTTTCATAGCTTTTGGAAGAAAATTCTTCTTCCTTTAGACAAAAATCGGAGAGAGTGTTTGGCGGAGAAATTGAGAGTTAGAGAATGTGATTGTGAAGGAAGGTTTCAGGGATTTGAAGGGTAAATTCCTTATTCCTTGATTAATTTGATTTTCAAATTTAATTTCCCTAAGTTGAATTGAAACTGGCATGATATATTTGGAGTTCTTAGTTTTATTAAGGGGTTTCTATCATTCAATGAACTAGTTTGAACATGAATTAGAGTTGGGTAATTCGGATTGGGTTTGTAGATCAAATTTCTTGATCAAGGGTTTGGTTCAAAAGGTCAATTTCTTGTAAACTTTTTAGTCTTGTTAGTTTTGGATGTTGTATACATGACTTCTGGAATACCTAGAAGTATTTTGGGATTTGTTATATGAATTGGGAGTGGGTTGTTACGTAAGTTGCAGAAAATTGGTTTCTTTGCAAAGAAAACTCAAGTTTCGAGTAGCCTTTTTTGGCTCTTAATTTCTAGGTCTTTATGTGCTCTGTAAACACGAAAATTCCTTGAAATGAGAACACGTGTACAAAATATATTTTGTATTGATTTTGGGGTTACAAACTCTTCTACGAATTTAGCCTCTGATTCTATCTTCGTAAAATGTAGATATGTGGATGGGCTGTTGATCCAAAGGGCCGTCGGGGCTTGGTCTAGGGATGAATGGTTGATGAACAGATCTTCAAGGGCTTTTGGGCTTGATCTTGAAGAACAGGTGTGCGGATTTGTTGGTGTTGTTGATCCAAAGGGCCATCGGGGCTTGATCTTAGGATGAACGGATGATGAACGACGAACACTTTCTTCAAGGGTCATCGAGGCTTGATCTTGAGTTGGTGGAAGTTCTTCAAGGGCCGTCAGGGCTTGATCTTGAAGGACGATTTGACGAAGAACGAAGAGGGCTTTCTTGATCCTTCGGGATTTGCTTGAGAGCTTTAGAGTTTCAAAGCTTCAAGGTTTTGGTGTAATGTGTATTAGTGAAATGAAATGAATGAAATTGGCTTCTATTTATAGAAATTTTCAAGGCTTAATTTTGAATATAATATTCAGATGAAATAAATCGTTTCTGCCAGTTGTTGCCACATGTCCTATTTGATGACTTTTTCGATTCATTTCAATTTTTCGTTGAGTCACACGTTACGTGTAAAATTTATGTGACACGTGAGCGTTAAAATTTTATTTATTGGTCAACATTCATTTCACCGAAATTTCGATGTCAACATGCTCATTTGGAGAAAGTTTTTAGCGTGTTGAAGGTACATATGTTCATGATCGTAACCTAATTGTTTTCACTCAATTCCGTTGAGTTTTAGTTGATCAAATCCTTATTTAAACTTGGGTCGCGAGCTGCCAAATAACAAGACTCCATTTTTCTTTTTGGCATAACTTCCAATTTAGAGCTCTATTTTCTACAAACTTTATATGCTTTTAAAGTACAGAACACAAGCTTCAAAGGGAGCCTAAACTTGGTCCAATAGTGCTGTTTTTCTAAAATGTGTAAAATGGATTGTGAACTACGATTGGCTTGATCCATCCGAAGGGTACGTAGGCAGTCTAACGAGAAGTTAGATGCAGCTATAAAATAAACGAGATTAAATATTAATGGAAAAATCGTCAAAGAGAGAAATGTTAGTATGGTTAATAACATAAAAGGTAACTATGACATTTTTGTGCCTATCACTGTAGTTAGTTTCTGAAATAAAATTTTCGGGTTGGGGCGTTACAATCCTTTTCCTTTTGAACCTGCCTTTGAATGGTTCAAAAATAGAGACTTTTTGGGTTAATAAACAAAGACCAAGACTTGAAGAAAATTTTCAAAGTGACAAACATGATTCGATACAAAGTGTCATAATACAAGTGAATGAAAATTGGAAAAAAAAAAAATTCCAACAACTTTGTATTATGACAATTGATATATCAACTCGTATTTCCAGTACATTGAAAAATTTCTCCAAGACTCAATAACTTGCAATTTTAATAACATCTTTAAAAATGAATCAATAATTTAATTAAGGGATATAAGTAACACAACTAAGAACTTGCTCAAGTTATTTTTATCGGGCCAATTCTATTCGTTCGACGAATGTTTATTATCCGTCAGGCAAAAATTTAAGCGACGAATTTTACACGACGATCTATGCTTGGTGGAATGTTGTCGGGTAAAGTTGTAGGCAATAAAAATGTATTTTGCCTGAAGATAGATTTTTTTTTCTTTTGTGTAGCGAATTTGCTCAAGTTGCTGCAGCAAATACTTTCTTTTTTTGGTTAATAAACAAAACTATTTCGGTTTATAAACAAAGATCAAGACTTAGAACAATGCAATTTTAATAACATATTTAAAAATGAATCAATAATTTAGTTAAGGGGATATAAGTAACACAACTAACAATTTGCTCAAGTTGCTGCAACAAATACTTTATTTTTTGTTAAAAAAAACAAAGATTTTTTTTATTAAGAAACAAAAACCAAGACTCAGAAACTTGAAACCAAGACTCAGAAACTTGATTTTAAGAACATATTTAAAAATGAATCAATAATTTAGTTGATGGATACAAGTAACACAACTAGCAATTTGATCAAGTTGCTGCAACAAATACTTTTTTTATTGGTTAAAAACTTAAAATATAAAGACTTTTTTGGTTATTAAAGAAAGACTAATCCTCGGAAACTTGCATCTCTAATAACATATGAAAAAAGTTAAAGTTTTAACATAAAACCAATAGGTAATAAGAAGAGTAATAGTCTAACTTACTTATAAGTTTATGCAATGTTACTTTTTCTATCAATATGAGATCTATTCTCAACATATCCCCCTCACTTCTTAGCAAGCTAATCGAATTCATTCTCAACGTGCGACCTCACTCGTTAACAACCTAAATCTCAAAGGTGTAATAATTAACAAGATTATGCTATTTAATTTCCATACGTGATGCAACTTGAGAACTAAGTAGGATATTAACAAGCTTGTTGTGGATGCAAATTTCTGCATTCTCCTTCTTTGACAAAATTGCACCTACAAAACAAATCACACCTTTGGTCAAGGCCAAAAAGCCTCACGCACCCACGATGAATGAGGGGGGCTTTGGTCAAAGAACCTCCGATGCCAAAGTTAGAATTTTGAGGGAAGAGTGTTTGGAGAATTTTGTAGAGTTTTGTAAGAGACTTGGAAGTAGTTTTTTGAGAGAATGGAGAGCTATTTATAGGGATATGGCCGGCCCTATTAGTAGAATAGGGACCGGCCATTTGTGGTATTTTTTGGGTGTAATTTGTAGTTAATTAGTCATTAATAGATTAATTAGGTAATAAATCCATTAATTGACTAATTAACATAATTTAAAAGAAATGTTTTGGGGGTTATGGAATAATTACCTTGTGGAGAATATCGGATGAGGGTGGATGAAATAGTTTTGAATTTGTTACCTATTTTGGGCACTTTTGACTTGGTTGTGGAATGATTGCCCGCTGCTCGCGCGTAGGAATCCTGGTATGCCTTAAGGGTATTTTTGTCCTCTTCTATCCAAAAATCCATGTGTCGCCTTGTGATTATTTTTGGCTCCACAAATGCCCCCCACACCTATTGGGCTGCTCGCAGAAAAGGGCAACATGTGTACAGATTTTATTGCTTTAGGAAACTTTGGACTGCTTCCTATTTTGATGTAGATTCCCTCTTTAATAGGAAATTAGATCCTCCTGGGAAAGAGAAATAAATTTCTCTCAAAGCCTATTTAAGTCCACCTTAAGTGGGTTATTAAATCAACTTTGAAGAGTGATTTATTCTACCCTACAAGAGAGAGAGAGCTTAGAGGATATTTGTTTCCCCTCCTCTAGCAATCCTCTACATCTTGCCCGTGCAAAAGATCGTCTTTCATTACTTTCTTCGTTTTCTCCGTGCCATACTGATTCATTTTTCTTATCTTCTTCGTGGATAGTGCTGTTGTGGGGCAGCCGTCGGGGTGGTGTGACATGTCGGCTAGCAGGGGCCAGGAGTCAACTTGGCATAGGCCAAGGAGGTGGTTTGGCAGGGGCCATTACTTGTGCTGCTCGGCTTGATTAAAGCCAAGGATTGGCTCGGCATGGGTTGAGGAGGTGGCATGGCATGGGCAACGGTTTGGGCTGCCACGTCTAGGCTGTTTGCCAAAAATGAGGAAATTGCTTGAGTTTGATTTCTTAGCTGCTGTAGAGGGGAATTAGTTTGCCCTCTCGCACTGGAGAGCAATTAGTTTATCTTCTCGCACTGGAGAGCGGATCCTTTTGGGTGTCGGGGAATTGGTTTACCTTCTCGCACTGGAGAGCAATTAGTTTATCTTCTTGCACTGAAGAGCATGGAAATCATTGTTGTGAGGGCAGCTGAGGAAAGCTGGACTGTTGGGACAACCGAAATAATCCTTACATTCCCGCAGTTATTGGTAGTTGGGCTGGTGTGTCCTTCTGGTACTCATCTACCCCTGGTGTGCCATTAGGCTGAGCTGCTACATTTATCGGAACAGAAGTAGTCTTTATATCCAGCAATCTATATCGGGTAGTCCTGTCTGCTCGATCTTGTCATTGAAAGATAACTCACTCATGTTGGTCATGTCTCATCAGAACGCCTTATCAATAGCTTTGTTGCGCGGGAAATTGCGCAATCGCTTGGTTATGAGTCTTTCTACTTCTTCTTGAATTTGAATTTGTTGGGGGTGGCAGAGCTCTCAGCTGCCCCCGGTCGTGACCTGCTGATGAAGGCTGCTCATCCATGCGTTCAGCTCGTCTATGTCGCGGCTGCGGTAGGTGTGGTATGTTCCTAGCAGGCGAACGGGTAACTCGCAGGTTGCTGGTTGAACTTGAACCGGATTGAGTGACTTCTTCTCTCCGTCCACTGTGCTGCCTACTCTAATGTGAGGTGGAGGATGCTCCTTGCGGGTCTTACCGTGAATGAACACTTGTAACAACCCGTCCCGGGATTTACATAACAAAAAGGGTATTTTGGTCTTAAACGGTGTGCCCAGGAAGCCCACCTTGCTTTTGTGTCCCCCGTCTCTCTCATCTCTGTTCTTCCCCGAATCAACCTCTTCTTTTTCTCTCATTCTTTTTCTTCTCTCCCTTGTCTTTCTTTCGGCTTTCTCTGCAACTCTCTTTGTCTCCCCGAGGACCAACCCACACACACACCCGTGCCCACACCTTATCAACAACAACAGCATCACCATCATCACCATGTTAGCTCTCTCTCTTTCTCTCTTCGTCTCTATAGAGCATAGAGAAACTCCAACGAGTTCCTCGTCCTTCCGTTTTGGGTAAGCCTCAAAACACTCCAAATGCTTCTTTTTTCAACCCTATAGTTCTTTTTTGACCCCGTGGTTGTGTTTTGGACGTCAAACCATGAAGAAAAACCTCAGGGAGACTTCCCCAGATTTTCAGTGAGAAATTGACGGCTTTCGAGCCAATTTTTTGCCAAACCACGGAGAGTTAGCCAGCGTGTAAGATATTAATCTTTTCATCTCGTTGAGTACTACAACTTTCCTTTTTGTTTCACCTAATTTCGTTGAGTATTGAAGAAGTTATATCCATTTGAATCTTACCCAATTTCAGGCGACCTCGGCAGCTTTCGAGTCATTTTTTGGCCAAAAAACGATGATTTGGACGTCGTGCGATGTACCATTCTTTTCGCCTCTTCGAGAGCTATGCTTTCTATTTTTAAATCACTCCATTTCGTTGAGTATTGACAAAGTTATGAGCGTTTAAAGTTTGTCTAATTTCCAGCCGAATTCTAGCCTTCTTCCCCGGTGAGTAACGGGCTCCCAAGCCCAACCCTTCAAACCAGGCTCTTTGGCCCGTTAAAAATCAAACCCAACCCTTCTAAGCCCAAACCTTTAAACCCTAAACCCTTTGTGACCCAAGCCCAATCCTTTTTAAAACCCAAACCCAAGTCCAAACCCTAAGCCCAAACCTGGATCCAATCTTAAGCCCAGGTCCGTTTGACCCGGTCCGACCCAGACCCATGAGCTGTTGACTTCGACCCGGTCTAACCGTTGACCCGATCAACGTTGACCGTTGACTTTGACTTTTTGAGTTTTATCCGGGACCTCTCCTAGGATAATTTCGATGTCCTGGACCTATTTTTGAAGTTCGTTTTCCCAAATTTAATCGTTTGAGTAGAGTTTGACTAAATGTACCCTTTATGTGCTTACGGGCAATTAATTGTGGCGTTTCCGTCTTCGCTAGTTGCATGGCTCTTCGGCAGCTAAGTACTGTGAGTGGACCCCTTCTAAAAATGCATGTTTTAATAGTAGAAATGCATACATGGAAAATCATGATTTAACAATTATGTTCTATGAAAGGCTTTGAAATAAAATGCTTACTAAGGCTATTTTGAATTATTACTATTTTTCCTATAACCCGTGTTCTTATAGAATATTTGATGGATGACGATATGATATTTAGAACATGTTTAGAACACCTCTTTATAATATAGACGATGGAGATGACTTTATACTATGAAGTTGCTTTTCAATATATGTATGTTCAATGGTTTTGTACTTACCTAGTGGTCCTTATTTCGCTATGGGACATAGGGATAGTTTCCAGTCCGTCTCGGGCGACGGTTTGGTGTTGGCATAGGGCTTGAAGTGTGTTTCCTCTGGCTATTAGCACAGGGATGGGAAGCCAGCATGGGGCCTGTAGTGTATTTTCCTCTAATTGTCTGCTCAGAGACGGGGAGTCGGCTTGGGGCCTAGGGGTTATCGGACATTCATTAGTGATTATTATATATATAAGTTATGATTTGAGACATTGCACGCCATGCTAGGTTTCGGAAAAACCTATGTTTATCATGATATATATGTGTTTTCATAAAACCTGGGGGTTAGTACGTTGATAACTGTTTTATTTTATATATATATCAACTAGGTCCACTCATGTTTGTTTTGCGCCCCCTTCAAGACTTAGAATCGAGGCATACAATCCCAGCGTCCAAGCATTTCCGTATCAGCATCTTCGAGTCCTCTCGGTGTAGGACCCACTCCTTTGTTCATTAATTTTTTTATTAATTCTTTTAGTGTTCTAGATTAGATGTGTGCTCTGAACACGTTCCTTAATTGCATATTCATTATTCTTTTATATTTATAAGCCTTATTTATTCCTTGTTCTCAGTTTTTGCATTCAATAAATGGCTTTTGTCACCTTTGGGTGTCAGCCAGCACATGTTTATCCTGGAATTTCGAGGAATATCGGGATCCGCGTGTGTCAACACTTCGCCTGGAAGGTTGCTCACGTTGATTATTGAAGTGTGGCCCCAACCGTGAGTGTATGTTTGTCCGTGGGCCTAACTGAGAGTGCACGCTCCTCCACGCGCTAAGACGGGAGTATACGCTATCTCGGGGGTTATGGAATAATTACCTTGTGGAGAATATAGGATGAGGGTGGATGAAATAGTTTTGAATTTGTTACCTATTTTGGGCACTTTTGACTTGGTTGAGGGATGAGTGTCCGTTGCTCGCGCGTAGGAATCCCGATATGCCTCAAGGGTATTTTTGTCATCTTCTATCCAAAAATCCACGCGTCGTCTTGTAATTATTTTTGGCTCCACACTTGTGGTTACTGTAAATTAGATATAGCAATTTTTTACATGATCTATTAAACTGATTCGAAACGATATAAAATAACAGGTTTCAAATCAACACATTAATTAATCGAATCGTTATCATATCACATGTTAAGAACTAACAAATTCTTAATATATTTACTTGCGAGTCGTTATCTGGTCAACACGTTAACTCATTTCATGTTTGTTTGGTTTATTATGGATTTATATTGAAACTATTATTTCAGTTTGCTGCTTTACGACTGCAGCGAGATTCGTAAATGGTTGAAGTGGCAAATACGACATTGAGAATGAAAGAACAGTTTTAGTATTTGCGTAGATGAATGTTGTAATAAAACTTGAGAAATGGTTGTAAAGGATTGATTGATGAAATGGCATAGTTCCACTGATTCAATGGTTGAATAACATTTAATAGCATTTAGAAAGACAAAAGACTCATAAACGAAAACTTTTAATAGCATTTGTCAAAAACAGATTTTTTGGTTAATAAACAAAAGACCAAGACTCAAAAACGTGCAATTCTAATAACATACTTAAAAATATCATTTAGTACTACGGTCTAACGGTATTTATTTTCATTTGTAAGTGAGAGGTCTTAGGTTCAATTCTTATCAAAAGCGAATTTGAACACATTATTGCTACCTCATTATGAGGCCTATCTGACACACCCCGACCGAGATCAGGGCGTGCTGGCCGTCACGCGGAGGTGACGTAACCATGTGTACGCGCGGAAGCTAATAAAAGTAGTAATATAAAAGTACGAATAATTAAAAACTAGCATACACAGTACTAAACAAGTGCTAGCGTATGTGAGACATAAGTTCAGAGCAAGTCTACAGCAGTCCAAAAGAAAGGATGCGACAATAGTACACCCGAAGGTGACCCTACGCTGGTGAGTATCTGTCAGAAATGCCGGGACGCCCTCTGGGAAAACCACCGAACTTGCTAGACCACTAGAACCTGGAGGGGCGCAAAACAAAAGCGTGAGTGGGCAAAAACAAATCTCTTTGAAATCCATTTAGTAAAACACATTCTAACCCCTCACCGTAAAACCTGTATACTTCCCAGAAAATAAACATATATACGTATGTATAAATATGCCAAACGTGCTCAAGGGTACATTAATCATGGTCAAGAATGTGCCATGTCAAAGCCTCATAATGATATGCAAGTGCTCAGGTATAAATCACATCAATAGCATAACATCTGGCAGCCGGAGTCACTTAACGTGACCTGTACGGCTGCATATAGAGCTCAAATCTCAACTTAATAACTGAATAACTGAACCTGCCCACGAATCGGAACCACCTAAAGTGGTCTGTACGACAGGCCTCGGTGTAACATATATATACGCTCTAGTGCTACGATCACGTGAAGACTGTGCGAATAATCGCGGGTCACCTACGAGTCGGAACCACCTAATGTGGTCTGTATGACAGGACTGTGCACCTAACTTGGATCCAAGCTGAGCGTATGGTGCGGGAGGTGAACATCACGTGAAGGACTGTGCCCTACTCTGGGCGGGAGCACTAACACCGGGGGTGCAGGTTATGAGCTCTCTCAGCATCTCAAATCACTACTGAATGTAAATACGAATACCACTTACCTGGCACTTACCTGTGCATCCACAGCACCAATTACGCATATATAAATGTATGCCACTACTAATGCATGTGATGATGCATAAACAATAATAATATGGTGCATGGCATAACATAAATAACCCTTTTTAATCAATTTCTGGGAATATACATGTATATAGGTATATACGGAAAACCAAAAGCCCACTCACTGATAAGTGGAAGGGTCGTAGCCCCCCTGCCTCGAGTGACCACGCTCGTCCTCGGGGTACGTATCACCTATACGCGAAATAACTACAAAAACGTTAATTTAAAAGCACATAACCAACTTCTCGTAATAACTTCTCATACATTGCTCAAAATGGACAAATGAATATACCAACGTGCTCTACACAACCTCAGGATCACAACCATATTTTTAGAATAATTTTCCTCCGCCGCACGCGCCCCCACGCGCCGGCCACGCGCAGGCACGTGCGGTGCACACGGACGGCGTCAACTGACGGCGTTAGGAATATTCCATCAGTTTTGACAGATTCCGTCAACAGCGTCAGGAATATTCCGTCAAATTTGACGGAATATTCCGTCACCTTCTCCGGCGACGTCGCCGGCGCCGGAAAACTGGAAAAACTTCAAATCATGTTTTCTCGTTCGTTTCTCAACCAATTTTCATGATTCTTGGACCTAGGAGAATCATGATAGACTACTTTTAAGGCCTAAAAATCACACGATCATACCTGTCCACACAATCCAAAACCGGCCAACTTCGACCACGGTGATCCCGACGTCCAAACTTCTCCAACGAAGCACTCCGAGGATCCTTGGGACCTCACTAAGACATCTATGAGCTTCAAAAGTCCAAAAACATGCTAGATTAAGTTTGCATGAACAGTACACAAATCGGACCACCTCGAATCGACATGAAAACGAAGGATTTCTCACCTGAAAATGGTATGGTTGCACTCGCATGAGCTTCACGAGTTCAATGGTGTAGTTGGTTCCCTCGATCTACTAAGGTTTGGGTGAGTTGTGTGTTGTCCGTACGTTGAAGGAAGAAGAAGAATGATAGAGGACTCGGGGGAGAGAGAGAGACAGGGAAGAGACAGAGGGAGAGGGAAACACGGGAGAGAGAGACAGTGTGTGTGAGTGTGTGTGTGTGGTCCAACACATGCCACACCACACAAAACAACCAATAACGTGACAAAAACGAACTAGGGGCAAAGTCGTAATTTCACACGTACGTTAATATGAATTTTGGGACGGGATGTCACACTATCCACTCCCCCTTAATGCAGATAATATTGTTTATTTAAAAAAAAAAACATACTTAAAAATGAATCAATAATTTAGTTAATGGATAAAAGTAACACAACTAAGAGCATCTCCGATGTGAGTCAATTTTTGGGACTCCGACCACCACACATGACATGAGGACTCATTTAGGGACTTAAAGAGAATTTTTGCATTCCTAAAGGAATATTGTCTCCAATAGGAGAATCCATATAGTAGAATTTTTAAATTTGAGGTTTTTATTATGTTATGTGATAACTTGATTATGTGCAAATTTTTTGTTTGTGTCAAATTTTTTTGAATTAATTTCACATTATGTTGTCGTAAAAAGTTTTTTATGGGCATTTCGACAAAAAAAATTAAACCATAATGGCTTTGTGTTTGTAACTTAAAACGAATGAAAAAAAATTAATAAGTACATACAGATTTAACTATTAAATTAATTCATTACATAAAAGAATTAGTATGTGCTTACGGATTTAACCAAAATTAGATTTCGAGGGAAGAGGAATGATGAAAGCAGCAGCAACGGCAACAAAATTTGATTTGGGAAACAAAAATCACCATTCTTGATCTTGTAACTATTAATTTTCAACAGTAACAAAATATCAATAAGAGGGACCTTCGATTTGGAATCTGTTAAAAGGAAAAGAATATTATAAGGCATGTCAGTTGGGCCATGTTTTCCACTCAGTTCTCCCAATTGGCTCCATTGTCCTTAAACAGTTTTTATATCGGTGAGTAGCGATACATTACAACCATATAAATAAATAAATAAATTATAAAAAAAAATAGTGAATGCTGGAACGCTAGTTGTACAGATCCAATTGAATAAACAAGGGGATCCCTTCCACTTATTTCTCTTCGTCAAACAATTCGGATTTTTAAGATTTAATTTAATAGTTAAAGTTATTACAACTTTTAGAGTGAGTTCCTGTTTGTATTCGTTAGATTAAATTTTAAAAGTTCAGATTATTTAATAAAAAGAATTAGAGGGAAGAAATCAGAAGATGATCCCTTTCCTAAACAAAGACCAATATTCAGAAAGGTGCAAAGACCAAGATTCAGAAAGGAACAAGTTTAATAACATATAAAAATAAATCAATAATTTGGTTAGAGCAACTCCAGCGTTGGAACCCTCCGCCCAGGCTATGCACTATTCAATCCACCTAATGAACAGTAACTGCCCTTAATGAATAGTAATAGCCCTGGTAATAGCATCTGCATCTCTACCGTTACACTTCAATAGCCCTGGCAATAGACAATAAAATATTAGTATTTTTTTTATTTATAAAATAATACAAAATAATTTTAATTATAATATCGGATAAGATTTTTAATCGTTCTCGTTGCATCACGTGTCATTATCCGAAGTATTATTAAATAATACAAAATAATTTTATTTGTAATTTCGGATAAGATTTTTAATCGTTGTCGTTGCACCACTTGTCATAAAATCTGAAAAGACAATTATTGGGGATGGATTTCCGATAAATTTTTTAATCGTACTCGTTATGCCACATGTCATTATCTGAAAATACAATTATTGGTGATGGATTTATGATAAGATTATTAACCAATCACGTTACGCCACGTGTCATAATCTGTTCACAATCTTTGAGGATAGATTTCCATCAGATTTTTAACGAATGACGGCATGCCACGTGTCATAATCTGTTCACAATCTTTGAGGATAGATTTTCATCAGATTTGTAACGAATGACGGCATGCCACGTGGCATTATGTACAACCTAATCCTTTCTGAATCCTCCATATAATCCACCATCCATCCTCACAAATCTCACACCAATTTTATCAAGATTTCTATCATTATTCATAGTTTCTGCTTCCTTCTTCACAAAAATCTGTATCATTATTCATAGTTTCTGTTTCTTTCTTACGATGTCTTCTTCTTCCTCAAGGATGATGTGGGAACTCGATCAGGAAGAGGAAGAATTGTTTAACGAATCAGAAGAAATGTTCAATCACCAGGGGGTAAGAAATGAGAGGGAAGAGGATGAGGAGCATAAAAGGAGAGATGACGAAGTAAGAATGGGCAGAGCCTCACATTCCCGTCAAGTCGTCCAAGCTATGGCTCAGATTTGCAGGCCCAGCCGTTCCGGAAACCTTGATAGAAGCAGGCAACGACGAGGTATGGAACTCTTGGATGATTATTTCGTTCCTAATAATGCATTCCCTGATACGTACTTTAGACGTCGTTTTAGAATGGAACGACATTTGTTCAACAAAATCATGATTGCTGTTTGCAACCATGATTCTTACTTTGTGCAAAAGAAAGATGCTTTTGGTGCTATGGGTCTACTGCCTGAGCAAAAAATCACTGCTGCCTTGCGGATGCTTGCATATGGAGCATCTGCAAACCAAGTGGATGAGATAACGAGGATAGGGAAATCAACCATTCTTGAGTCCCTGATGAGGTTTTGTGGAGCAATCGAATCTATCTACACCGCTGAGTACCTCCGCAAACCTACAAACATGGACTTGGAATGGCTGTTGAAGAAGGCCGAGATGCGTGGTTTTCCTGGGATGATTGGAAGAATTGATTGTATGCACTGGACGTGGAAAAACTGTCCAAGTGCATGGCAAGGCACTTATGGGGACAGAAAATGAGCAAAAAGTATCATTCTGGAGGCGGTGGCATCTTTTGATACATAGATTTGGCACGCCTTTTTCGGGGTCCCGGGAGCTCAAAATGACATCAACGTCCTTGCCCAATCCCTTGTGTTCAACGATGTCCTGCAAGGAAAGGCACCAAAAGTCACGTATGAGATCAACGGACGTATGTACGACGGGCTATACTACCTAGCTGACGACATTTACCCGCGATGGTCAACATTTGTCAAAACAGTGCCACGTTCGCGAAGTGCAAAGGAAAAACACTTTGCAAGCTGTCAAGAGGGGTGCAGGAAGGATGTGGAGCGTTGTTTCGGTATCCTCCAAGCTCGCTGGGCGATCGTCAGGGGTGCTGCCAGATTGTTTGATGTAGAGTCGCTTCGATCCATCATAATGACGTGCATCATTCTTCACAACATGATTGTGGAAGATAAGTACGATTATGAAGCCGTTGATGAATATGAGCCAGACACGATGAACAATTCAAGAACACGTATATATTGTGCTCATGACGCCACCGATGAGCCCGTGCAACATGAGCCATTACAAAGGGATGGACGTTACTATGAAAGGCTCATTCAACGATATACTGCATTTCAAATGCCAGACATGCACAATGCCCGACAAATTGACTTGATAGAGCACCAGTGGGCATTGAAACAAGCTGAAGATAATTAAGTTCATTTTGTGTGTTTTTTTTTAATTTGGTATGTTTATGTTATTTTATTTGGTGTGTTTTATTATTTGGTATGTTTATGTAATTTTTTTAGTGAGTTTTTAATTATTCCGTATGCTTATGTAATTTTATTTGGTGTGTTTTTATCATTTCAATAAATATTCTCTTAGTATAAATAACTTACCAAATTAATTTGAATAAATATTCAATAAATTGGAAACAACATAAATAATACAAACAATAAATAATAAATTACAACCCAAAGTGATTGGAAAATTATGGGCTCCGATTACAAAAAGTACTCTATTCATCATCACTTAACCAATTTGTGGTGCTAGGATGATCTTCTCTTGTGGTGCTAGGACCACCTTGGCTTGCTATCGCTTCTCTTGCACGCCTCCTTCGCACCACGTCCGCTTTCTCTGACTTCCAAAAAAATTTGGAATTTGGAGACTTCCCTTCTAAAGGTGTGTTCATAATCTCACGATCTCGTTGAGCCCGTCTTTCTTCTCTAAAATGTTCCCTTTCTTGCCTAAGTAGCTCTCTTTCTCTCTCATTAGCCTGAAATTCTCTCTCAATAGCTGCAGCTTTTGCGTCCTCTCTAGCCTTATCAGCCTCATATTTCGCCAGTTCCCTCGCCAAAGTCAATTCACCCTGGCTAGTAAGTTCTTCCATGAACTTTGCATAAGCATTCTTGGAAGCACTCCCTTTTCTCTTTGAAGCCTTCTTACCTTGAGGCCTAATTGGATAACGGGTCGAACCCGACGCTTGTTCAGGTAGGGGCATTTCGGGCACTTCTTCTACATCATCTTCATGAACATGCGAGACATAATCGGGTGTAGAGTGTAGAGGGGTGTTGTTCATGTGCACTTCTGGACCGACTGGCACAACTCTAAATTTAGGACAATCTTTGACAATATTCCAACATTCCCACCGGTTGAATGATTTATTTTTGCTTTTGGTTTTGGCAGCGTACCAAGCTTGTGCTTGAAGTTCCTACACAATGAAAATAAGTAACAAATAAATAATACAAATAAATAATTATAATGCAAATAAGTAACAAATAAATAATACAAACAACATAATTATAATGTAAGTAGGTAACAAATAAATAATACAAACAATAAATAATAAATTATGTAGGTAACAAATCAATAATACAAACAAATAATTATAATGTAAATTTGGGTATCAAATAAATAATATATTGTTACATGATCCGAGTAATTTTCCCCACTTCGAATATTACTACTAGCTTGTGCCAAGGCGTCTCTCCACGTACTAAACGATTGGCTAAGTAATTTCCAACGACTGGACATCGATTCTTTGGTTTTTTTGCCACCAATTTTCTCAAGATAATTGGTATGAATAAGACTCCACATTTCTCGCAACTGCATCTCATTACCTGTAAGCGAACTATGAGTAATTTCAACCCAGCTAGTACACAACGCAACATCTTCAATAAGCGACCAATTCGTACCTGCACCAGTGGTCATTTTGTTGAAAAAAAATGGATTCAAACTTTGAGACAAAGAAGGGAATGTGATTGAAAGTAGTTGAGAACATATGAAATTGTTGTGTAAGGTAGATGATAATGAGAAGGTATTTATAAAAAAGTAAAAACAATTTTTTTTACAATTTTTTTCAATTTTTTCAGATTTTTTCAGACTTTTCAGATTTTTTTTTTTTTTGAATTTTTTTGAATTTTTTACAATTGTCTTTAAATTTTTATTCAATTAATTAATCTCTGCCGTTGGATATAAAAAAATTTGAATTCCAACACTCCAGATTGTGCCACGTGTCACAATGGTAACTTTTCTTAATTTTAAAACTATTTTTTCTTTTATTTTTTTATTTATAAAGCATATTAATATCCACCGTTGATCTCAGATCGAACGGTGGATATTAAATAAGACTTTTTTATTTTTTTTGACCGTTGAGATTGAATGGTCCAAATTAAATAACCGTTGAGATCTAACAGACCGTGGGAAGCCACGTGGCTTCCCAACGGTAACTGACAAAGTTTTTTTTTCTTCTGATTTTGTGTCGGCGACGGGCCCCCACGTGCGAGTGGGGCGCACGCGCCTGACACAAAAAAAATTAAATATTGCCTGACGCCAAGCTAACGTCAGAGTTGACGTCACATGGCCTCAGGCTCTCGGGCTGGCAATTCCCCACAGGCCCGGAGCTCGGGCCTCCACCTTCGCTCGGCCTTGCTCACGCTAGAGCTGATCCACCGGACCTCGGGCCCTTGTTCTGTCCCCTGTCCCCCGAGCATGCGCCCACGCTGGGCTTGCTCTTAAGAGATGTAAGAAACACAACTAACAATTTGCTGCAATAAATGCTTTCTTTTTCGGTTAATAAACAAAGATCAAGACTCAGACAGGAGTACTTATAATCCTTAGCCAAAATTTAGCATCTCAAGTCATAAATATCAATTTTTATTAAAATTTTAAATATAGCAAAATGACAACGTAAAAAGGTTGATATGCCCTCACCATTGAAAACTGAATACACGTAAACTACAAAGAGATGGGCTTCTTGTTTCAAAAAAAAAAGAGATGGGCTTCTTTCCGACTTTATAGTTTGAGGCTTTGATCATGATATCCAGATTCCAATTTAAAAAAAAAATCCCTCGAGAAGCTTAGGATGGTGCAATTTTAATTACATATTTGAAATTTGCCACTTAGTATTACAATCAAGTAGTATTCCTCTTCACTTGTAAGTGAGAGATCATAGGTTTGATTCTCTCCAAAGATGAATTGGAACCACATTATTGCTAGGCTGCTAGCCCATTGTAACGCTTACCCCGCCCTGTTTAGCCAACTCTCTTCCTTTTAGTGTAGATAATATTATTTTTTATACAAATAAAAATTACATACTTGAAATTTAATCAATTATTTAGTTAAGGGATATAAGAAAAACAACTAACAATTTGCTCAAGTTGCCGCAAAATACTTTTTTTTTTTTTTTTTTTGGATAAAAAGGCAAAAACTATACATTTTGGTTAATAAAAGAAAGACCAGACTCATAAACTTTAATAACAGATTGCTAATTTAGTTAAGGGTGCGGAGTTTTATCACACAAAAAATCTCGATGTTAGTTAGGGTAGCGTTAAGATATTTAAACTCTTCTTTTCTAAGAGATATAGTCGATACGAGATTTTTCAACAAATATTCCTGTTATTTTATTTTTCTTCACTAATCTCTGGTTTGTTTGTAGTTAGTGTGACTTGTTTGATCTGAATAATGTTGTCAGGAAAAGATGATGCTCATTCAACTTCATTCTGAAACCAGGAGTGAAAAGGTTGGCTTGTTATCAATCTGACTTGACTAAACTATTTGTTTTTGATGATTTAGTTGGTTTAATTTACTTTGTTATACTATGTTCTCATTGTGCTCACTTCACAGAATGCTGAGATGCTGCTTATACTTTTGGAAGAAAGCGCACGTATCCTTTCCTTTTGTGATCTATTTGTTAATTTTCTTCTTCTTTTTCGTCTTTAATTCAGTTTAGGAAGTAAATCTGTGAACTACATTGTCGAGTTGGAAAGAATCAGAGAGGAGAACAAGGTGCTTGTTAAGGAGGAAACATACGGAGTGATGTAACATGAGTTAATAAACTGGACGTTGTTCGACTTGTACATCTCTTCAATTCATATAGGCTGTGGAGGTGAAGAAGCCAGACCATTCAAGGAAGCGTCACTGTAGATCTCGAAATTACCACTATCATTTGGGAGCGCCAAGACAGGTGCATGAGTGAGACGATACTTAAATTGCTGGAAGCTTTGCTCATAATTATCGTCCCATTCAAATTTAACATATTTTCTTGTCAACCTCGTTGGTGGTAATGCAATAACTGAAAAATCTTTAACAAACCGTCGGTAATAACCTGCTAGACCAAGGAAACTCCGTACCTCCGTGACGGTTCGTGGCTGCTCCCAATTCTCAACGGTTGCTACCTTTTGAGGGTCCACCAGAATACCTTGGGCGGATATAACATGTCCCAAAAATGACACTTGATCTAACCAAAATTGGCATTTGCTAAACTTAGCATACAATTGATGTTCCCTTAACTGCTTCAACACCAAAGTGAGATGTCGAACATGCTCTACTTTAGACTTAGAGGACACCAGAATATCATCAATAAAGACAATGACAAACCTGTCTAAATATGGCTGGAATACTCGATTCATCAAATCCACAAAAGTTGTAGGTGCATTAGTTAATCCAAATGGCATAACAAGAAACTCATAATGACCATATCGAGTCCTAAAAGCCGTCTTAGGAACATCCTCACTTTTAATCTTCAATTGATATTAACCAGACCTCAAATGTGAAATCTAGTTTCGGGATTTCACTGTTATAATCTACGTAGTTGTATTATTGAGATTTTATATTATTTTTCGAGAATTTATATTAATTTATTTGAAATTAGATTTCAATTAAACTAGTTACGAGGAGGGAAGTTTGGAAAATTATTATTTACTCATTGAACTTTCGAGGTCACAAGTAACGTTTTCAAATAGGTCTCGAAGCCATGAGCGCATAGGCAAAATCCGTTTGCAAGTCCTGATTATAACGGTATAGTTATGGACGTTTGAAGTTGTGAAACTTTAGGTTATGAAAATTATTTAATTTCCACTAGAGGGTAGAAGGCCCAAATATATAATTGGGTTAAGGGAACCGGCTATTAGAAAGAAAAAAAAAAAAAAAAAAAAAAAAAAGGTTAGGCAGCAGCCAATCGAAGGGGAAGAAAAGAAAAGAGGGATTTTTTCCCCTTCCATTTCCATCGACCGTACACCCACAACAACACCTTCGACCCAGTTCTAATTTCGGCCATTTCCACCATATTTTCAGGTGATCTTCAACCATCCCACACCTGCCACATCTTCCATTAGCTCCCATCTACCATATCCACACAATTTCGAAGGAACTTTAAGCCCAAAAACCGTATAAACCGTGCAGGTGCCGGAGGTTACGATGATTCCATCGTTCCAGCGAGTTTCACAACTGACCACCACCCTTAATTAACTTCCCTTGGATCCAGGAACAAGACCCAATTGGTTGTAGAGGCGTAGGAACACCAAGGAAGCCGAATTGAAGAACACCCACCTTAGGGTTTCCACGGGTGCGAGCCAATTCGAGGGCCTTCCCGGCCAAATTGGACTCGGCCACAGGTATAAAGTTTACTCCACTTGTTGAGATCTTCATTCTTGTAAAATTTGAGAATTTTTGGAAAAAGTCAAATTTTCCGATATGCAACATTCAATTTATGAAATGTTGTTGGTTGAGTATATTTTCGATAAGGTCCGCCACTTGAATATTCTAACAATTGACGATCTTACCATTGAATTGACACCAAATTTTAGTATGCTATTGTAGATATGGTTTACGGACCTTAGGGAATTACTAGTGAAAATCTAGAGGGCTTCTATTGGTTAGATAGCGACTTGAATATATATGAAATATGATTATTATCTTAAATTCTTATATTAGTATCATTTGTGAATATGAATTGGTCTTATAATTATAATTTCTATTGAAATGTGAATTTTATATATTTAGCCATAGACCTATGCTATTTAACTATGATTTGGCTTGTGTATTGATGATGTTGTGATATATATGTGTTTGATTAACTTTTTAATAATGTGAATGATAATTATGATGAATGTTATGATAATTATGGGATCTAAATATTGTTTGATAATGATTTGGTTATGCTTGCCAACTGAATGCCTATTTGAACTTCGCACTATTACCTAGCATGAGATGGAGATGGAAGTCAGGAGATGAGTTAGGTACTTTATTAGATTTTTAGTAGATATAGTAATTAAAGGAATTCCTTGTGTTCTGCTCCATCTGACTAGATGCTGGTTGATATGTGGAATCGATAGCATGTATGCGTATAATTATGTTTAATGTGTGATGATGAGATTGCACCCCGTAGTAGTGGTACATGGATGGCCCTGCTTGGTATATCCGCGATGGGGGACCATATGCATTCAAGGGTGATCATGCTTGGTATATCCACGATGGGTGATCATGCTTGGTATATCCACGATGGGTGATCACTGCCTACACAATGAGTTTATGCCTATGGTCCTACTTGGTATATCCGCGATGGGGGACCATACGCATTCTAGAGGTGATGATGATTAGTTGTACATGGTACATTTTTAGGCGATCATATTCGGTTTGGTTCCATTGAGTGGTCCGAAACCTGAGGTTGTTGAATTTTGTGAAGTGGCCTAAAATCCCATTATTTTAAGAATTAGGCTTGGCCTAACTATGTCACTCTAGCCTGATATATATATATATATATATATATATATATATATATATATATATATATATATATATTTGTGTCAATGGTTTCGAGTCTTGTGAATTGAGTTAGAAAAGATGTTGGACGTCTGAGTGACTCATTCGGGATTTTCTATGATTCGATTATGATTTCATAAGGTATGAATTTAGAAGATATGGGAATGATTGTTATTACTTTGATCAAATTAATTAATTAATGCCGCTAGAGAATGGTTTTGTGTTTCATCGGCTCTTAAATATGATGTGTGTTGTGAATTACGATATCATGATGAGACATAATGATTTATATGTTGGATGGGAGAGAAATCATGTTTTCATGGGGATTGGTTATGTAGCCTGAGTCCAGGAATTACATGTTGTCAGGTTATATTGAATGATTGAGGAATACTATGTTTTTCTGCTTGAACTTAGTGCAATAAACGTCTGATTTTTGTGATAAATGAACTACGAATGGCTTGATCCCTCTTTGAGGGTACGTAGGCAGTCTAACGAGGAGGTTAGATGCAGTCATAAGGTAAACGAAAAATTTCTTTGCAATTTGATTCTCGAATTGTGATTTGCCATATTCCTGAGACGGGTATATGAGAAATACGAGTAATTGGGTGACGACACGTGTCGATCCTGGACGTATGTCGGGATCGAGGCGTGACATCAAATCAACCTTAGAAAACACGCAGGCCTCGAAGCTGATCAAATAAATCATCTATACGTGGCAACGAATAACGGTTTTTAATCGTTACCCAATTCAACTACCGATAGTCAATGCATAGCCTCAAAGTCCTGTCTTTCTTACGTGCAAATAAAACTGGAGCTCCCCAGGGCGAATTACTAGCCTGAATAAAACCCTTATCAACTAGTTCATGTAATTGAATTTTCAATTTTCAATTCTCTCAATTCGACAAGAGCTATTCGATAAGGAGTTAGAGATATAAGATCTGTACCTGGAAGTAAATCAATAGTGAACTCCACGTCTCTATTTGGTGACAATCCAAGTAAATCATCAGGGAGTACATCAGGAAATGCCTGATTACTCGTACATCCTTCACACTGTTAGGAACATTATCATTCAGCACCACATGAGCCAAATATCCTTGACAACCTTTTGTTAACAACCTTTTAGCCATCATAGCAGAAATAACACCATGTCTCACTCCACTATGCTCACCTACAAACGTAACCTCAGGTAATCCAAGACGATGAAAAGTGACTGTCTTCTCATAGCAATCTGTATTGGCACGATTGTAATGCAACCAATCTGTGCCCAAAATAACATCAAAATCAACAATATCTAACGGGATGAGGTCAGCTGGCATAACAATATCCTCCACCAACACAAGACATCATGTATACACACAGCTAACATAACATGTCTCCCCTCTAGGCATTGAAAACTCTAAATCATACCCAAGAGGTGTAGGATGAGGTTGTGTCGTCTGAGCAAACGTATGAGAAATAACAGAATGTGTAGCACCACAATCAATTAATACTCTAACAAAATGACCAAGAATATTCAACGTACCCATGATCAAATCAGGATTATTCTGAGCATCCTGCAGTGTAATGTGGTGAATACATCCCTGAGCCTGCTGTCGTCCTCCTCGACCTCTGCTAGCCTGATTACCACGTCTCTGCACACTACACCCCTGACCTGGTTGATTAGGCTGCCTCGATGGTCCTGTATTACTAGAAACAACCTCCACGTGCTAATACTGTTCTCCAGGATACCATTGAGACCCATCAGCTAAATAGGGAGGATACGACATATAACCTCCAGGATACTGAAGGTAACCACTCTGATAATATGGATCATGTGGATACTAATACTGCTCTGCAGAATAAGGAGCTACGTCGCCCTGATAATGATAAGCACCCCCACGACTAGTCTGGGCATAACTACTAGGTCTTGGAACTTGTTGGATCGGAATTGGTGGTGGTAAGGAAGGCGGCTGGGGCTTCTGCTGATTCTGTGGACAATGAATAGCCATATGCCCCATCTGACCACAAGTATAGCATCCGCTGCTGCCTCACCTACAATCCCCAAAATGTCTATTATTACATCTACGACATAAGGGAGCACATGTGCTACCAAAATACCCATGTCTCTTAAAACAAGGACCTCCAGAAAATCTACCACCCATTCTCTGCACAGTGGAACACAAACCCCCGCTAGAAGAACTAGAACTGGCACCACTTCTCTTAAAACTTTGAGTCTTATGAGGTCCCTGAGACGATTGACCCTTATCTTTACCATTTTTCTTCTGGTTACCATCTTTTCTTCTTCATCCTCGCTATTACTGGGCATGTTCTTTGAATCTTCAATTCGAAGCAGAATCTCATAAAACTCCTGGTAAGTAGCACAGGGAGTCGTGGCCACCATAGAACGCCACTTTTTTCGAGTACCTAACCTAAAACGACAAAGCATCTTTACTGGATTAACAGCAACCTCCGGGTGATAGCGAAATAAATCAGTAAACCTTCTGTAGTACTCATTAGCTGTCATCTTCCCCTGTTTCAGGTATGTAAATTCTTGCTTCTTGCGATCTATATGCTCTGGAGGAATGAATCTTTTCTGAAATAACCGCTTAAAAACTTCCCAATTAGCAGCTTCCTCTGGTGATAACTAATAAAACTCATGTCTCCACCAGGATGGAAGCTTCAGACCTAAAAACCAAGTAGTCTTCTCAACCCACTTATCCTCAGGGAGATTCCCCTGCCTATGCATTAAACAGAAAGTCTTCTCAAGATGATTGAGCCACCGCTCAGCTCCTTCATGTCCTTCATTACCCATAAACTTATCCAACTTCAGATTATACATAGTCTCCAGGGAGTCCTCTGGGGAGGGCGAAGCGAAGACTGAATAACATTGGCTATAACTTCCCCTAACTAAGCAATATCAGGGAAACCAGACTCAGCCGAGGAACATGGCTCTCTACGAGGTGGCATAGTTCTGACAGAAGACACCAAAATAATTAGAATATTTACAAGATATGCATGACTGCCAAACCTAGGCTCTGATACCAAACTGACACACCCCGATTGAAATCAAGGCGTGCTGGCCGTCACGTGAGGGTGACGTAGCCATGTGTGCAGTGCGGAAATGATAATGATATAAAGAAATGTGAATAACTAAGAACCAATCTAGCTAATTTACACTAAGCAAATATAAGTGCAAATCCCGATATTTAAGTGTGATACACCATAATCAGAGCATAGGTAGCCTAAGTGCAGTCCAACATAACACGTACTAATTATACAATACTAGAGGTGGTCCTACATTAGTGATAATTTGTCAGAACCGCCATCAATTCCTCGTAAGCCACCAACAAGCACTCCTACCTAAAACCTGGAGAGGCGCAAACAGAAAGTATGAGTGGGCAAAAACAAAGCTTTTCAAAACCATTTCAATTATCAAAGGTAGTAACCCCTTGCCGTAAAACCTGTATAATTTCCCAAAAATTAGAATACATATCTATATCACAACCATGCTCAGAATAGCAAAATCCACATATATGCCATGTCAAATATCTCAGCATAAAATATGTAAGCCAGGTGATATAAATCAATGCAAATGATATGTCAGCTGGAGTCACTTAATATGACATTTACGGCTGAATCTATAGCTCATCCATCTAGCCGGAGTCACCTAATATGATTTGTACGGCTCAACCAATAGCTCAACAAATATGCCTGCACACGAGTTGGTACCACCTAAAGTGGTCTGTACGACAGAACTGGGTGTAAATAAATACGCTCAAGTGCTACGATCACGTGAAGACTGTGCGAATAATCGTGGGTCACTTATGAGTCGGAACCACTTATAGTGGTCTGTACGACAGGACTGTGCACCTAACTTGGATCCAAGGTGAGTGTATGGTGCGGGAGGTGAACATCATGTGAAGGATTGTGCCCTGAAGGGCCTGAACATGGGCGGGAGCACTAACACCAGGGTGCAGGTTATGAGCTATAGATACATCTCAGCATAATCATGCAACTCACATCCACAATCTATAAACTCACCTAGAACTTACCTAAGCGTCTGCAGCGTCAAACATAAATATATTCAACTACTAAATGCATATTCTAAATATAAAACATTTGGCATGGCATTTTAAAGCACAAGTCCATTTAAACACATGTTCTTGGAAAAATACCAAGCATATATATATATATAAATATATTGAACATCAAAAGCTCACTCACTAATATGTAGAAGGGTCATAGCCACCGAGTCTCGCTTGATTGCGCTCGTCCTCTGGAAAAGTCTCACCTATATGCGAAACAACTATTTTAACATTATTTTTAAGCACATATACAAAACTAGGTAATAACTTCTCATACGTTGCTCAATTGGGGTATTTGAATATATCATCGTGGCCTACTCATCCCCACAAACATCCCCATGTTTTTACAATAATTTTCCAAATTCCCACGCGCCCTCACGCACAATCCAAGGCACGGCCACACGTAGGCACGTGCCTAGCACACTGGACAGAATCCCTAACGGCGTTAAGGAATATTCCGTTGAATAATGGAATATACCATTAAATATACCTGACGCCGTTAGTAATATTCCGTCAAAGTTTACAGAATATTCCCCTTCTCCTTCCTGGGTTCGCCAGAGTCCGGCACCGGTCACCGCTACTATCACCGGATTCTGGGAAAATTTCAAACCTTAATATCTCACTCATTTTAACACCAAATTTCATGAAATTTGTACCAAAATGAAACTTAGGATGAAAGGAACACATCCTTACCACTTTTATGGCCTAAAACCAATGGAATCTCGCCAAAAAAATCTCGATAGTCCGGCCACCCCTGCAACTCGATGAACTCGAGTGTCCCGACATCCAAAACCTTTCAAAACTCCTCTCTAAGCTTCGTGAAGAAGTTTTAAGACTTCTTAGGGCCCTAAAACTGAACGAAACCTCTGCGATCACAACGGATGAACAATGCACTTCGTCGGAGCTCCCTGGTTCTAGAGTTTCCGAAGTTCTCACGTCCAACCAAAGGTATAATTGAGTTCGTAAGGTTACGAGGAAGGTGATGATGGTGTCCACAAGCTTGATTCGTGAATGGAGAGCTAGATTAGGAGTTGTCTGTACAGGTTGTACAGACGGATGAAAACGATCGAGAGGGAGAGAGAGTAAGAAGGGTCAATGGGTAAGTGTGTGTTTGTGGTCCGAATTTAGGCAACCAACCAAAAACAATTAAAGCCTAAATTCTAATTGGGTCCAATTAATTAGGGAGAAAATGAATTGGTCCAAATCCTTAGCCCAAACGCTCAAGGGCAAATTAGTCATTTCATGCCATAGAGAATAAAATATATTATATTTCGGGACGGGTTGTCACAATACTTATAAGCAATAAATAAGTACCAAATTAAATCTAGTATTGATAAAGACATACATACATTAATTTATTGAAAACTAAAGAGGCCAAAATTTTAAATCAAATTTTGTAAATCATATGATGTATTTGTTAATGATTGAATTGTTACGTCAGTGTTGTTTAATGTGCATATTTTCTATTAATGGCACGTCATGTGTTTTGCAAATTTAGTTTATCTCGCATTACTTTTGTTGAAGTTTAGACTTGAGTTGGAATGAATGTCTAAAAACTACAACTCACATACCTACTAATTAGTAATTATAATTGCATAGGAGGTACAAAAAAATTAAGAACCAAACAGAAATTTGAAAAAAAATCAGAAAGAAAAAAAAAAACAAATGTAGCATTTCAAAGCCAGGATCTCCTCATTAATTTTAAATAGGCAAAACCACCCCTACTAGTTAAACTTCTTGATAATTTAATCAAATTTCATAAATTTATACTTTTACGGAAATAAAATCATAAAAAATGGAAAGTAAAAAAAAAAGCACATAGCATTTCAAACTCAAGACCTCCTAATTAATTTTAAATAGCAAAAGCCACTGCATCTAGTGAAACTGCGAGATCATTTGCCCAAATTTCATAACTATATATATATATACACTAATTAATAAAACCCTCTCTGTCAACCAAAAGATGGTGAAAAGACAAATTAGTCTTCTATCACACAAATAAAATGATGGGCAATAATGTAATTTCACACGTCCAAATTTTACTGTTTTTATTAAAGCCTCACCTCTAGGTGATGTTAAAATACCTCTAATATTAAAATAAATAAATAAACCAAAAACAAAAACCTACCACTCCCTCCACGTTCTCTCTCTCCCTCTCTCCTTCTCATTTTCTAAAAAAATGTGTTCATAAACACAAAGTGTGTAGACAAATGCTAGTGTGTGTGTGTATATATATTCTTTTTTTACATGGAAATAAATTCATAAAAAAATGGAAAGTAAAAAAAAAAACGATTTCAGACGGTTAAAATATTTATATGTTTTAATCTTTATAATTTTATTTAAAATTATAAACATTAAAATCTAATGATTAAAATATTCTGTGTATCGAATACTCTAAAATGCCAAAAATAAAATTACATGTCAAACACTTTGTGAAATGCACGCACTGTCAGTACATACCGTAAAGTGCTTGTATTTATATTTACCAAAGTAGACTTATACAAGTAGTGTATTTACACTCATTTATGTTTTAAAACAAAAGTTGCCAACCATGTCGAGCGATTTAGGAAAAATAGAATTACTTATTTTCGACTAAGCGGAAACTAAGTAATTGTACATTACATCCAGAAAACTACTAAATAAATTATGTCCTACTACACAAAATCACAACTAATTGAAACTGAGTAGTATCTTTAAGAAGTCCACGTAAACAGTGAAAATTAATTCGCCAGAACTCTAATAAAATCGACTTGCTCCATCAAATGGCTACCAAAATAACGTCAGACAGCAACCCACACATTATAAAGAATAAAACAATATTAGCCAGCTATAAAAGAAATGATCTAGCAATTGGCGCACATTTTGCAAAAGAGTAATATTACTCTTATTATTTATTTATGTTGTGGTTTATTTTATCTGACAAGGTTAAAAGGGGCCGGTGGTAGAGGGAGAGAGGTTGAGAGAAATGTATTTGTTGAATTGTAAGGGAATATGTGTTGTTATCCCTCCTATATTGTGCCTTTATTTATATTAATAAAATGAGAGGAGATATTCATTCTTCTCCAAGTAATACAAGTTGTAATAGGAAAAAATAACTAGAATCACGTTTAAACTAGGAATGTTTACAACAATTTGTACCATTATTTATACTATTATTGTAATAAAAATGCAATCCGCGTATATTAATGAGTCTTACTTTTATTAAAAATATAACACAAATATATGATAAAGAAAAAAAAAAATTTGTTTCGCAAATCACATTTGCTTTATCATTTGACACAAATAGCATTTCTTCATCTATGGTAGGGTACACGCGGAAAGAAACCACATGGAAATTATGGAACGTAGCATGTGTGATTGTCGACGGAGCTACGCGGTTGTTTTGTAGGGCACACGTGTAACCGGCTGAAAGGAAGGAGAGCCTGGTCCCTGCCTGTGGGGCACGACCAATGGTCATGGGCCCTGGAGAAAAGGACCTTGACGTAGAGCCAGCATGGTCCTGAGTCAGGTGGATCCCTCGGCTTCAATGGTTTTGGTGGGTGTGGGTCCCCTAACAAAACTGTACGAACAGGGTCTGTTGCTGTAGCCTGGTTGATCGAGACTGAGAGATTATTGGTGGAGATGGTTATCTAACTTTCAGATCATTCCACGTGGCAAGATCACAGTGGAGGTGATCAAGGTTGACTGGGTGTTGTGATTTGTAAAGATGAGGTGGTGGATGAGTTTAAATACAAAACGCAACAGTTTGAAAAAAGAAAACTCTAACTATTTAATTCACTACTTGTTTTCTTTTCCTTTATATTTTGATATAAAGTGTCTTCAATATTGTGACTTTTCATGCAAAAAAAAAAAGAGAAATATAGAAAGAATGAAAGAACGGGCCATTCCAACTTTGATCTTTGCCAAAGGCATGGATATGATCTTTACAAAATATCCATAACTTTTTCTTCTTCTTCTTCTCCTTCTTCTTCGTTTTAATAAAATTCGATGGGAATTTTGCACAAACACTACTTGGACAATTAGGATTTTTGCAAATATCCCTTAAAGAATTTATTTTGACAACTAACCAAGATTTTACTTTTAACGTGAATGTACCACCATTTTTGTTAGTTTTTATTGGAAATTCACTTTATATTATTATTGTCACATCCCGGCCCGGGGGACCATTTTTCGGGCCCGCTCCATCACCGTAGCACGATATTGTCCGCTTTGGGCTTATCATTCCCTCACGGTTTTGTTTTTGGGAACTCACGAGCAACTTCTCAGTGGGTCACCCATCATGGGATTGCTCAAGCCCTCTTCTCTCTTAACTTCGGAGTTCCTACGGAACCCGAAGCCAGTGAGCTCTCAAAAGGCCTCGTGCTAGGTAGGATAAGAATATACATATAAGGACTTCCCAGTGGGTCACCCATCACGAGAGTGTTCTCGAGCGCTACTTGCTTAACTTCGGAGTTCCCAGGGAACCCGAAGCTAGTGAGCTCTCAAAAGCTCTCGTGCTAAGTAGAGATGGGAATATACATATAAGGATCACTTCCCTAGACGATGTGGGATGTCACAATTATTTTAATAAAAATACAATCCATCACTTCCCTAGACGATGTGGGATGTCACAATTATTTTAATAAAAATACAATCCACGTATGTTAATGAGTCTTACTTTTATTAAAAATATAACACGAATATATGATAAGAAAAAAAATTTTGTTTCGCAATTCACATTTGCTTAATCATTTGACACAAATAGCATTTCTCCATCTATGGTAGGGTCCACGCGGAAAGAAACCACATGGAAATTATGGAAGGTAGCATGTGTGATTGTCGACGGAGCTACGCGGTTGTTTTGTAGGGCACACGTGTAACCGGCTGAAAGGAAGGAGAGCCTGGTCCCTGCCCGTGGGGCACGACCAATGGTCATGGGCCCGGGAGAAAAGTACCTTGACGTAGAGCTAGCATGGTCCTGAGTCAGGTGGATCCCTCGGCTTCAATGGTTTTGGTGGGTGTGGTGTGGGTCCCCTAACAAAACTGTACGAACAGGGTCTGTTGCTGTAGCTTGATTGATCAAAACTGAGAGATTATTGGTGGAGATTGTTATCTAGCTTTCAGATCATTCCACGTGGCAAGATCACAGTGGAGGTGATCAAGGTTGACTGGGTGTTGTGATTTGTAAAGATGAGGTGGTGGATGAGAGGGGCTTGAAGGAAAATGAAGCAAATAGGAAATCGTGGCCAATTGGAAAATATAAAATTATGGAGAACAAATCAAGAAAAACCCACCAAAGAAATTATTGTTTTTTGTTTGGTTGATATTAAAAGGCAAAGAACATCCTATTGAAACTGAAGGGATGGTTAATTTGTAAAATTTGTTAGTGGTCGATCATCTTTCTTTACTTGTCAAAGGATGTTGGTTCAAAGAGATTCTTGTATAATTTTTATTGTGTGTTTTTTTTTATTACAAAAAAAATTATGCTCTAATCTTTAGTTAAAAAAGGTGAAAGAGTTTAAATACAAAACGCAACAGTTTGAAAAAAGAAAACTCTAACTATTTAATTCACTACTTGTTTTCTTTTCCTTTATATTTTGATGTAAAGTGTCTTCAATATTGTGACTTTTCATGCGAAAACAAAAAGAGAAATACAGAAGGAATGAAAGAATGGGCCATTCCAACTTTGATCTTTGCCAAAAGCATGGATGTGATCTTTACAAAATATTTATAACTTTTTCTTCTTCTTCTTTTTTGCAAATATCCCTTAAAGAATTTATTTTGACAACTAACCAAGATTTTACTTTTAATGAGAATGTACCACCATTTTGCTAGCTTTTATTGGAAATTCACTTTATATTATTATTGTAATAAAAATACAATCTACGTATGTTAATGAGTCTTACTTTTATTAAAAATATAACAAAAATATATGATAAGAAAAAAGAATTTGTTTCGCAAATCACATTTGCTTAATCATTTGACACAAATAGCATTTCTTCATCTATGGTTGGGTCCGCGCGGAAAGAAACCACATGGAAATTATGGAACGTGGCATGTGTGATTGTCGACGAAGCTACGCGATTGTTTTGTAGGGACGTGTAACCGGTTGAAAGGAAGGAGAGCCTGGTCCCTGCCGTGGGGCATGACCAATGGTCATGGGCCCGGAAGAAAAGGACATAGCATTTCAAACTCAAGACTTCTTAATTAATTTTAAATAGCAAAAGCCACTGCACCTAGTGAAACTGCGAGATCATTTGCCCAAATTTCATAACTATATATATATATATATATATATATATATATATATATATATATATATATATCTACTAATTAATAAAACCCTATTTGTCAACTAAAAGAGGATGAAAAGACAAATTAGTCTTCTATCACACAAATAAAATGATGGGCAATAATGTAATTTCACATATTCAAATTTTAGTGTTTTTTATTGAAGCCTCACCTCCAGGTGATGTTAAAATACCTCTAATATTAAAATAAATAAATAAATAAACCATAAACAAAAACCTACCACTCCCTCCACGTTCTCTCTCTCCCTCTCTCCTTCTCATTTTCTAAAAAAATATGTTCATAAACAGAAAGTGTGTAGACAAATGCTAGTGTGTGTGTATATATATTCTTTTTTTTTTATATGGAAATAAATTCATAAAAAAATGGAAAGTAAAAAAAAACACGATTTCAGACTGTTAAAATATTTATATGTTTTAATATTTATATTTTTTATTTAAAAATATAAAAATTAAAATCTAATGATTAAAATATTCAGTGTATCGAATACTCTGAAATGCCAAAAATAAAATTACATGTCAAACACTTTGTGAATGCACGCACTGTACATACCGTAAAGTGCTTGTATTTATATTTACCAAACTACTTATACAAGTAATGTATTTACACTCATTTATGTTTTAAAACAAAAGTTGCCAACCATGTCAAGCGATTTAGGAAAAATAGAATTTACTTATTTTCGACTAAGCGTAAACTAAGTAATTGTACATTACATCCAGAAAACTACTAAATAAATTATGTCCTACTATACAAAATCACAACTAATTGAAACTGAGTGGTATCTTTAAGAAGTCCACGTAAACAGTGAAAATTAATTCGCCAGAACTCTAATAAAATCGACTCGCTCCATCAAATAGCTACCAAAATAACGTCAGACAGCAACCCACACATTATAATGAATAAAACAATATTAGCCAGCTATAAAAGAAATGATCTAGCAATTGGCGCACATTTTGCAAAAGAGTAATATTACTCATATTATTTATTTGTGTTGTGGTTTATTTTATCTGACAAGGTTAAAAAGGGCCGGTGGTAAAGGGAGAGAGGTTGAGAGAAATGTATTTATAGAATTATAAGGGAAAGTATGTTGTTATCCTCCTATATTGTGCCCTTATTTATATTAGTAAAATGAGATGAGATATTTATTCTTTCCCAAGTAATACAAGTTGTAATAGGAAAAGATAACTAGAATCTAATCTAATATAAGATTTACAGAATCACGTTTAAACTAGAAATGTTTACAATAATTTGTACCATTATTTATATTATTATTGTAATAAAAATACAATCTACGTATATTAATGAGTCTTACTTTTAGTAAAAATATAACAAAAATATATGATAAGAAAAAAAAAATTTGTTTCGCAAATCACATTTGCTAAATCATTTGACACAAATAGCATTTCTTCATCTATGGTAGGGTCCACGCGGAAAGAAACCACATGGTAATTATGGAACGTAGCATGTGTGATTGTCGACGGAGCTACGCGGTTGTTTTGTAGGGTACACGTGTAACCGGCTGAAAGGAAGGAGAGCCTGGTCCCTGCCCGTGGGGCACAACCAATGGTCATGGGCCCGGGAGAAAAGGACCTTGACGTAGAGCCAGCATGGTCCTGAGTCAGGTGGATCCCTCGGCTTCAATGGTTTTGGTGGGTGTGGGTCCCCTAACAAAACTGTACGAACAGGGTCTGTTGCTGTAGCCTGGTTGATCGAGACTGAGAGATTATTGGTGGAGATGGTTATCTAACTTTCAGATCATTCCACGTGGCAAGATCACAGTGGAGATGATCAAGGTTGACTGGGTGTTGTGACTTGTGATTTGTAAAGATGAGGTGGTGGATGAAAGGGGCTTGAAGGAAAAAGAAGCAAATAGGAATTCGTGGCCAATTGGAAAATATAAAATTATGGAGAACAAATCAAGAAAAACCCACCAAAGGTGAAAGAGTTTAAATACAAAACGCAACAGTTTTAAAAAAGAAAACTCTAACTATTTAATTCACTACTTGTTTTCTTTTCCTTTATATTTTGATGTAAAGTGTCTTCAATATTGTGACTTTTCATGCAAAAAGAAAAAGAGAAATATAGAAAGAATGAAAGAACGAAAGAACGGGCCATTCCAACTTTGATCTTTGCCAAAAGCATGGATGTGATCTTTGCCCATCCCTAGCGAGAGCGAAGACCAGAAAATTGGTGGACCTCAAATCAAAGATTCCATACACAACTTCCTCCTGGCAAGCGTCACAACACGGACTTGGGGTAAGATTACATTGGCTACTGCTCATCCGCATGCATACTTGCATTGAAGTTATTTGTACATGCAAATTTTACCTTTGAGGCTGTCAATTGAAATGACGAAAAATGTTATTGAAAAAGGCTTGTGTGCGAGGCATGTGTTGTTTGTACATAATTTCTTTCCAAAATTTATGGAGGAGGTAATTCATACTAAAGTAACGTATTGATCGTATTATTTATGAAAATTAATAAAGGTCGTAAATTCACACTAAAAATAGAGTTTGAGTGGTTAATTCGCAAAAATAAAATGGGTGGTATTCTTGTAGGTAAATTATTAACTTGCAGATTTATACACATATAGCATATAATTGTTAAGTCAGATTCTTAAGGTTAGTTTGTGCATACTTTCTTTCAGAAGTTCAAGTAGCACGGAATGTTTCATACACAACAATATTTTATATATGCTTTATTTTATAAGTGGGTTTAATATTTTATTTCTGGGTGAACATGGGTTTTACAGTAACTAAGTTCTAATGATAAGGGAGGAAAATTAATGTCTTATTTCTTTTGATGCGGTTAGAATTTTATGAAGCAATGGAGGGAAGTAGCAAATTTTAAAAGATTTAGGTAACTTCCTGTCGAATATTATAGTAGTTTTCAGTAGCTTTTTGCTGAAATTTTCTTAATTTTTCATTATCAAAGAGTAGGAAAGCTTCTGGGAAAGTATGAAGCAACCCAAAAATAGTATTCATGAAGTTAATGCAGAACCAATTGTGCAATGCATTTTTTGATCTCTCTTTGCTACAAAGTGATGGATTCTCAATTATTTTTTTTCCGTTAATGGGGAATTATCAAGTCTATATCTTCATTATTTGAAAGGGAGAAGAAACAACAAACAAACCATCTCATTATTCGAAGAAACAAATAAGATCTTTGGTTGACTTCATGCATTTGCTTTTATGATGTAAAGAGTGTAGGGTGTATGTAAAAAATTTAAGGTGTATGTTGAGAGTGTGAAGTGTGAAGGTATTAAACAATATGTGGAGTGTAGGGTGTGAAGTGTGAAGTATGCAGGTGTATGAAAATAAATTCGAATTAAAAAAAATTAAATATGAAACGTATTCAACAATATGTGGGGTTCTAATCTAACAAGTCTTTCTTTTATTATTTAAATTGAGAAAATAAGCACTAATATTCAAGATTTATTGCAATCCTTGATCAAATTAATGAGGCTTTTTAGACAAAATAGTCTCTGAGATTTGCATAATTCCTTACTTTGGTCCCTAAGATTTGAATTTGATAGAATTGGCTCTTGAGTTTGTCCACAACCAATCATTTTGGTCATTCCATGAAAAATCTCCATAAAATAATAATAATAAAATGAAAAATTTGTCAAATCATTTTGACTTATTGTTTATTGAATTAGGGTAGTTTTGTCATTTTGATCCTTATTTAACATAATTTTTCACTGAATGACCAAAATGATTGATGGTGGACAATCTCAAGGACCACTTTCATTGATTCAAATCTCAGGGACCAAAGTAAGAAGTTATGCAAATCTCAGAGACTATTTTAACTAAAAAGATAATTAATGATATCATTCAATTTCAAAAAATAAAATAAAAGTTCTTGTATTTGAACTTAATATGCAATGAATTTATAACATTATGTCTTTTTTCTCCTATTCTTTTTCTTTTTTTTTTTAGCGCAAAATCATTAATCCACCTTATAATCCGCATAAAATTAATTGTGTACATAAAATATACAATAAGGGTATTTTCGGCATTTAAAAAACATAAAATGTAAAAAGTCAAGCATAGTTGAAATTGCTTGTGTGGATCCTAATCACTAGATTTTCTTCGAGTAAACAAATTATGTCAAGTTTTACGTAGAGAAAATTAAATTTGAGGAGCTAAAATCATAATTTCATAATAAATTATAGAAAATGATGAATAGTTGACCGTTAATTGTACAAATCCAATTGAATAAAGAGCATGTGAATGAGGAGAAAAACAGAAGAGACTTCTCCAGTTAACCACTTTAAACTATAAGAGCAACAAAAGTCGAAAAAGAAAGCTAGTTTAATTATTTTTTCTTTTTGGCAGAAGCTAGAAATATGGCTGAGGCGGTAGTTTCAATGGTAATCGAAGGGCTCAAAGGTGGTCTCGTTGAGGAGGTGAAGTTATTGTGCGGAGTCCGCGATCAAATTGCGCATGCACAAACCGAGCTACTTTTGATCCAGAGCTTCCTGAAAGATGCAGATGCAAAAAAAGAAGACAGTGAAGTAGTACGCATTGGGGTTCAAACTATAAGAGAGGCTGCTTATGATTTGGAGGATGTCGTTGAATCTTTTGCCTTGAAAGTGGTTCTCAAAAGGGGAGGAAGTGTGAAGCTTGTTCTGAAAAGGTTTGGTTGCATCCTTAACGAAGTCGTTAATCGTCACAAGGTAGGTTCAGAAATTAGGAGCATTACGGCCAAACTTTTCGATATAAGGTCGAAATTGCCAGGTTATAACATCCAGCAAATAACGGGCACACCATATGAAGGTGCCACTACTTTTGAGAAGCAAAAGGAACATAGGCAAACTTATCCTCATGTTATTGAACATGATGTTGTCGGGTTAGAGGAGGACGTGGAGATACTAGCCACGCATTTGGTGAAAGAAGAAAACTGCCCCAAAATTGTATCTATTTGGGGGATGGGCGGTTCAGGGAAGACCACTCTTGCAAAACAAGTTTATCGTCACAATGAAGTTAAGCGTCACTTCGATTGTTTTGCTTGGGTGTGTGTGTCACAACAATGTCAAGGAAAAGAGGTTTTGGAAGATATTTTTATCCAGCTTACTCAAGACACCAAAGATGAAACTAAAGGAATGAATAAGAATCAAATAGTAGGGAAGCTTTGTAGCATCCAAAAAGAAAAGAAATGTTTGGTGGTTCTTGATGACGTTTGGACTTGTGATGCATGGAAATCTTTAGAACCTGGATTTCCAGGAGGTGCGGAAACAAAGAGTCGTATATTACTCACCACTCGAAAGAAGGACGTTGCTGAAATTGCTAGAGAAAATGGTTTTGTTCATCCATCTCGTGAGCTAGATGACAAGGAAAGTTGGGAACTGTTTAAGAAGATAGCAATCTCTGGGAGACATCGAACAAGTATGTTTCTCACTTCTCAGCCAACTCTATTATCATAATTTTTTTTTATATTCTGTTAAGCCTAATAAAATAGAGATAACTGAATTTCACTTATGCTTTCAATATAGTACGCACATCATTGTCCCTAATCGTTAAACTTAGGGTGCGTTTGTGTCACAACAGGACCCAAGTCGCTGGAAAATCATGAATTCCAACGTGACCCAAAAGTAAAAAAAAAAAAAAAAAATTAAATTAAATTAAATAGAATAAAAAGAAACTGAAACAGAGTGAAAAATAGGTTCTTCTTATAAAAAGAAACTTAAGAACTCTTTACATGGGTACAAAGAAAATAAATAAATTAAACTTCTAACCTCACATCTAATTCAATCTAATCTTGCCTACCCTCTTGACTGTCTAATTCGTGGGGTGAACTTCAACAGTTAAGTAGGAACATAACTTTACCATAGTAAATTGATTAAACTACATTAAGTGTCATGGAATAATATAATCAAATATCAAACCTTATCAAAACCAATACATGAATGTAATGCAAACTCTTCATGTATTCCCATTAATTCATATAATAAAGCACGTGGACCTGCACGTCCCATATCTAGTATTTTACTACTGCACTGGTGGTTGGCATGTTCTTTCATACAAACTAACTCCCATAACACAGTCATCCTAATTTCCCCTTTTGTTAGTCATCTTGCTTAACTCTTTGTCGCAAGTCTCAAACTACCCAATAAAATCATGAACACTTTGGGCTTACCTAAGAGTATAGATGGGCAAAATACCTATTGGTATGGGTAATCGCGGTTACCTACCCATTTAAAACTCACGGTTACAGTTATGAGTAACCGTTCAAACATATAAATGGTCATGGGTATAACCCGTTTACCTGTGAAATTTAAATAGGTAGTAATGAATATTACAATGATTACCCATTTAATTGTTTATTTTAATATATGTAAAATTTAAAAAAAATAAAAAATAAAAAAACCTAAAAACTATATTGCCACTGTCTGTTTGCTTTGTCGCTGAGATTGAGTGCTTTTCGTTCTTCAAATTGAAAGACAAAGGAGTTTCATTGGATTTGTGGCTGTGGATTTTACTTTTGTCCTTAATTTCCAAGGGGATGAAAAATATCAGTTGAAAGCAGTAAAAGATTATAATTACTTATTCCTAACAGTTATTAACTATTGGATTAATGATCCTATCATGTGTTTTTGCATCTATATTGATAGTAGTTCATAAACCTTTTATTTTTATTTTTTTATATGAGGTTTGCATATGTTCCATGTCCACGTAATACTTATTATTTCAATTTTTAGCAAATATATTATATTACTATCATTGATGACACTTAAAAGTATCGTTAGTAAACTACTATTTCAATTATTGAAATAATATAACTACTTAAAAGATTGAAATATGGAAATACATGTTAAATATACCTATAACGGTGTTTAATTGTAAAAAAAAAAGGAAATTATGACAAATTTCTTTTTTAATTTTCAAGTTGTTAAAAAAATGTGTGGACAAGTTAGAAAAAGGGTAAACGGCTAGGCAGTTACAGTTAAATAAGTATTAACTTTTTATGCAATCACTCAACGAGTAAATGTTTAAGCAGATAAAAGTTTAAAAGGTTATTGATAAATAACAATAGTTACATGATTGTCGTAACCGCTGTCCATGACACGCTGCCTTGCTGGACAAATCTTAAGTTTTTTGTGCAATTGAGTTCCATAAATTAACCACAATGTTTGGGTAATTACATTCTACCCCTGCATTTCTGAAAATTACAAAATTGCCCTAAAACTTCAAATCAATTTACAATAAGGTTCTAGCTGCAGGAACTGTACAACAGGGGTAAAATTTCAGATTCATTCTTCCATTTTCATAGCAAAACGGGGCCAAATCATTTATGATGACTTCCAATACCAAATCACCATTTTAGTCCAAAGTTCAACTTCCGTTTTGTCAATCATACTACATAATTCAATCCAGCTCATCAACTTCTCACCAAAATGAGATTCAACAACAAAACAATTCCAAATACTTAAATCAAGCCTGCAACATGCTCCCTAATTCTCAACTGAAATTCCAAAAGGATCTACCCAGCACAAACACTTTAAATCAAAGATTAAAGCTTATGTAGTCATAAATCCCCAATATGGCAATTCCGAAATCTGTAGTAAACTCTGAAACTTGTACCTCACATTGTAAATTGTAATGCTTGTTTCTTCAGAAATCCGGAATTGAATTTGGTGAAGTACATAAAAAATTATGATAGAATATTTTATTTGGGCCTTTTTTTTTTTCTTAATAATTTGATTTGGGCCTTTTTTTTCTATTTAAATAATTTGATTTGGGGGTTTTTTATTTAAATAATTTGATTTTGGTGTTTGAGTGAAAGAGATGGCATGATTCTTAATGTTTCTCGAGACTTATGCTTCGAGAACGAAGAAAAACAATCAGGTCTTATGATTTAGATCAGGTGCACCGTACTGCTTCAACTCTCTTTACTATTCCATCCAATGGCAGCCTGCCATGTGTCCAAATGTCATTAGACGCTGCCATGTGTCCAAATGAATAAAAACTGATTTCTGTCATCCTTTTTGTTTGCTCTTTTCTTTCAGTCCTTAATAACACCACCATCAGCACCCCTCCTTGCTGGTCACTCCAGCAGCTATCACGTGGCAAGTCAGCCACACCTTGACTGTCACGTCGCATTCCAAAATTCCATTAAAATTTTTTCCTAACTCTGAAATATAATTCAAAAGATGCTATGAACTTGTAATCGTGTTCATTGTCATCTTTGTCATCTTGTCACTTAAAAAATTATTCCTCCTTGTTATCAACTAAAACTCTAATAATTTTAGTTAACTATTAAACCTAATTGATACTGATTAAACCTAACCGCATTTCAAGTAAATATGATTTCTTCCTTCCAAAATTCATTTTCTTGAGAAATCAGACACTAATATTTATTTTATGCTGTCAAATACATTCGAAAATCCAAAAGGACATTCACAACATATATAGAATATCTAAGGAAAGAAGATTGCTCAACATTGTGCAGGTCTGCCATTAGCCATTATTGTGCTTATGAATGACTAATCTAGAACATAATAGTTAACCTATTTTTCTTAATTTTTTTTTTCCAGACTCTAAAATTGATGCTGAGAAGGAAACACTAGGAAAGAAGATGCTTCAACATTGTGCAGGTCTGCCATTAGCCATTACTGTGCTTGCGGGACTTGTAGCTAGAAAAGTCACAGTTGAGGAGTGGAAAACAGTAAACAAGAACGTCGATGTGTATATACGGAGAGGAGCTAATCTTGACCAAGAATACAAAGGAGATCAAGAATATGCAGGTGCATCAAGGGTGTTGGCATTGAGTTATGACGACTTACCATATCGTCTAAAACTATGTTTTCTATATTTAGGCCACTTTCCGGAGGATTATGAGATACCGGTCAAAAGATTGGCTCAGTTATGGATAGCAGAAGGTTTTATATCTTCGGGCTCCCAACGACATGGTTCAGTGGAAGTATTGGAAGATGTAGCATATGCTTGCTTAATTGAGTTGGTGGAAAGATGTATGGTTCAAGTTGGAACATTTGGTTCAACTAAGAAGATCAAAACATGTCATCTTCATGATCTTATGCGAGACTTGTGCTTGGTAAAGGCAGAAGAGGAGAACTTTCTTCACTTTGTAAATTTTACCAAGGCAGCGACAATTCCTCAAGTTCGAAGACTTGGTGTATATGTGGAGGAAAAATGTGTTGATAGATTTGCTCCCACAAGAAATGACCACCTTAGGTCTTTGTTATTCTTTGTCGACCCAGAATATGGATTCTCCAAGTGCAAGAAAAATTTCTTGCAGTCAGTAGTATGCAACTTCAAATTGCTCAGGGTTCTAAAGTTTGAAGGCATATGGAGAGAAAAAGTAGAGTTGCCGAGTAATATTGGGAATCTAGTCCACTTGAGGTTTTTAAGTCTAAAGGGAAGTAGAGTGGAATGGTTGCCATCATCTTTAGGTAATTTGGTATGTTTGCAAACTCTAGACTTGTGTGTGTATGTGCATGTGAAAATAAAAGTACCAAATGTGATTTGGAAGATGAAAGAATTGAGGCATTTATATTTACCCCGGTACAAAGGGAAGTTGAAGTTGGCTACTCTTGGGAATTTGTAGAGTTTAGTCAATGTTGCAGGTGCTGATTGTGATTTGACTCATCTTGCTGAATTGACCAATCTCAGAAAACTGTTCATAGAAGGTGGGGTGAAAAATATGGAGGAAATGTTGAAATCTACTGGCATCACATTTAACCATCTTCGATCTCTATCTCTACATCTGGATCTGTTTGTTGATGCAAGTAAAGTTATACCAATGAATATGGTATTGAGTTGTCCTCATATATACAAACTTGATTTGTGCGGAAGAATAAGAGAACAATCATTGGAAGGTCTCCAGGGTTATGAGAACCTCACTAAGATGTCGCTGTGGCATACTGGTCTACAGTTGGAGAGTCTCAAAATACTTGAGAAGATCCCAAACTTAAGAATGCTTTGGCTTGGTGAAGTCGCTTTGGAGAATGTTGCAGAAGTAGTTGTCTCAGAAGAAGGTTATCCTAATCTTGAATTTCTTGAACTTCTTTTTTTGACGGGAGTAAAGAGTTGGAGGATAGAGAAAGGAGGCATGCCTAGTCTCCGCAGATTGTCTATTTTCCGCTGCAGCGAATTGAGGGCAGTTCCTGAGGGGCTTGAGAATGTTACTACCCTCGAGGAATTAACAATTGCAGGGATGTCTGAGAGATTCTGTAGTAGGGTTGGGGAAGGAGGAGAGGATTTCTACAAAATTCAACATGTGCCTTCTCTTCTCATTACACAAATTCAGGAGGATTGAGAAGTGGATTACTTAACTGGTAAGCATGCTGCTACTTATATTTTGTTTGCTATTTATCTGTTTCTCAGGGGTAAAATCATAATGTGTTTCTTTTATCTTTTCCGGTTGTTCCTTGAAGGAGAAAGTGAAGGGGAGTGAAGTGTGGCAAAGGTGGCGAATGCTGCTGGGAGGGCAAGGCCAATCTCGCAAAATTAGGTGAAGATTATGTTGTTAATAATTGAAGGCAGTTAGCGTATCCATGTGTTATATCATATGATTTGCTTAATTTCTCTTTGTTTAATACTTTGAAAACTGTAAGCCATGGTCATCTGTAATCTATGCAAAAACAGTTGTCGATAGTTGCTAATAACATGTGCAATCGACTGCAAGAATAGGTTTTCGACAATCGTTTTGTAATCTATGAAAAAAAATCATCAAGGTTGTCGCAGGATGACCTACCATTTCATCAATTCACAAAAAATTTGGACCCAAAAACATTAAGAATATGAAGAAATAAAATCCTGTTTCTATCAAGAATATTAAGAATATGAGTAGGATAAATAGAATATATCATATCCATCAATCAAGAGCACTCAACATACTAATAGGGGGTGAAGAGCTTTCTTCCTTCCGCTCAGTCATATGCTCAAGAGCTTTCTAGAGCGTAAGGTTGACAGAAAGCTGACTACAAGAACCAGAACAGCCCAAGACCTACCACCTATTCATAATTTCATGATGTTGCACCATCCAACCGAGGAGTTTTGTTTCCCCATTTGATTGGATAAACTAAAATGTTAACCTATTATATTGCCCCTCCTTCCAATTGACCATTGAGAATTACCTGAGGCAGTCCAGCAAAAGGGGATGAATTCCCAACTAGCCCACCAGTGAATGAAGTTGCTGGTGCCTGATGTTGAACCCAAGTTTTCCTAGAACGAAAGCAAGCACTTTATCTAGTATGATATAGAACACCCAAAAACTTGGTGACTGCCCAATCGGCATGGCAAGGTCCCCTGCCAATAGGAAACATGCGATGGATCCCTAATTGCATCTGCAAGGTAATGTTGAACAATCAATGCACAACACATGAGAAAAATATGATGGCATAAGCTATTGAGGCACAAGAAAAATTAAATGACTTGTCCAAGATGCGTGCAAATTGTTATTAAATGGTCAGGGAGCAACATTAATGGATAACCATCTTGGCATGGTTAATTTCCTCGCATAATAGCAGACTGGGTGTAATATCTATATTCCTACATTTTCATTTCATCAACGTTTTTAAGGTTTGAAGGTTTGAAGGTTTGTGGCAGGAGTTTCAATACTCATCTTGGCATAGTTAAGTCCCCTGCCAAAAGGAAACATTTGATGGATAACTTGTTGCATCTGCAAGGTAACGTTGAACAATCAATGCACCACACAACAACAACAACAAAGCCTTTTCGCACTAAGTGGGAACCAATGCACTACACATGAATAAAATACGATGACATAAGCTATTGAGGCCATACAACAGGAAACTTGAGGCCTTCCATCCTAAAGAAAGCATCTTAAATCATCACCAAGAAACGTCAAGAGATGGATACACATATACAAATGTTGCGATCTACATTAGCTCCGAATGCAATAGTATCAATATTGGGGGAAACAAATACTTAGATAGAAAAATTCATTTTATTTTTAAACTTCCACTTATCATTCTAAACTACTCATCTACAAGAAATAAAAGGATAATCATAATTATTTTATCATACCAAGCAAAAAGATTAAGCTAATTTCCAATCATTAAAAATAGCTTCAAAAGAACTATACCAAAACTCTGAAGATCCCGGCACCAAAGGGATACCCAAATCAAACCCAATACCACAAGTGATCCACCTCCTCCCCCCTTTCTCCCTAAAAATTACTCTCATTACTCTCCGTGTATACCACCCAAAAAAGTGGTAAAATGTAAAGTCCTTATGCAAAATGATAGACACAAGCAAGGGCGGAGCTAGGATTTTTCAAAGGGTTGGGCTAATATTATTCAAGAAAAGGGGAAAAAATTAAAACCGAAGACAACAAATTATTTGATCAAAACACCACCAATTATGGCTTGAAAAGGGGAGACTGTAGAAGAAAAATGGAATGATAATCAGTTTAAGGCTAATTTGCATTAGTTTAATGAGCTTTGATTGGACTCATTAAACTACTAAAACCTGGGCTAAATCTATTTAAATCTGATTTTCATAGGCTAAAAATAGAAAAAATACTTAAAACCATGGCTGTCAAAAACTGATTGGGCAATAACTGCCCTGTGCTACAGCCCAGGGAAGCCTAAACACAGCTCTGCCCTTGAACACAAGACAGACACCACACACACACACACACACTCTCTCTCTCTCTCTCTCTCCCACCCCACCCCCCCCCCCACCCCCAAACACACACACACACAAAAATGGAACTAACTTGTAGGCCAGACAGACATGGCTCATTACATCCTGCACCATTCTTGCATGGTTTATAACTCTACGAAAACCATGGGTACCAACATTCAATTTATAAGGTTCTACCCTGCCAAACCTAATGCAGTTGCTTCAGTTAAGTAATTATTTCAAGCTGCTCTACTTTGAGATTTCATCTGCTTTTCTAACAGCAGAAAGGATCCCTATTTGCTGAGTATTCTGGTCAATGAAATCTGTCTTTCCTTGCTTCATGGCTCAGACAACAAAATGATAGTTCAGCATTACTGTTTGTTAGGAAGCTCAAAGTCTTTATTACGCTAATGCAATATAATCGAGTTAACAAAGATACGATTCAGTTAAGTAATTATTTCAAGCTGCTCTACTTTGAGATTTCATCTGCTTTTCTAACAGCAGAAAGGATCCCTATTTGCTGAGTATTCTGGTCAATGAAATCTGTCTTTCCTTGCTTCATGGCTCAGACAACAAAATGATAGTTCAGCATTACTGTTTGTTAGGAAGCTCAAAGTCTTTATTACGCTAATGCAATATAATCGAGTTAACAAAGATACGATTCCAGATGGTCCTGATTCCAATATTAAGATATACAAAACACAATACAAAGAGATGGCACAACTAGAAGTGTCTTACTAATTGTTTGCAAAGTATTTAACATATTTTCAGCTCTCCTCAAATCCCATTTTTGATGGAAATCAAATCCAAAGCTATACTTTGTTTGAGCGACAAGTCATATGCAAATGTTACTATGCTCTGAGATTGCTTCATAGCAGCAGATTAGACTAATATGAAGATTGCAAATAATCATTTCAAAAACAAAAAGGCAGAGCCTGAGAGATTACCTGCCCATGATAGACAAACGAGCCATATGCCAATGCAAAAACAGCCACAACAACAGTCCCCAAAATCGAAAGCTGCCAGAAACGCCTCACCAATCCTTTCCAACAATAATGCCTCAACAAGTAACCAAAAAAACTGGTGCCATGACCGCAAACAAATGCTAACAAGCCCACCCATCAAGTTCCTCCCTCCCTCCCTCCAAACACGAAAACGAAATCAATAAAATCCCAAGCAAAAATCCATTGTACTGGAAATGCAAATGGTCCACAATCCCACAAAGACTAGTAAAACTAGCCAGTGAGAGCAGAGTTGAGGGCACAATACACATCAACTCCAATCTGGGCTTCAGCTTTCTACAAGTCAGTCGACGCTGAGTTGAGCTTGTGGGTGAACTCTGCAAGCCCCTTTTGGACAAGACTTGCATCGGCATGATCAAGAGGGACAGACTCTACAGCAATTATTTCTGCAATAGAGTTGGCGTGGATGAATGCAAAACCACTGCTGATGAAATGTTCTGTGACATCAGTTCCTTCATGTACCGACATGACCCCGGGTTTCAACTCGGCAATTGTTGCCACATGTCCAAGAAGAACACCCATATGCCCAGTGCTTGCTGGGATTATTACCATGTCCACCTGTTAAGATATGAATCGTAAAAAGCAAAACTTATGGGGTACAAATATCATCTTAGTATTTATGTTTTGGAATCTGCAGATATATAATGAAATGCAAACAAAACTTATGATCCTTGCCATCACATCTTTGGGTTATTGATCACACAATCAACAGATATAGTTAACGCTAAAAAGTTTCTGTCTCAACATAGTCATTATGTTTGGCAACTGACATGGTGACCCTCACCCACTAAAAAAAAGTTGACTGTTACATTATTGAATTCTGTCAAAGCAAGGGGCATATGTCACTCGTCATTCTTCAACAAACACTAGTATTTTTGTCTGGAAAAACTGTAGTTTTGGCACTAAAAAAAGGTAACAAGCACATTTTCAGAAATATGGTTTTGAAAGATATTAATCAGAACATGGACCATGGACCATGGACATGAATTTAACCACTCTCTACCACTCGACAGTTTGGGAAGAGACTTTGGGTCATAAGTCATAACATTGAATGAAGGAAAGACTTGAATTTTAATTTTTACTTTCTCTACAGGTGGAACTCAACTTCATGAAAGACAAAATTAAAATTAGTCATGCAGTGCAAGTAATCATTGTTTTTAGTTCCATATTCTTTTAATCCATCAGAAGCAAGTTCTGCTAAAGGTTTCAGTTCTGTCTATCAATGTCAGAAATGCAGTGACAAAAGGATAGTAAAGAAGGTTCTCAATGATTGTCTAAGGCCAACACTAAATATGCAAGTCTTCAATGAAACTGAGGAGGACAACACAAACATTACAAAAGGAAGAGCATATTGATCTCAAAATCCCAAGCAAAAACCCATTGTACTGGATATGCAAACGATCTACAATAACAAGAATTGGCAACCAAACCACCAGAACTCAGATAATCTTTCCCTTCATCGAATCCGAATTCCTACTCAATTGATAAACCCCATACAAAAAGCACAAATCCGATAAGATACCCGAGATTCTTTGGAAGTAAAGAACTGTGTTTGCGCTGGAGTTCAAGCCCTTTTGGAGGTGACCGATTTGTCGGTCGATGAGATTGGCGAAAACGGAAAGGAAGAGCTCGATGTAGGCGAAGAATGGCGGGCAGTCGAGGGTCCGTCCAAATGCTCGTCTCGTAGGAGTACCAATGGGAAAGAGGCAGAGGTGGGTTGTCGCTAGCCAGTGGCGGTGGACCTCATAGTCTGTGCTTTTGTAGCCTAGGATTAGAAGCAGCTTTACGCAGGCGGTGATGTCGAAGAACCCCAGTAGCTCTGTGATGAGGTTGCGGGGTTTCGGAGGGTTTGGGAGTTTCGGGGCGGTTTGAGCTTCCATGGAATTGAAGATTCAGAGTGCAGCGAGGAATTCACAATTCTTGTAGTGAGACTAATTTCGCTCCACGAACATTGTTGGGAGAGCAGAATTTTGACATGTATGACCTTGTTGACGGAATCCTCGTAGTAAACCATTTACTTCGTGAAAATTTTTCATGATCTTGGATTCAACTTTGGTGTTTGTTTTGGTTATGGATAATCTTATCGATATTGTCCTTGAATATGAGTTAATTGAATCATGTTTCTTGTATATATGCAACTGAATTCAATTAAACACGTGATTATGTATAATTGTGGGAAAGTTAGTTACTTGTATGAATGCGATACTACGCTAACTTTATACCTAAATCACATCTCTAACAACGACTTTAGGTCTATCCAACCTAATTAAGAGCAATGGCCCGCTCCTTGTTGTATGAATGGTACTGCATTACCATATAAGAGACCTTATATTATCCCCGTTCTGGAAGAACGTCGTTGAGTCTTAAGGATATTCGAGAAGACAATGATCATGCATGAAACTAGTGACTAAAATAGAGTGAAATATTTTTGCACCACCTCTAAAATACAAAGCTTGAAGCTATATTTTGGGACCAATGGACTACCTCCCAAATTGGGAACACGCCATATGTGACCGGCCTGCAGTCGAGTGATTCAAGCAGTTTACTTGCCTTGGCACGACCGTTTGGGACATTTAGGTCAAACAACGATGTCATGCCGCATCTCCTTGCCCAAAGTAAGGATATTATGCCTAAAAGAACACTTTGCCAAGCCTGCTCATTTAGAAAATTTGATTTCTATATCATCCTTCGCAAAAATATGAAACGACCATCTTTTCACAGTGGATTTAAGGGAATATATGTGGACTAATCTAACCAAAATGCAAACCATATAAATACTTATGATTTTGTTGCTGAATTGACAAACTAGTCACATGTTTGTCCACACACATTGCTGCTAAACCTCCTAGCCGATTTTAAGGGTTCACCACCCTAAGTATCCTATAAAGTCTGGAAAACTGGATAATGTCAAAGAGTTTATGTCGAAGGTTTTCAATAAGTATTGCACGTCTTTTGGGTTTATAATTAAACATCAAATTCTCATGTTCACCCCAAAACAACCTCGCATGGTGATCATAAAGCACAATTTAAATGATCGCCAAACCTTGATGAACGCACCAAGACTTCGGTTTCTCCCTAGGGCTATACAATTTTGTACGTAGCTATGTTGGTCCACCTTGAGGCCTATTGACACCCAACCATTTTCGACGTTACAATAGGTTACTGGGTATGAACCTAATGTTTTGTAGTTACGCATTTGGGTGTGCATTCCAAGTGCCAAGTTGCTCCGTTGCAACGTATCAATATGAGTCCTCACAGAAGGTTGTGAATCATTGTCGATTACAAGTCTCCTTCACACTAGCTTTCTTAAAGCCTGTGCAAACGATCTCTTTATCGCTATTTTGCGGATTGTTACTTAAATGAGACAGTTTTCCCGCTGTTTAGGAGAGATATGAACGTCAACGCTCTTGTAAAACGACGCAACTTTGCATGGACGTTGCCTACTATGTCTCATCTCGATCCTCATACTGCACAAGTGTAATAAGCAAGTGTGTTGTATTCTAGCTTTCAAAACGTTGCTCCATACGCATTCCTCTGATCTAGCTAAAGTGATGAAATCATATACCAACTGCAAACATGCATGCAAAGATAGACATACTTAACAGACATCGAGTCAACATCCCCAAAATGTGTGCCGCCCTTAGTGGACGATTTGGCTACCCCTGTTGGACGGTCTGGAACATCACCAGATAGCCAATCAATCTGTCTTGGCCTGAAGCACGACAGATCACTCGGTTCATAAGATTCACTTCCCTAGAAGAGGAAGGTCACGACACAAAATGAATCTATACTCGACTGCTGCCTTAATCATTTCCATCTCATGGGATTAATCCGAATTACTCTCGAGACTTAAAATTCTTGGTCCATGTACTAGTTTGGATGAGATAATGGTAAGGGTGGGTTGAAAAAATCGAAAACTGAAAAAAACGGGACCGAAAACCAACCGAATCCGAAAAAAAACCGAACCAAACTAAGTGAACTGAACCGAAACGAAATAGGTCGGTTTGATTTCGGTTTGGGTGGTCCAGAAACAGGACCAGACCGAACCGAACCAATTTATATTTAAATATTTAATATATATTAATCATATAAATTTGTAACAAATACTCAATATACGCATTCCTATGATCTAGCTAAAGTAATGAAATCATATACCAGCTGCAAACATGCATGCAAGGATAGACGTACTTAACAGACATCGAGTCAACATCCCCGAAATGTGTGCCCCTAGTGGACGGTTTGGCTGCCTCTGTTGGACGGTCCGGAACATCAGCAGATAGCCAATCAACCTGTCTTGACCTGAAGCACGACAGATCACTCGGTTCATAAGATTCACTTCCCTAGAAGAGGAAGGTCACGACACAAAATGAATCTATACTCGATTGCTGTTTCAATCATTTCCATCTTATGAGATTAATCCGAATTACTCTCGAGACATGAAATTCTTGGTCCAGTGTACTACTTTGGATAAGATAATGGTAGGGGTGGGTTGAAAAAACTGAAAACCAAAAAACGGGACCGAAAACCAAACTAAAGCAGAAAAAAATCGAACCGAAAAAAAAAAACCGAATCAAACTAAGTGAATTGAACCAAACCGAAATGGGTTGGTTAGGTTTTGGTTTGGGTTGGCCAGAAACCGGACCGGACCGAACCGAATCGATTTATATTTAAATATTTAATATATATTAATCACATAAATTTGTAACAAATACTCAAAATCTAGAGGCCAGGTGTTTCGAACCCCTGACCTCCCGATTAAGGGTGTTTGCTTCAAACAACTTGACAACAAGCTTTGTGTTGCTATAATCGTATTAGCAAAATATTTATATGATTCTAGATCGTATAATCATAGACGGCATCGTTCTAGTTCTCCCTACCCACAAGTGTAACCCTAACCTAACCTTATCCGCGTATTCCTCTCTGCTCTCTCCCATTTTCCCAGTCGCGCAGCAGCCTTCTTCTCTCTCGGTCTTCAATCACTCTCTCAAACTCTCTGTCTCTCAATCCCAGCGGCGACTTGCGACCCTTCTCATTCTCAATCTCTCACACCTCGCCGTTAGTCTTTTATCTCGCCTTCATCTTCTTCTTACCGTTTCGAGTCTCGACAACAGAAGGTTAGTCTCACACTCTTACTTCTCTACTGATTTTCTGGGTTTCTTTCTACAACAATATACTATATGTGTAGTGTGGTCATGAGAATTTAAGATATTTCAATTTTCAATAGATTGTAATTTTAGATTTTTCTAAGAGGGTTTTGGCTCACTGGAAGTTATCAAAATTTTAACCAAGGGACATTTGAAATGTTGTTTAGAATTTAATAATGTTTAACTTCTTCACCGAAGTTAGTGAAGTTGAGAGGGACAACCAAGTCCTCAGGTCTCTCTCTGTGCATGTTTGAATGTTTGATTAATGATTTTGATTCTCCTTTTTTGCTTTGATTGGCAGATTCTTTCTATGCTGTTAGAATGATCTATAAGTCCAGATATGTTAAATCGTCACAAGCAGGTAAATTTTGAAACTTTGATTACCTTTGGCTCCGAATGTGAAAGTTTTGATTTTTTTTTTTTTTTTTTTTTGTTCTGTGTTTTCTTGTTCTAATTATCTCGTGATTTGTTTGGTCGGAAATTGTTCAAACTCCATTGATGTTGGCTGCAATGCATGGCAAGATCTCCTGTGTCCAAAAGCTTCTTGACGCAGGAGCAAATCTATGTGAAAATCCGAACTTTTTTTTTTCTTAGATTTGAAAATTTTTGGTTTTTATTTCCAAGTATTAACTATCAATTTGATGTGGGATATTTATCAGGTATTGATGTTTGATTCCCTGAATGGTAGAACCTGCTTGCATTACGCTACTTCCTATGGTCATTTTGATTGCCTTCAAGCTATTGTTTCTCCTCCTCATTCGAGTTCTGTTTCTGTTTCCTGGTTGGTTTCATTTTAGTCTATAGTGGTTTGATCCCCTCTGTGATTAATCTGGCTATTTGCTTATCGAACTTTGAGGGATTGGATATCAAAGGATTTGCATGAAATGACTGCAAGCTTTGTTTTATTAGGATTTTTTTTTTCTATTGAAGAAGGACATAAAAAAAAAAAAATTAAAAAAAAAACCGAACCGAAATTTCGGTTCGATTTCGGTTTTGGTAAAAAATCAAACCGTTTCAAACCGAACCCAGCCCTAGATAATGGAATTGAAATGAGATTATCATTGATGATATTTTCACTTATATGGTAGCTACCGACATAAATGAAAGCGACGATATTGAACGTGTGATCCTTTGATTAGTGACAACGTAGAATTGATTGGACAATCGAAATTACAATTCAAGTTAAATTCCTTACAAAGTGTGTTTGGACATGTAGTTCCTACACTGCCCAAGGTAACCCTATTGTGTTACAAGTGGGAAAAGAAGCGTAATAAGATGAATGAAATAGTGCAAAGTACTGCATGCCTTACGGCGCAAGGCTTTTCTCAAACACCCTATGATTGATTGCAACATTTTGAAATGTGGTTAGTATTTCTCCATGAGGATATTGATACGGAGATTTACATGTAACTTTTTGAAGAATTACATAGATTGATTCAAATAGTTCCAAACCACGAAACACCCTCTTAACTCGTTTGAGGCGTTCACATAGGCCATCTCTAACCGAATGGTCCAGAAGGCCAGAGGGCCGAAAATAACTCGAAAACCATCTCCAACCAAGGGCTAGGCCAGAAGGCTTGTGGAATCTGAAAGGGCCCCGCGAAATCTAAAAGGGCCAAAGGGCTGGAGAGCTGGCTGTATGCAGCTACCATAAAAATTATTAATCCTATCGGTTATAACCGACATGAATGCTTAAGCTAAAATTCAAATGCAATGACTAGCTGACGTCAGCTAGCCATTGCATTTGAATTTTTTTTTTCTTTACAGTTTTTTTTTTATTTACAAATTTTTTCCTATAACTTCTATTTTTCATTTTTTTTTAAATTCTATTTTTTTCCTATAACTTTTATTTTACAAAATTTGTTTCATATTTTTTTTGAAATTCCGTTTTTTTCCTATAACTTCTATTTCACAAAAATTGTTTCATTTTATTTTAAATTCTATTTACTTTTTCCTATAACTTCTATTTCACAAAATTTGTTTCATATTGTTTTTAAATTTTATTTTTATTTTTTAAATTTAATTTGTAGTTTTTAAATTTAATTTGTAGTTTTTAAATTTAATTCGTTGTTTTTAAATTTAAGTTGTAGTTTTTATATATAAGTTGTTGGATTTGAATTTAAGTTGTTGTAGTTTTTAAATTTAAATAATAAATTAAGTTTGGCCCCTTGGCCCTTGGTTGGAGACGGTTTTTTGTGACAGGGCTAAAACGAGCCCTATGGCCTTTTGGCCCTCAGTTGGAGACGGAGGCAAATATGGCCCTGTACAGTTCATTAAACTATTAATATCTTGGACGGCCAGAGGGCTAAAACGACCTCTCTGGTTAACCCTCGGTTGGAGATGGCCTTATGGATTGAAGCAATCTGGCGTATCTGGTATACCCGTCTAAGTGATTATTTGACCAGTTAGGGACATGAACTATGCCCTTGCGTGTTAAACTATGAAGTCTTATTCTGAATTGCTAAAGTTACAGTTTATAATATCACTAAGACTCTGAAAGAGCCTGAGAAAACTGCCTCGCACCTAAAGACGAAATTTGATATGAGGGATATTAGGAAAACTCATTTAAACCTTGACCTAAAGTTGAAGCATTATTCTGACAGTACTTTGGTCTACCAACCAAGCTATACCCCGATGCTGATACCTTTGAGTATACCTATGATCTTCCATAGGCTATATGCAAATGGGACCCTTGAAGAGGTTATGGAATATGAAGTTCTATATCTGAGTTCGACTTTGCGCTTTGTTGTACTTAGCTCATTGCGTTAGATAGGACATCTCATTCGTTGTTGATCTATTGGTAAAGATTCAGCACCACATCTACACATAGCCACTGAATTGGTATTAAAGACGTTTTTCCGCTACCTTAAAGGTACTACCGATTTGGGCTAATCCCAATGCATCCTAAAAAGATCTGACCCCCTTAATCATCAGAATGGTGCTTGCCTTATTTGTTATGTTGATAAAGGTTACTTATCAAACTTGTACAAGGCACATCCCTAAAATGGTTTTCTTTACCATTAGGGAGATCGTAATATCTTGGAGGTCCACGATATGACCTTGGTTGCAAAATCTTCGAATCGATCCAAGACTTACCCTCACTTCGCCACATGTGAGACATAGTTGAGAGCTCTTGTTGAGCATATTCGAAGTACTTGATGTTTTCATCAATCATTGAGTCCCAACGACAATCCATGAAGACTATGTCTCATGTACCCACCTAACCAAGACACGATACATTAATGAAGTCAATGCTAAGACATATTGCGTCTACATCTACATCAGCAAAGCATCAGGAGATTAAAGTCATGCAAGCCGATCCAAGACAACCTTGCCAACCTCTACGCAATGTCATTGCCGAAGTTAACCTTCTAGGACACATGTGAGACATAATTGAGGGCTCTTGTTGAGCATATTCGAAGTACTTGTTGTTTTCATCAATCGTTGAGTCCCAAGGACGATCCATGAAGACTATGTCGCATGTATCCACCCAACCAAGACACGATACATTAACGAAGTCAACGCTAAGACATATTGCGTCTACATCTACATTAGCAAAGCATCAAGAGATTAAAGTCATGCAAGCCGATCCAAGACAACCTTGCCAACCTCTACACGACGTCATTGCCGAAGTTAACCTTCTAGAAGCTTGTCCGAGGAATTGGTATGTCTAACTATTCATATGCAATGCTTGTAGTTCTCATTTGGAAGTTTTGTCAAACTCAGGGGGAGTATCCAGAAGTATACTCACTTGATCTTAATGTACTATTTTTCCCTACGATTAGGAGCATTTTTTCCACTGGGTTTTTGCTACCTAACTAGGTTTTGATGAGTCACCCATCATGGGCTATACTTAATGCAACTTCTCACTTTTTTCCGTAGTCTATAGGTTTTTATCCCACCTTGGGTTTTACCATAGCGAGGTTTGTGAGTTTTATCTTTTATGCATTCTTTCGTTGATCTAAAACTCGCATTCGTTCATTGTGCCGATGACTTCATCAACTGATCTACTTCATCGTTGAATACCTGATGCGCCATTTGTTTGAGTATTTACATAATCAAGGGGAGTGTTACAGTCCTATTAGATTATGATGTGATCTTGTAAATCCTATCATATATGGGATATCCTTATGGGATTTTACCATATCTCTTAGACAAGATATTATTCTATTAGAGTTGTAATCCTATTGGGGTAAGGAATTTACCTTCCCTACTACTATAAATAAAGGCACAATGAGGTGAAATAACACGCCTATGGTCTTCATAATTATTTAGTAAATTATGTCTGCAACAAATACATTTTTTAATTAAATTTTTTTTTTTTGCTTTTTTTTTTTGTTTTCTTTTAGTGAACTGCATTTCAAATGCGCTTGTTATAATATAACTTTGACTTCCTCTTTCATGCTAATGAGGCTATATAGGAAAAGTTTGTCCACAGGAGTACTTCAAATTCTTGAAATTCCCCCTCATTTTTCAGAAATCAAGATCTTGGAACGTAATTTTTTGCGTTAAAATTGTATCTGATGTACTTTTCGGATGGTAACCCCCGGAAGTTTCAAAAAAGCTTGCTTGGGGCTGCCCTGTAGGCTATCGACGGACCGACTACCAGGTACTCGGGTCATTTGGCGGAATGATTCGGGACATTCTTGCCCGAATTGGATATGCTCCATCTTCTTCTGTGAATATTCATTTTGTTACTGTTTTGGATTTCGTGTTGGAGTGTTTGGGGCAAGGAAAGTGGGCGTCATGGTAGTCTTTGTCACCGGTTGATCATTCTGCATTCGATGGAATGAGTAATGTCTGGTTTGAGTAGTTTTCGTTCTGTCGAAAAAGTAGATACCTTTTCTCGGGAGGTTTTAGAGACCGATAAAGCAAATTATGTTCCGTTTGCGGTTGTCATGGCTGCAGCTAGAGTACTGAGGGCGTTATATAGATCTGTATTATCCAAAACAAATTGAGAATTCATTGTAAACAAACCGGTTTTAGAATATTGACCATAAATAACAACTTACTGCAGCTCCAATGATGGTGTATATGACGACAATGGTAACAGTAACAAACCCTGTCAGTTCTGCTAATTATCGCTATCAAACAATCATGTTCTAAACATAACCAAAACACTCTGAAAGCACAAATCTAATGGAGATATTCTGTGGCAACCATGTAGCAAATAAAGAATCTTAACAAGGCCAAAGAACATAGACAAGTGAAGTGAAACACTCGTTTTCTTCCCAGAGCAAAAAACGAATACCATCCAAGGTTTTGCTTTCATTACCTACTAGCAAAGTATGTGCTGGTAGTTTACAACAATCTTCTAGTTTAAAGACGCATAACGCTAATAAAAAACAACTTGGTACGCATGCCTGATCTGCCCCCTATCAGACGAAGATTTACTCCAAATGCTTGAATCTGAAAGTTGCTTTAGTCCACGAAACAAAATTAGGGCCTACCTGCAAGAATGGTTTAAGGGCATCGTTTTATATTTACATTTTAGTTTTAAAACCAATTTAAAGCAAGCCACACGCGGAAGAATTCTACCTGAAATTTTGTGATACTGAATCTTCTCAAACCTTCAGAGAAGCCTTGTGTACCATGGTTTCTTTGTGTATTTGGTGGCAGCTCTTCTCAACAAGATCAAGCAGTTTCTCCAAGTTCATAGCCCACGAATTCAGAACATTGTTGCTATCCTTTGCAGTTTGGAAACAGACTATTCCTACTGGCCTGTCAATCTTGGCCACTAGTGCCTTGGACACAACCATATCTGACAGATGCTTCTCAGCTTCCTGTATAGGAAGGGGGCAAAGCTATAGATAAAAATAGAATTGAAAACGAAAAATCGCAGAGTCCAAATAAGTCCAGCTATGGCATCCCAAAACCGTCACATTATACAGATCGGACTGTTATCATATATAAATACGTTACATTATAATGATACGTTTACACATAGCGTCTACTAATTCTCATTCCAAAGCTTTTTTTTATGTCTATATAAATAAAACAAAAGAGAAACCATTTATCAACCCATAGATTCTCACAATGAATCGCAATTACCTATGGATTTATAGATCACAAAAATAAGACACTTTGAAAAGAAAAGAAAAAAGAGTGCAGACAGAAAACGGACAATTGAGTGGAAGGACGGACAGCACAAGAGCCGTGAGATTTACCATTCTAAATTATGTGAATAAATTATAAAACTAATGTGTCATACTTCATTACAACAACTTATGTGTAAATCAGGCTTCGGGTGGGGTTGCTTCGGAAATTGGAATGTTAATTTAATTGCAACCGATTATAATTTACAGAAATGATCAACGCCCATTGCACTAACCTTTTCATTTGGACCTTCTAGCTTTATCAAATGCCATGCGTCATTTTTTTACACAAATAAAAAGACATTTAATGCCTTTGAAATCTTTTTCTTTTCATTTTTAATCCCTAGCCAAAAGCATTAAAAAGTTCTGTTTCTTTTTTCGTGTACAAAATGACAAATGGCATTTGATAGTGAGAGTGTCCAAATGCAAAGGTTAGCGCAAAGGTTATTAGCATTCCCCTTATATCTAAGCATGTTGCAACTAATCTAGACAAAATAATTCACTGTAACTAAGATTTCAATATTAAATGCAAATCAGCATTTGCAAACCTGGATACTCAGACACAGCAGCTCTGCAAGTCTTTTCAAGGTAATTCTTGAGTAGTTCTTTGAAACAACAAGTATGTTCTGAAAAAACAGTATCACATGTCAGAAACAAATTACTAACTGAACAGTTAAATAAAGAGAAGATGGCGATGCTTAACAAAACTCTACATGTTCAATAATCCTCTGTCTCAGATCTTCAGCTGCTTTGTCACCCAAAGAGCCTCCAAGCATATTCTTCTCACTCTCAAACTCATCCTTGTATGTATTCCAAAGAGTGGTCCATTGTATGACCTCCATAGTTACCACCTGTTTCAACAGCAACCTATACAGCATAATAACAAAGGCAGGCATCATAAGTCAATGAAGAGCATATATTATATGTGAGCACGCAAAGGGAGATGTGCAATAGATGCTATTGTTGAATAATACCTAAAATATGGAAGTTCAGAAAGATTCTTATCCTCCAATATGGAATTGAGAAGGCTTGACTGCATTGAATCGTATGGAGCCAGAACCAAGTACCAACAGATTTTCCTCAAGACCTAGAACACAAGTATCAGAGAAGCTCAATTATATTCCTAAAATATGTGTGTGTGTGTGTGTTATGTGTGTGAGAGAGCTTTACCGGTATCCACTGGGCTGGATTCTCCTTAACAGAAGGAATATCGTATATCGCCTTGTAGCAACGGCAAATCTCAAGGTAATCATTGGTGTGAAAATAATACCTACATAATCAGTAAGAGAGCATCAGCAATTTAATTATTTAGACAGCCAAACAATTCGCACAATTATCTGGAAGCCATTCACCTTCTAGCATCTACAACTCCAAATGAGAAACACGGACTCATGGATTTAAACATAATCTTATACAGAAAAAAAACTAAAAGAAGTAAAGTTAAAATGTTATTCACCACCTCAGATATTTTGTTCTTTAACAGTTGTGGTTTGAATGGAGCCATGCCAGAAAACAAAATTAGAATGGAACCATGTCAGAAAATGAACCGAGCTAGTGTTTGGCAAAATCAGATTCTACACTCCATGCTTATTCTTTGCAATCCAACATTCCCATCCTACTGTTTGAAAATAGTAGGTTGGAACTGCTTACACTAGAGCACCAATACAAAGTTTACCTATAAGGGTAAATTCGTCAATAAATTTATATATAGAGCCAAAATCAGGGAACGGGAATGGAAGATCTAACTTTCTTTGGGAATGCAACCCATCCCTATTTTCACTTTAAAACACTGAAAAGGAATCTCATAACAATTCCAAAGTGGCAAAACAGTGAATCAAATACATAGAACAGGGATAAAAACACTCAATACCGTATCATTAATTCATAGTAGATCCGCTTCAACTCCAACAGCGATGGTATATCAGCAGGAGCTTCTTCAACAACATTGTCACCTTCTTTAGGTTTTTTCTTTTCTTTTGAAGCATCAACATCAAAAACTCTGGGACTAATCTTCCTTGAGAGTATTTGAGCACGAACATAATCCTGACGATCTAAGCACAACCGAACCTGCAAAATTAATTACGCAGCGTGGCTCATAATGAGAACAGACCTAATACATAAAGACGTTGTGAATTTAATGAATGAATAGTGAATATAAAGTGTATTTTCAAAAGAATAAGACCCAACTTGTTCAAGAATGAAAGCAATCTTCTCAGTTTTTGCCATGGCACCAAAAGTTTCCACCTGCAAAGATTAACAATTAAAAATGAGTGCAATAAAATGCATTCTCCTTTCTTTTTTTTCAAGAGGAGGGAGTGGGGCAAGGGAAGATAATATTCCATACTGACCGCAATTTCTTGCATCAAATCAGCAGCTTCAGCAATAAGCCCTTGCTCTTCCTTAATCTTTGCAAGTCTCTTGATTAACCGAGCTCTCTCAATTTCAACATATATCTAATGAATAACAGTGCTCATGAGTACTTTAAACAAAAAATCATTTAAGTTGAAATCACATAATCTGAATGGAGGCAATTAAAGATTTTTACAATAAGTTTACCTTCCCAGCAGAAACATTATTCAGTGTTTTAATAAGCTCTACACGAGTTTCAATATCCGGTGTCTGATCAATGTATTGCATCGCTTGTTGGACCATTGCAGTTACAGCCTGCCCATCAAACAGCCCAATGAGCAATAACAATTAAAGAAAATTACTTCTCGGAATGCAATCAACTGCAACTTGGAAAACACATTATCACGGAAAGCAACTAATATAGGATATGCCGATATCCCAACCACAGCAGTAATTTGCTGCCCTGAAAGGAAAAGAGATACCGGTAACTCTTAATCTGTAATATTGACCATAAATAATATACGTATAAGGAATCATAAGACAAAGATAGTTAAGTACACGTGCATACATGATCAAAGCTCTGTTTCTCTTGAAAAATGCTCAGTAGCACAAAAAATTAAAGGACGGCAATAACTAATTGGGCACTTTACTAGTACTATTTTAACAAAGACTCAACATTTTAAATGGATGGTTTCATTTGTAAACTTAAATATACACAATCACACAACAAAGATGTCAAAGAATAGGTTACCTGCTTGAGCTGACCACGACGTTTGGACAATACAACAATCTGATCATTGAGAGTCTTCCATGCACCCGCTTTAAAGCAGAGATCAAGAATGTCAATGGCGGCCTTCTTGGTTCCTGCTACATCACCAGCAAGCCTCATCTGCTTCTCTACATTCAGCAACTTCTCAATTTGGTAATCCAAATCACCTCCTCCTTCCTGAAATTCAACAATTCCACACAACACATAACAATTCAGGATCAGCAGAGACAATTATTAAAAGATTAGGGTTTTAGATCTGCGAAGAGGGGGTCCAAATGGCTTACCATTGTAAAGATCGAGTAGAAATGAAACACCTAGTCCTGGTATGGATGAAAGCTACCTGAAATAGTACCCGGCAATAAGATCATGACTAATGAAGCAAACATATTACATGACCAGATTAGTTTTAGTTCCACATTTTAAAGGGTCTATAAAATAACAAAATCTGAGCCATACAACACCCCACTTCATCCCTTTCGCTTCCATTTCCAACAATATCCCTCATGCATGGGTCAGTCTCACTCTCCTCTAGTCCAAACATATCGTAAGGAACTGAATTCAACTAATCTAAATTCCTTAATTGGCTAAGAAACACCAAAAGTAAACCCTAGACACTCATAGCCCAAATTCAAAAGTAGAATAAAAATTTTAAGCTAAAAATAAGCACAGTTCCATTAGAAATACAATGACAAGAAAAACCCATTACAAAAATCAACTGAAGTACCAAAAAAAAAAATCAAATATAAAAAGTCACAGGCCTGAAACCCTAAAATCATAGTTTTCAACAGAAGATATGAAGAGAGCATCCGAGTGAAAGAGTCAAAGGTCACAAAATCATTACAAAATTAAAACCCTAGATCGTTAGCAAACAAACCCAATCTCTACTTCAAGAATCTAAATTCGGAACCGTGCAGAAGGCCCAAATCGAAAACCAAGCAGATTTCTCAATGTATGATACAGCATTCAGAAAACCCTAAAAGTGCAATACTTGAGCATACCTGATGATACTTGAGATTTGAAAGAGAGATATTGAGAAACAGGCGAGGGAGGAGAGAGAGAAAGAGAGACCGGAGTGAGAGACACAAGTAAAAGACCAAAGAGGCCGATATTTTTCTTTCTTTTACTCGAAGACGTTAGAGTGAGGAATAAGTAAGGAATTTGGATCATGTAGGATCCTATCTGTATCATCCTGAATCAGATATTTGATCCTGGCCGTTGAAAATAATCCTACGGCTATGGAAAATTGATTTCTTTTAATACAATTTGATTTTTACCCGGACAAAACAAAAATGAAAAATTGTAAGGAGACTTTCTCAAAATGAGAGTTTTATATAAACTTTCTGTCACGTCACAGTTTAATGTCAATTATCATACCAATATTATAAAATATTATGTCAAAATATGAGATGACAGATAGTTCATAAAAATTCTATTTTTCAGAGAGTATACCGTAGTAATTCTCACAAAAAATTAGTGAAACAATTACAGCACGTAACAACAATGTTACTCGAAATTACATGATCGTCTTAGTTATTTGTGCTATAAATTTTGTGAGGCGTTGCTTTCAGTTATAAATATTGTGAAAGCAGTCAGATTAGTGCAGTACCTTTTATCCTTGTTTGCTTTCAGATTAAGCTCCTTGATTAAAGAAATAGTGGAAGTAGGGTTATCCCTGTTGACACGAAAGTTGTATATTGGCTTATATAATTGGAGTAATCTTTAAGTTATCTTCGTACTCCTAGCTTGTTAATTAGTCATCCCAATATTTAAGATAGTTTAGTACTACTTCTATTTTATACATTGTTTTCTAACAAGATTTGTAATTCAAGTAATTAACAAATTGCATCTTGATTCATCGTCTCTCCCCCAACAATCACTTGTACAAAGAAAAACATTTTTCTATATACTCATTTGATGATCATGGTTTGACATAAACTGGCCTTAAAACCCCACTTGATAATCATTTTCTTTGTTTGTGGCACAAAAAATAAAAACTAGAAAACAAACTAGTTATCAAACAAGTCCTGAGATATTTAACTTTTGAAATAAAGACTAAAATGTTTTTTTTTTTTTTTTTGTGCCTAAAGCATCTCATGATACTTTTGGAAGTTCCAAAAAACTAAAAGCTCTTCGAACAACGTTTGATAGAAAAAAATTAAAAAATTGAACGTACTTCTAATAAAGTGATTATGACAAAAGCACTTATGAATAAAAGTGCTTCTAAACAAGTAAATGTCACGAAGAAGTCACTTTTTTGTTTCGTTAGTTAACCAAAAACTTTCCGAACCCTTTCCTTTCTTTTGCACAAAAGAAATTTCAGTACATTTATTCTTTGCTCCTCTTGTCACTTGAATAAGTTTTTTTTTAACAAACGATATTATATACACTAACGGAAAGATGTGGGTTTAGCTTCAAATTGGGTTAATAATAATGTGGTTCAAATTCGCCTCTAGCGATAATCAAATCTAAGATCTCTTACTTACTAATAAAAAAAATTATTAAATCATAATACTAAGTCTCAAATTTCATTTAACTTAAAGCATTTGCCTTTTGCTCAAATTAGAAAGTAGCTGGAGTGGGTTAAGAATTAGGTGGCTCAGGTATCATTACTTTAGTAGTTTCCATTTCCTGTTGCAGCAGTACACAAACGAATGAATGAGTACTTCTGAGTACTGTTTTTTTTTTTTTTTTTTTTTTTTAATTTTTTATCAAGAATCCCAAACTTAGCTTCTTATTTTCTTTTCTTTTTTCCGAGAAACGATAAAGATCTTATTCAGTTAAATGGGAATATAATCGTATAGGATAACATTGCAGATTAGTTTGGAGATTCGTGGAACCAACAAGAATCCAAATCATAAAATATAATTCATTCTTGTTAGTTTAAGAAGCCACTGTATTTAGAGTCTGATCGAAGGACAGGTGATCTCAAGATCACCAATATTCGAAAAATATAAATGTAAAGTTCTTTTGAGGATTCTCCGAATGTTTAGTACAAGTCTAGTTTGTGCTTATTAAATATTTGATATAATACATGCTAGACATATCTCGACATATTACTTCAACAACACTTGACAAGTTATTTTAATATCGCTCATCAGACTACTTTGACATATGTCAATATCTGTTGACATGTGCACAACAAACCAACCAAGTGAATAAACTAATTCTTTTCATGCGCTTTGTGCTTTGTTCCTAATAAAAAAAAACTTGTATTTAGTACTGAGATCCCTATAAATTTCAAATTCTGAATCTGATAGAACGATTGGCTGTGACAAAATTTAGTGGTAGATTTTTACTTGGCCAGGAAGACAAACTTTCCCATCCACTTTAAGGTGTACGAGTCAGCGTTATATATATCTTGATCATTTTGAAATTATTAAATTAAATTACAAATATATTGAAATACTATTTCTGATTCCTAAATTTTTTTAGTGTAATTATTTTAAAGTCCTGAGGAATATTCGAATGTATGTATATTTACTGTTAGAGTCACGTCGACAAAAGTCAAGTCTTTGTCTCTCAAATAAAATTAAATCAAGCCACTAAAATGAAATTTTAATAAAATATTAGGATGCTTTAATAAAAGGGTAAATTACACTTTCATACCTCAGGTTTGGGGTCTATTTCAATTCTTTACAACATATTTAAAACATTTCGCTTTCATACCTTAAGTCCTATTTTATTTCAAAATAATAGCTCTGTTACATTTTACATCCATTGATCTGTTAAATACTGACGTGGCTGCCACATATATGCCACGTGGTTGCCAAATGTCTGCCACGTGGCAAATAAAATATTTTTCAATTTTTTAAAAAAAAACCTGAATTTTCTCAAAAAAAAAAGAAAAAAATTAAAAAAAAATGGTAAATTACACTTTCATACATCAGGTTTGGGGTTTATTTCAATTCTTTACAACATCTTCAAAACATTTCACTTTCATACCTTAAGTAGCATTTTATTTCAAAATAATATCTTCGTTACATTTTCCATCCATTGATTTGTTAAATGTTGACGTGGCTGCCAAATGTATGTCATGTGGCAAATAAAATAAATTTTTTATTTTTTTTTAAACCTGAATTTTCGCAAAAAAATTGAAATTTTTTTTTTTTGAAACCCACTATCTCTCCCCCCTAGCGACCCACATCCCTATCCCTAACCCAAAACCCAAAAAACCTGCTGCAACAGCAAGAAGAAGAAGGAGAAGAAGAAGAAGAAGAAGAAGAAAAAAAAAAAAAAAAAATACATGCAGCAACAGCAGCAGGTGGAAGAAGAAGGAAAAAAAAAAAACCCCAAACCCAATTCCCTCCCCCCTCCCGCGACCCACCTTCCCCCCCCCCCCAACGACCCACCTCCCTTCCCCCTGGCGCCGCGCGACCTCCTCCTTGTGACCTACCTCCTCCCCCGCCCTCCCCCCCAACGGGCGTCGCGCGACCCCCAGGATCTCGTGATTTTCAGTATGGGTGGGTTTTAAAAATACTTTGAGTTTGAGATGATTTTTGGACTGGTTTTGTGGTAGATCCACCTAATCTCAAGTGGAAATTTTGTGGGTGATGGGGGGTTTTTGGGAGGGTGATGGGGGGTTTTTGGGAGGGGTGATGGGGGATGGGAGAAAGGGGTGGCTCAGGTGGGACGAACTGGGGCTTTTTTTTTTTTTTTTTTTTTTTCTTCTCCCTCTTCTTCTTCTTCTTCTTCTTCTTACAGGTTTTTGGGTTCTAGGTGGGTTCTAGGTTAGGGTCGCTTTTTGGGTTTTTTTTGGGGGGTGGGGGGGGGAAGGCATTGGTTTCATTTTTTTTATTTTTATTTTTTTTTTGAGAAAATTCAGGTTTTTAAAAAAAAAATTAAAAATATATTTTATTTTCCATGTGGCAGACATTTAGCAGCCACGTGACATATATGTGGCAGCCACGTCAACATTTAACAGATCAATGGATGGAAAATACAACGGAGGTATTATTTTGAAATAAAATAGTACTTAAGGTATGAAAGTGAAATGTTTTAAAGATGTTGTAAGGAATTGAAATATACCCCAAACCTGAAGTATGAAAGTGTAATTTACCCCTTTTTTTTCAATTTTTTTTCTTTTTTTGAGAAAATTCAGATTTAAAAAAAAATTAAATATTTTATTTGCCACGTGGCATATATGTGCAGCCAAGTCAGCATTTAACAGATCAATGGATGAAAAATGTAACGGATGTATTATTTTGAAATAAAATAGTACTTAAGGTATGAAAGTGAAATGTTTTAAAGATGTTGTAAGGAATTGAAATATATCCCAAATTTGAGGTATGAAAGTGTAATTTACCCTTCTTTTTTTTCAATTTTTTTTTCTTTTTTTTGAGAAAATTCAGATTTAAAAAAAAATTAAATATTTTATTTGCCACGTGGCATATATGTGCAGCCAAGTCAGCATTTAACAGATCAATGGATGAAAAATGTAACGGAGGTATTATTTTGAAATAAAATAGTACTTAAGGTATGAAAGTGAAATGTTTTAAAGATGTTGTAAGGAATTGAAATATATCCCAAATCTGATGTATGAAAGTGTAATTTACCCTTAATAAAAAGAGTTTGGGTCAATTTTTTTAATAAAAAATCATTCACTGCTTTTATTTAATAAAAAAAAAACTTGAGATTTAATGAAAATAACAAAAGTAACATGCAATAGGCCCAAAAAATTTAAATTACACTGGCTGCTCATTTGACATTATTAATTTAAGAACCATCCCCATTTCCATTTTCTCTATGGCGTCCACCATTCCCACTTCTATTTTTCTTCTGCACAGTTCCCACAAACTAAAAATTTTACTTTTCAAATTCAATTTAGTAAATAAGGAACTTAGAGCAACTCCAGCGTGGGAAGCCTTCCCCCCAGGCTATTCGCTATTCAATCCAACTGGTGAACAGTAATTGTCCTTAATGAACAGTAATTGCCTTTTGCATCTCCACCGTTGCACTTCAATAGCCCTGGCAATAGACAATAAAATATTAGTATTTTTTTATTTATAAAATAATACAAAATAATTTTATTTGTAATTTCGGATAAGATTTTTAATCATTCTCGTTGCGCCACGTGTCATTATCCGAAAAGTTATAAAATAATACAAAATAATTTTATTTGTAATTTCAGATAAGATTTTTAATCTTTCTTGTTGCGCTACTTGTCATAAAATCCGAAAATACAATTATTGGTGATGGATTTCCGATAAGATTTTTAATCATACTCGTTGCACCACGTGTCATTATCTGAAAAGAGAATTATTGGTGATGGATTTCCGATAAGATTTTTAATCGCACTCGTTGCGCCACGTGTCATTATCTGAAAATACAATTATTGGTGATGGAAAAAAAAATTGGATTGAAACTTTGAAGGAAAGATAGGAATGTGGTTGAAACTAGTTGAGAAAATATGAAATTGTGGTGTAAGGTAGAAGATAATGAGAAGGTATTTATAGAAAAGTAAAATCAATTTTTTTTTCATTTTTTCATTTTTTTTTCTGATTTATAATAATTTTTTATATTTTTTTAAATTTTTATTCACCTAATTAATCTCTGCCGTTGGATTAAAAAATTTGAATTTCCAACACTCCAGATTGTGCCACATGGCACAACGGTAACATTTCAGAATTTTAAATTGTTTTTTTTTTTTTAATTTACATAGCCTAATAACGTGGGCCGTTGATCTCAGATCCAATTGCTGAAATTAAATGAGGTTTTTAATATTTTTTTTACCTTTGAAAATCCAACGGTCCATAAAATATAGCCGTTGAAATCCAACGGACATGGGGCAGCCACGTGGCCTCCCCAACGGTAAGAAATCTGAGTGGGTCGCGGACCCCATTTCTGAATTTATGTCTCCTGACGCGCGCCCACGCGCGCTTGAAGGCCACGCGCCTGACAGAAAAAAAATAAAAAAAAGGGCTAACGTCGCCCTGACGTCACACCCACTTCGGGCTCTCGGGCTAGCAACTCATGCCAGGCCTCTCCCTCGGGTTGGGCCTGTCCCTCGGGCTACCACACGCTGGACCAAATCAATCGGGCTCTCTGGCCTTGTTCGCAGGCCTGTCCCCAGAGCAAAAGCTCCCGGTAGAGTTGCTCTTACACTTCCACTCCATACATATATATCAAAAAGAACAAAGCTCTTCCCAAAAAGAAAATAATCTACATGTTAAAAAATAAAATAGGTAATGTAAGTGATGACCTGTCTTGATGGTTAAAGTTATATTGTCAACTTATGCCGTTGCAGGTTTAAACTTTTATCCCCTTAGAATAAATTAGTATATGATATTGCTTGTACTAAAAAGAATAAATAATTAGTATAAAAATATCCCTTGTACTAAAACAAAAATTACACATCAAATTAAAATTAACAATACCCCATCAATTATCTTTTTTTTTTTTTTTTTTTTTTTGAACGACATCGATTATCTTTTATATCAGCAAATCAATTATGTTGGATTACAGTTTTACAAGTCGCTTTGTCATATCCCAGCAATAACCTAAAAACAAATCAGCAAAAATGCCTTGGTATCATACTAGAAATGTGATACTTTACGATTCCTTAAGTAATAAAAAATCAAATAGCTCAAATATTTTCATAAGTAAACAAAACTAGCAATTATAAACAAATGAAATGTGACAACCCGTTCCAAATTTTACGTTTTTATTTTATTTTAAAAGCGTGAATTTACAAAAATGCCATAGAAATAAAGATTTTGACTTATGTTGACCATCGTCTAGAGAGACGTATGACTTATTCTTTTAACATATTCTCATAGTACTGTTGGAAATGTGCCCTAAAACCAATCATATGATGATACTTTATGGACATTTCACATGTTAAACTAATCTAGTTTAATATTAAGGGCAAACATTATTGTTTGAGCCGTCTCATATAAATGTTATATGCTTAAACGATAAGTCCAAGGAATATGTGATTGGAAGAATGCGATCTAAAGAAGTTATTCATGAGACCATTCTTTCGTTGACACATCCTAAACGTTCCTGATCATAGGATTGTCAATTGGGCATTGACAGTCCGTTAAGATCAGTACGTGCTATGTCTTCTCTCAGGGAGAGTGACTAGTCTCGAGTCATTGGTGTGTGTGACATCAAAACAAGTACGTAGGTGCTCAATAGAGAATGAGTTCACTGAACACGATCAACGAAGAGTTCTCATATTCATGTCACATGAGAACTCATGGTTGGGATAATGCAAATTAGTCTTTTGACCTGAGGCATCACAGTTGTCTTGTGGTTAGGTCCTTAATCTTTGATTATGTCAAAGTCACTCCATCAGGAGGGTGTCCACGGCATCGTTGGGGTTAAGCCACTTAGTCATGGAGGCAAGTGAATGCGCAACAAGGGATCTCTAACCTTCAAACTGTTTGAGGGAGAATACTCTATGATATGATTAAGAATCTTTGGCCAAAGTATGAATGAGATTTAGGAATGTGTTCCAAATCACATTCAAGGTAATCATATAAGCACAAGACTCACATTGGATAGTAGACATGAATAAACTATCAAACCAAACAATGTGGTCAAGAGTATTGTATTAGAGAAAGACCGTATTGCATTTGTAATCCTAAAACTGAATAGGTTATCCACCTCTTCTGATTAACTTGGGTAACCATGACATGCTGCTAGGCGTCAACCATGGTTTGTGGAAGCCCTAAAAGTGTATTATCACTAACGGGAGAATTGAAAGTAAGTTTCAATTCACAATCAATTTGAAAGAGTTTGAATCGCCCACTGCCTCGCTAAAAGGAACCTAATGGATCGTACACCATGTAAGGTAGAGATTGAAGATTCAACGGAGATGAGTAAGAATAATTAAATGGTTTAATTATTTATGGCAATGATTAATTAATATGATTATTAATAAAACGAATAAGTTCGTTAAAAGACCTCGGGATAGTTTTGGACCTTAAGGCCCAATGGGCTTCGAACGTCAAGTCCATTGACTTAAGTTGTGTGACAACTTAATGAATAATGATTCACAAAGGCCCAAATAGCCCAATAAATCCCATGTTAAAGAAGGAGTGGTTTTGGACTTATTTACAAGTTTGCCACTCAAATGAATTAAGGAATAAGTATGACTTTATAGCCAAAATTCATTAAGGGTTGTTTTTGGGGAAAGGATGAGAACACAAGCTCTCCTTTCTCTCTAAAATTTCGGCCACCTTGGAGGGATCATCTAGCAATCAAACTCCTCCAAGGTCACTCATTTCTTCTAGAATATGCCTTGGTGTGGAGACTTAGAGGTTTTCAATTTTGGGAACTTGGAGAAACCTTTTCATCCATCCAAATCCATGGATCTAAGATGCAAGGAATGAAGGCCCTCTCTTTGGGTGATTAGCCTTTGCTTATGCAAAGAGGAATCTACAAAGGTATTGATTTCTCAACTCACTTTGTTTTGAGTTGAGTCTTGGTTCACCTATCTACTAGGCTTTGAAGTTCATGGGTTAAGTTTTGTTTTTGAGTGCATATAAACATGATTCCGCCTTTTAATTGTTAATTGCATGTTGTTGATGTTGCTTAAATGAACTTGTTTTTCACAAATCTTCCTTCAAGTACTTGTTGGTGTGAACGCATAGGTGAAAGCCGTTTGCGAGTCCGGATTATAACAGTATAGTTATGGACATTTGAAATTGGTTATTTAAATATTTGAATTCCCACCTTGTGGGATTAGTGGACCAATTAAATTAAAGGGACAAGGAACCAATTAGAAGAGAGGAGGAAAGCCTGCAGCCAATCAGAAAGAAAGAAGGAAAAAAAAAAAAAAAAGGGAAAGCTTCCCGTGCCCGACCTGTGTGACCACCCATTTTCCAAGGCCGATTCCGGCCAACTCCGATGGAATTTTTCGACGCCACCACCACCATCTTGAAGCTCTCATTCCCCTCTAAAATACCCACCCAAGAACCACCTTGATTAACCACAGTATGTGGCGGTTTGAGGCCACGAAAGTTGGCGGTTCTCACGGTGCTCCGGGCACCCTTTTTGATTTTCCGGCAAATTGGCAAAGTGATGGCCGATGCCACCACTTGGGCTGTGTAGCCCATCATCCCAGGAGCAAAAGCCAACCAACCTTGACCCCGTTGGACCACCGTAGAAGACGAATCGACACCGGGAAGTTTTAGGCACCCGCCGGCTTTGTGGGCAAAATTGACCGTCTTTCGTCCACTTTTGGACTTCGTGGCAGGGACCAATCATTCAGGACGCCTCGATGTGTGCGCTAGAGAATCATAGCGTGAACTCCAGGTGAGTGGATCTTTCCTTTTTATCGTACATATTATTGAGAGTTCTATCGACACTTTTAAATTGATTAGGTATATTACCGTCATATATAATTATTGTGAATGCTTGAAGTACTATATGAACTACGAATGGCTTGATCCCTGTTTAGGGTACGTAGGCAGTCTAACGAGACGTTAGATGCAACCATAATATATTTGAGACAAAAGCCTTATTTGGGAAATTGAGTAACGCGAAGGAAATTGGTAAAGGCAAGTTTTAGTTTTGTGAATTAGTTAGCTAAATTAGTGTTAATTGGGTTGTCATGGATAATTATCCTTGAAAATAAGTAGTTCGGGAGTAGGGCGTTATTGATTGTACATTTCACACCGTATTGTTTATAATTGAAAATGCTACGGCATGGTTGAGTATTAGATTGCATCATGGTATATCCATATGTATATTACTTGCATATAATTTTTGGGAATGCTTTCAAGTGCAAAGGTGAACGCAGGACACCCAAGTAAGTTCAGGTGAGTTTATGGTATTAGTTGAATCGATTGCGTTATAGCATGACTACATTTATGTGTTAGGCAACTCCGATACTGTCGTACTGGTTGCCATGAGTTGCACATGTTACATTGAGATGCATTGAGAGCTCATAAACCTGCACCCCGATGTTAGTGCTCCCGCCCGTGGCCAGGGCACAATCTTTCACGTGATGTTCACCTCTCGCACCTTACGCTCACCTTGGACTCAAGGTAGGTGCACAGGCTTGTCGTACATACCACTATAGGTGGTTCCGACTCGTAGGTGACCCACGATTATTCTCCCAGTTTTCACGTGATCATAGCACTTGAGCGTACTTATTTACACCCAGTCCTGTCGTACAGACCACTAGAGGTGGTTCCGACTCATGTGCAGGGATGTTTGATGAGCTATAGATTAAGTCGTTCAAGTCACTATAGGTGACTCCCGACTTGTATGCTAGTATTGATTGATGAGATATGGATACCTGCACCCCGGTGTTAGTGCTCCCGCCCGTGGCCAGGGCACAGTCCTTCATGTGATGTTCACCTCCCGCACCTTACGCTCACCTTGGACTTAAGGTAGGTGCACAGGCCTATCGTACAGACCATTATAGGTGGTTCTAACTCGTAGGTAACCCACGATTATTCGCCCAGTCTTCACGTAATCGTAGCACTTGAGCGTACTTATTTACACCCAGTCCAGTCGTACTGACCACTAGAGGTGGTTCCGACTCGTGTGCAGGGATACTTGATGAGATATGGATAAGTCGTACAGGTCACTAGAGATGACTCCCGACTTATATGTTAGTATTGATTGATGAGATATGAGTACAGTCGTACGGGTGACGTTAGGTGATTCTGGCTGATGTATCATTTTATATTGATTAAGTTCATTTGGGCCTACTTGTTAATGCATTGTAGAGTCTATGGACATGGCATACTCGTGGTTTTGGCCATTTTTGAGCATAGTTGGATATATATATATATATATATATATATATATATGTGTGTGTGTGTGTGTTGTACTGTCTTATAGAAAACGATAAGGGAATTACAGTGAGGGGTTATTACTGATAGAAAGGTAATAGTTTTGGGAAGCTTGGTTTTACTGTTTACTCACACTTTTTGTTTTGTACCACCCCTTCAGGTTTTAACTGCTGAGTTCGTATCGACGAGGATTTATGGCTAATCTTAGTATTGGTGGCTACTTTTAAGGGTATGATTCTTACCAACATTACTGTACTTTACTTATACTCTGACATCGTGTGTGAAATGGGTTCGCTCCCACTCGTAGCGCACTCTGGTATTTAGACACTGTTAGGTTCAAATTTATTCACATTTTATACACTATCACACTTTATGGCTTCGTCACCTTCCAGGTGTCGGCCAACACAGCTCGATTTGGGGTACTAGTGAACATTCTGGGTCGGGGTGTGTCATGAAAAGTCTCCAAAATCTAAAATCTTCGAACTGAACACTACCATTGTATTTATAACTAAACACTAATTATTTCTAAAACTGAACTATTTTGCTATGGTTCTAGAAATAGTATTTATTTGTTCCCTTTCAGAAATAATGTGAGTTATTTTGGTTCAGTTATAAAAAATAGTGTGCAATTTTGTTGTAGTTCCAGAAATAATGTGGGTTATTTTGGTTCAATTTCAGAAATAGTGTTGGTTACTTTGCTGTAGTTTCAAAAATAAATTTATTTTGTTTCCTTCCAGAAATAGTATGAGTAATTTTGGTTCAATTTCAGAAATAAAGTGAGTTATTTTTTAGTAGTTTCAGAAATAGTATGTATTTTGTTATATTACAAAAATAATTTGGGTTATTTTGCTGTAGTTTCAACAATAGTGTTTATTTGTTCAATTCTAAAAATAGTGTGAGCTGTTTTGGTTCAGTTTTCAGAAATAGTGTGTGATTTTGTTGTAGTTTCAAAAATAGTGTGGATTATTTTAGTTCAGTTTCAGAAATATTGTTGGTTATTTTGCTGACATTTTAGAAATAATGTTTATTTTGTTCATTTCTAAAAATAGTATGGGTTATTTTAGTTCAGTTTCAAAAATAGTGTTTTTTTTAGTAGTTCCGGAAATAGTGTGTATTTTGTTCATTTCTAAAAATAGTCTTAGTTATTTTGGTTCAGCTTCGAAAATAGTGTGGATTATTTTGTTGTAGTTCCAAAAATAGTGTGAATTATTTTGGTTTAGTTTCAAAAATAATATTTATTTGTTTCCTTCCAGAAATAGTCTGAGTTATTTTGGTTCAGTTTCGAAAATAGTGTGGATTATTTTGTTGTAATTCCAAAAATAATGTGGATTATTTTTGTTCAGTATTAGAAATAATAAGAGTTATTTTACTATTTCTTAACTAAATACTAACTATTTCTTGACATAAACATGGATACTATTAATATTTCTTTAAACTAAAGACTCATTCTCACCAATTACTCACCAATGACAAAAATTTGCAATGTTATGAACTAAAACCCTTCAAATTTTCCAACTTTATGAGCAAAAACTAGCATTAGTAGATTCAAAAGTTCAGAACTCCTTTACATATAAATAGTTATATTTCTATAACTAGACATTTTCCTTTTCTTCTTAATATTTCACTTGCATTTCCACTTCTGCACCCAATATTGTATCTCCGTCCCAACAGTTCAGATCAATTTAGTATAGTGTAGCATATTGCTTACATAAAATAAATAAATAAATTCACCTACATTTTTCTTTTTCTGATTTGCATTTTCACATGCATGTGGCTGCAACCAAACAAAAACACCGAAACATGGACATGGATAAAAGAAAATGGGGATTATTTCCAGGGAAATCAACAATTGTAGAGTTTGAATTTGAACACTGATTATTTCTTAAACTAAATACATGTATTATCATTATTTTTTAAACTGAACATTGACTATTTCTTGAACTGAATATTGACTATTTCTAAAACTGAACACAAGTACTATTACTGTTTTTTAAACTGAACACTGACTTTTTCTACAACTGAACACGGGTACTATCATTATTTCTTGGGAGTTTTAACGAAAATCCCACGGTACTGTTCACTTTAACGAAAAACCACATTTTTACACTAAAAAGTCAATCATTGTACTATTCACTTTACCCTTTATTTTGTCCTTATCGTTAAAACTCAAAGTTTTCAAGCCATTTTCATTAGTTTTCCTTTATTTCTTACACTGAAAGTTCGTACTATCAGTATTTCTAAACTAAACACCGACTTTCTAAAACTAAACACTGACTATTCTTAAACTGACTGGTATTATCAATATTTCTTAAACTGAACACTGATTATTTCTTAAAATAAACACTAATACTATCAATATTTTTTAAACTGAACACTGACTATTTCTTAAATTGAGCACTCATTATTTTTTTAACCGAACACTAGTACTATCACTATTTCTTAGTGAACACCCTAACCCCACAAGTAGGTAGCAACTCTCTAGTTTGGGGCTGCAATTTGTAGCATTTCCTTTTGTTTTGCGAGGATTTTAAGCCATCATCATGTACAAGAAATCTCAAACCAACTTCCCATTTTCAAATCCTAACAATCCAAATCTAGTAACGAGTAATGCCAAATTCATGACAGTCAAGTCTCTTCACTCCATTCTAATGTAAGCACAAACAAAATTTCCACTCAGTCTCAAATTCCAGCACAATAAAACTTACATGCAAGAACGTCAAAGTTCGGATATGTCAAACTATTGCTTTTGCTATGTGAAAATATTAAAACGACAACACGGTCGCGTCACAATTACATTTAAGCTTTCCTCGTTCCCAATTAAAAATTTGGTTTAGTGACCTACGTCAACAGTGTTCCCACAATTACAGTGACCCAAGTGTACTTTTGTTGTGTATCAGAATGCTCAAAGGATAACTGGAGCCGATTTTAATTGTCACAGTGCTTGAAGAAAAAATAGATAATGATGCATGGAATGCCATTTTACCCCATTTTCAATTTTCACTTTTCACCCCAGTAGATAAATCTTAAATTTAATTTTGAAATAAAATAAGTCATGAAATGAACCTTCGACAAATGTATCATCAACCATCAACTACTACAAATGTATCATCAAACTGCCAAATTTTCAGATATAAACAGCCATTTAGCAATTTGTTTTAAGCCCTTAATAAGCTAATAAACTTGACACTTAACAATTCTTTGTTTCTATGTACACAATAGACATGGAAATGTAAACATCATATGCAATGAGTTATGATGATAAATTAGATGATAGATTATCATGTTGTGGCCGGGAAAGCCGGTGATATGATGAACTCTATCTGAGATCATTATCGACCAGTTTGGTTTTCCCCTTTCGGTCTGGTTGGCAACAAGTTCAATGCCTAGTTGCCCTTTGTCTCCGGCCCAAATGCATATAGTATCCCTGACTCGGTGAGTGAGAAGTGTGGGCGTTCCAGTATATGGAATTGGTGGGATCGATCAGTACAACCTGCTCATTCACTTGCTTCAACGATGTCACTGGGTAGCTCCGGTGCCAACACATTTGCATGTCTATTTCTCTGTAAGAGACGCAACACACGAGATAAGAGTAAACTGACCTGAAAGGTTTCGAGATCATACAAATGAGCAATACTAATCTTCATATAAAATTTAATGCAAATACTACAATAACAAAATTGGTTTGGATTTATCAAGGAACAAACATGAAGATATCAAAATGAGTGATATCGAATGCTTTAGGAAAAAATAGTTTGGACAAGGCTCCCAATATTCGCTTTTCTTTTTTTATTTTATTTTATTTTATTTTATGTTAGTAACATTCTCAATTGAATAAGATCCTGGAACACCTCTATTTGGTTCCGTAAAAGCTTTTTGTTCGATGTAAACAGAAAGCTATCAAGGCAAACTAATAAAAACATACAATCCTTACATATGCCATTTGGTTGACAAGCCAAAGCAAGAAGGTAGCAGTATCCAGCTGCAATTTTCACCACAGGTACATTCTCAAGTGCTCCCAATAGAGGATGGGGCTCAACATCGGTTGGCTCGGTTAGGTGGCCGAGTTTGCCATCGTTGCCCCAAGAAAATGTATAAATCCTGCCTTCTCTTGGCAACACAGCCATGAAGAAATTCCTAATTGCAGCTTGTACCACAAATATGTCTTTTAAAGACTCAACCAACAGTGGAGTAGTCACCTCAAACAGTAAACGAAAATAGTCTCACAATGGTCATGTTAAATAAAACTGAAACTGCAACAGCTTGTGAATAATGTTACCAATTGTTGGAATGGTGGTCTGTGATCTCTTCGCACTTGAGCTTGTACAAGACTGTAGTTTTACTTCCAGCATCGATACCGACCATACGAAGTTGCATTTCCTTCATAGCAAAAAGCCAACCGATCAATTTGGTGAAATACAACCCCATTTTTTCAAGTTTCAGCTGAATTCAGAATCCATAAGTCAGATACCGGTTCATCTAACATTAAGCCACAAACTTTCAACTTTAATTTTAAATCAAGTTACGAGATTTCATCAAAATCCAAATATACCAAAAAAGCACATAAAAAATCCTTGCCCGACCTACAATTCTCCTAAAGATCTAAAATTTCATCAAAATCCAAACAAGCACGGGAATATTAAGCCTAGCACTAAACCCAAAAGCTACTAATCAAATTAAAATAAAAAAATACATTCAGACCTAAAATTTCATACAAAAATGAGGACCTAAAAGCTACTAATCCAAAAAGAATGAGATGCATATCTAAATTGAAAAACATATCCAGATTCAAAAATGCGGAAATTACATGGTCAGCCGGAGAGCAAGAGGAAATGGGAGCTTATTGATTTGACGAAGAAGAAGATTAGCAGATGGGTTGATGAAATGAGAAAATTACATACATGAGAGAGTAATCTGTCCACCTTTTGCTCTCTTCGTCCGAAGCGAAAATGGACAACACAAACGGGCCAAGCTGACGTTAGGCGTAAAATTGAAACCTTGATAAATTATTTTGTTTGGACCAGTCTTATTGGCCTGGTTTGATGTTGGGTTTTATCATAAGGAAAATTTAAAAAAAGTTTTAAAAAATTTAGTTTTAATGAAAAATGACAAATAAAGGTGTAGCGAATAGTACCAGATAAAGCTAAAAATGTGATTTTTCGTTAAAAATGAACAGTACCGAGAGTGTTTCATTAAAACTCTCTTTATCCTAACCATTAAATAAAGTTATTACATAATTTTTGGTTAAAAATCAGAATATTAAAGTCATTTTTCATTAGTTTTCTTAAAATATCATTGATTGGTTATTCAATAAGTTGAGAGATTTTCAAAATTATTTTTTGGTGACTTTGGATGCAATCCCTTTATCAACGTTCTTCGATTGAAACCTTGTTAATTTTTAGTTTTTTATTGGGGTCTCTGAAATTAATACAATAATGCATTTCTATGTAGGTTATTATAATTTTAAATTAAATTTGATATTTGTAGTTACTTATATTAATGAGATTTTAAATAAAATTCATGATTTTAAATAAAACCCATTTTTGTCATTACTTATATTAATGACATTTTACATACAAAAAGTTGGTACATTTTATACAAAAAAAGGTGGTACAGTTTAGATGAAAAAATTGGTACATATTATATACAAAACAATGGGTATATTTTAGGGTAAAAAAATAAATACATCTTACATTAAAAAATGGGTACATTTTACATAAAAAATGGTACTTACAAAAACAAAATTGGTATATTTTACATATAACAAAGTGGAACATTTTTAAAGATAAATGGGTACATTATCAATAAATTATTGGTGCAAAAAAAAAAGGTTTAAAAAATGTGTAAAAATAAAAGTTTGAAAAATATGGACACAAAAATAAATTAATATATGGGTACAAATTAAAACTGAAAAGAAAATTGGTACAATTTAAAAAAAAAAAAGGCTGCAAATTAAAATGGGTACAAACTCAACATAAACATATATGATACAAAATTTAGCCATAAGTGTGTATGTGTGTATAATATCAAATGTTTCTAATACTAAATGAATATATTTAGAAATAAAATTTAATTATTTTGGCATGTAAAATATTTTGTTATGGAAATAATTAATGATTTTTATTAAAACCCAGGGACCTTAATCAAAAATTGAAAATGAATAAGGTTTTAATTAATGGAGTTGAAAAATAGGGATGAGAACCTAATTTCTCCTTTTTTTATATATATATAAATGAAAAAGAATAAAATATTTTCAATTCCTTTCCGCGAAATTCATCAGAAACTAATTAGAATCGAACTCTTGTCATAGACCTAAGAGAAAGAGGTGCAAATGCATCACTAAAACTATAGCCCCATCCCCCACATTAAAAGCATTGTATTCATACATAAGACAATAGAAAGAAAAAAAATGTACAACCTCCTTAGTCGCAGTCTCATAAAATCAACCTCATATACGACATTTGCACTTTGTTATTAGATCAACGAATCAAGGAGCTTTCATTTGGAACACTCAATAAGATAAATGAATGTTAAAATATCTCACATTGATCTAACTCCATTTTAACTAATACCGAGACATTTCGTGATAAAATCTCAAACTTAAACCATCTCCAATGGTTGGGCTAAAAGCCAAATTTTTTAGCCCGGAAAATTTAGCTTTTAGCCCAGAAACAACTTTTCTGCTCCAACCATTCTAGCCTAAAATTTTAGCCCGAGATTATTAAAGAATGAATTTAGGCTATTTTTTTTGTTAAATTATTATTTTTTAAATAAATATGTAGACTATCGTAAATTAATTTTATGAACATTTTAATCTAAAAAAATTTAAATTCCGATAAATATTGGGTAGAGTCCACTCCGATTTCTGGGCTAAATTTTGGGAGGAATTTGGCATTGGTTTAGCATTTAGCATTTAGCCCAAAATTTCCCCTTGGGTTGGAGTGGGTTTGGGGGGAATTTTTGGGGGGTAATTTGGCTTTTAGCCCACCATTGGAGTTGGTCTTAACAAATTGTGTAAATGGTAATTACCAAGTTAGAGATAATATTAATTGGTATTGTTGATAGTAAGTTTGTAGCCCATCTCTTTGATAATTCTACAATGTACCAACAAAAAAAAAAAAAAAAAAAAATTCTTACAAGTCTCAATAATTTAGCACAAAAGGATCCAATCCCATATGGTCCACAATCATTTGGATGGTTTCCACCTGTGAATGGGGGGAAGAGTTAAGTTTTACACATAAAAGGATAGGAAGAAGGAAAACGAATCCAAAAAGCTTTCAAAACACTCATTGACTATCCTTAGAATCCATGGAAATTGGACCCAAAATCTCTTACTCAATTCATTTGTTTTTTCTTTTGGGGTGACAAAATGTGAAACAAGTATAAATCAAGAATTCTAAAACAAGGTCTTTTGTACAATCAATCCCAATAAAAGTAATTGGCAAAGAGGACCGAAGTCACAATGTTAAACAATATGAAGACTAAAGAGCAATGCAAGAATAATCACACAAATATCAACTCATAGTTCCCAACTTAGGTTCGATTAGTGTGTCTGTCCCGTTACATTTGAGTTTGAATCATTATCATTATTCTTAATCACAACAATTAAAATACGCATGATATTGTCAAAACAAAAAACATTTAACACTTGATCATACTGGTATCCGAGCTTGAACCATACTTTGGCGCTCACTACTATAATCACAAGTAGAATATGTGAAATGCTACAACTCATAAGTGTTGGGTAACGACGTTAAAAAAAATATTACTCCACTACTAAAATCTGTGTAAATCTCTACTTCTCCATGCTTCTAGCTTATATACACATATGCAATGGGTCGTTACTTTCAAATTTCACCTATAAATTTACCAAGCCCACCTATACTTTTACCTCTCGTTCTCTCCACATCAGCAATTCAGCTCCAAAAAACGAAATTTACAGAAATGAACCACAATCTGGGAGTGGCGCTAGCAAAACCGATGAATGAGAGAATGATGATAGAATTGATTGAATTTACCAATCATACCCCTGCAAGCCACCGAAACATCTCGGATATCTCTTCTCCGACGCGCTCTGTTTCCAAGCTCGAATCGCCGGCGATAGACACCTCGCTCCGGCAGCTACTTCCAGTGTAGAATCTTCCAGAGCTCCGAAATGACATATCTCGGGACGAGAGGGTGCTGGACAGTTGATCAATGTAGTCTTTGAGCCAGCTTGACCTTCCCGAGCCGACCTCCGCGGCTAGGATCAACGGTGGAATTGGCGGTTCCGGCTCTGCCACTGCCAAGACGACCTCATCTTTCTCTCGTTCAGCGTTGCTCAGCCGCACTTCCGACGTCTCCTCGTCTGCAATGTAATCGAAGGAGCCGACGGAGTGGGAGTGTCGATTGGAGGAATTCGTCGTTGTCGTCTGATTGTTGTTGCGGAGGCTCACGTTCCCGATTTCGAGACGGAAGCGTCCGCTACCGTTCGCTGTGGCTGGTTCGGCATTGGAGGAGACGAGCATCATGAGCTCGGCGTCGGAAGCGGCGATCGAGGAGCGACATAGCGGACAAGTCTGCTGCGACTGTAGCCACGGGTCGATGCAGACGGAGTGGAAGGTGTGGCAGCAGAGCGGGAGGAGGTGGACCTCGTCGCTGGGCTCGAATTTCGACAGACACACGGCGCAGTCGGTGGAGATGGTAGAGGAAGATCGGCGGGCGATGGAGGAGAAGGTGTAGAGAGGGAGGGAAGGAGAGGTATCGGGATTGATTCGGCAAGTGGATATGCGGCGGGAGTCGGAGAATGAGTCGGAGGGTGAGGGAGCAAGGCGACGGATGCACCGGCGGTTGAGGTGGCGGAGGATGAGGCAGATTGAGGCCACGAGTGTGGCTGCGAGGATGACGATGATGATCAGGAGGTTCGGGCTTAGGGTTTTGAAGGAGGAGGAGGGTTTTCGGTGAGGTAGTAATGGCGGTGACGGCGCTGGTGATGCTGCTGTTGTTTCCGACATTTTAGAGAGAGAGAGAGAGAGAGAGAGAGTGAATAAATTCCTTGTTTGTTTTGGGTTTTTATTTCGGAGACTGGGAGGGGGATGGTACCAGTCCAGAGTAAATGCGCGCAGGTTTTTGAAGAGAAAGGTAGGAAGCAGGAGGAGGGTACTGGAGTTACAATTATGCCCCTCTTGTTGCCGGGAAGTTATGATTGTGCCCCTCTGTAGGTATGAGAATATGATTTGACTTGCGTTTGATGGTGGTTTTTTTTTTTTTACACAAACGATGCCATAGGTTAAACTGATAGTTAAAGAAAAAGGAGATGGTTAGAGATTGAGTGTAAAAATTATTGTTTTTCGTTATTGCAGTAATGCGTCTTCTGCTTATGTTAGTGTTTTACATGTTGGATTTCATTGGATTATTGTAATTGGGATGGTTCCCAACAATTGCTTGTGTCATTTTCCTCGATTCATTTTTTTCTATTTTTCTAATTAAATTTGATTTTTACTGGAGATTATTATAAATTTAATCATTATTAACCATAAAGGTTTTAGTCATACCCATATGGAAGTTTCGCTGAAGATTAAACTTTTGTTGACTCTAAAAATTACAAAACCTACGTGGCGCGCAGGCCGAGTAACTAATAAGCTAACTAAGTCCTTTGGTTGAATGCGGGGCGTGCTAACTTGTCGGCCGAGGAGTAAAATTTGTTGATGTTGCGTTGAGCACGTTGCTGAGTTCTTTACCTTGCAACTGCGACCGAGGAAGGAACACTCTCGGTCTTCGGGTTCTAGAGCCTGAAGACAAGGCTGCTAGTTCTGCGAAGTTCACAAATCGTCGGTGCCTGATTCGGTCACCATGATTATATTCGTAAGAGTACAAGCACGTCGAATCGACACCAGACTATACGGACACAAATATTCAAAGGTGATGTATGCCTTGATGGTAAAGGTGGTTTAGCCGTCAGAATGCCGAACTCTGAATCTCACTTGTGAGTATTCGATCATAAAATCACTCGGCGTCCAATACGCCAAATTTCGTAGCTCGTAACACCTTACTTCGCTGAAAAGGCTAATAAGGTGACCTCCGCCAACAAGGATTCGAAAACCCTTCTCAGCCGAGACTTGGATAGGTAACCAGTCGCCCTCGACGCAGTGCTGTTTATCCAAACTGAAGGTGCTCCTCAGTCGGCTGATTCTACGGCAACAGTGATGTTTATCCAAACTGAAGGTGTTCGCCGGTTGCCTCCACAGTACTGTTTATCCAAACTGAAGGTGTGTTGGCGAGAAAAAGAAAATAAAAATCTCAAGCTGTTTGAGAGGTTTTGCGCAGGGCAATTGTGTGTTGAATTGAAGGTCCTCAATTGTTGCATGATTTCTTGTATTTATAGCACCAACTCCTTGAGATCGAATTAAACTCCTACCTGGATTGGGAGTGTTTGCTTCGTTCCAACTTTGCTTCGAACAACCCTACTCCCATTAGGACTTGGAACTCACCCCCCTTTGGGGCTTTATTCATTGCTGGTCAAGAATCCTAGTTGCACGAGGACTTCCTTAACCTTCTTTGCTTATCTGGACTACTTCTTGCGATATGACTCGACCATCCCTGCTAAATGGCCCAGAATCATCAGGCAACCCATAGTATTTTTGACACGGCTTTGGGCCGAGCACAAACCTACACTCAGCCCAACAATATTATTTTGGGCCCAAACAACTTTCCACGTTTAAAATGTTTTGTTACATAAGATTATATTTGGAGAGGATATGCAACATAGACATATAACAGTAATAAATGACGTATCATTTATTTCAACCGAGATGACAAAGCTGACATGAAAAAAAAAAGCTAGCTGGCATAGACAAAGAGATTTCAAATTTGAAGCTGCATTCAAATATGGTTTTTGTTATTTCCAAAGGCGAATCATTTGCTTTACCTTAATTGCTAACATACTTAAGAATTATTTTATTATTTTTAAACCAAAAGCAACCCAACTTTTATTATTTTTGTTTAAAAAAAAAACATAAATGGAGCAATAATTCTGGTAAATCGGATGGAATGAAAATATTGATAATATGTCAAATTACTAGTCAGCTATCAAATTAAAATTTGATATTTTAAATATGACATCTCTTTTAGAGACGCTCTTAAACCTTCTAATTATCATTAATTATCTTTCATAGATAGCCCACCTTTTATTTTTTGATACAAGCGACTATGGATGAGAGATTAAAACACGAACTCGGATGCAAAGGTAAGTATAATTAACCACTAGACCTGAAGTCTTTGTGGTTACGACACTAAACCAAGTATCATTTTTTTTAATTTCAAGAATGAAAACTAATGAGAATAATTAGATGAGGGCGTCTGATCCACGTTCATTTGTATAACACTTCGCACAAAAGCATAAAACCCTATAGGTTAGTTCATTAAATCTCAATTTGGTTGTCTGGTATAAGAGCTGCACTCGTCAAGCTAACCACGTGTCTTTTTCTTGAACTTCATCAATTGCATGTCTTTCGTTTTCAAATAAAGTTTGCCTAAAAGGAAAAACCGACTAAAGCCAATTACTTCAAGTAACATTGTTACATGGCAGTAGATGGAACTTAGAATTAGTGGTCGCAAATCAACTTATTGGATTGTTAATGCGTACCAATTAAGACTTGTTTAATTTGAAATCACCATAATATAAGAGTGACATTAGTAGTGATGATGATGATGTAAAGTGAAATCAAATTAAATGTCTTAATATGTACCTATTAACAACCCAATGAGTTAATTTGACACATCTACTTAGAATCACAACCATTTGATCTGAGAGGAGCTACTACAAAAAAATGTTGGATTAAGTAGCAACCAAACAACGCTGGATACTTTTTGCTTCACCTGATCCAGATCCATAAATCAGTTTCTTTCTGGTACTAACCATTGATTAAATCTGATCTGATGGAGCATGTTCGTATTAGCCGTTTATTACTGGATTAGTGGACTAATTGAATTAGTATTTGATATTCTTTTGGTACTTTGTCATTATTATCTCAAATTCTTTTGGGTACTCGAAAACTAATAAGAAAATAGAAAGAAGAATAAAGCATATGGTATATAATTATTTTAAATAATGAGATTTTCTAGGAACATGAAGTGCAGTGCTTTCTGATATGGAAATGGAATGATCCAGATGGACTGGAAATTTGGAGAGACTCTTTCTCACCACTACCCTAGTACTAGTAATTAAAAAAATAATTAGGGACTTGTTAAATCTATGAAAAAATTGTATTGAAGAGATAGTCGTTCTGAATGCCAATAGCAGTTGTAGAAGATTGATTTCTATAACATCTTCCTCTTGAATATAATGTAGTAAAAGAAAACAGATTGTATGTCACATGCTTTTAGTAAGTTTAATTGACAAAAGCTTCGAGAGGTTTTTTTTGAACTAAAATTTCACCCTCATCTATGGAACAAGAATATTAGGTTTCATTACAATGTTTGGAAAGACTAAATCATTCGTATAATTGTGCTAAGAAAAGTGTGCGAAAATCATTTGTTAAAATAAGATTGTGAAATTGACAGAAAATGACTACAAGGCACGTTAATACGTTTTCTTTAAAGTGATATTTGCCCCCACTCTAATATGATTTTGCTAACCGGTCTAAAGTAAATCACTTCCAGGATACAACAAAATATGAAATTTTAGTTTAACTAGAAATGAAATTCCATTAGAATCTTCTGAAAAGAAACTCTATGGTTATGTTGGATGAGAGAAAAAGGATGACACCCATTCAATTTGGGGTGAAAGTGGTGCATCCAAAAGTCATATATGTTCATAAGATAAAAACTGATACAGTTTATCACACTACATCTTTTTTTTCCGGCAGCAATTGAAAGGATCATATCTTTCGTCCTGTGGCTATTACATGAAGAGTTATATCTCTTCCCCTTCCGGCACGTATAATTATATACCTCTTCCTTCCTACACGAAGAGTTGAAGAGCTATAACTTTCTGAGGCGCATACAATATTTCACGCTCAAATAATATGTTTCGATACCCATTCAATCAACAAACTTTCTATCATAAAATTTCTGACAAATATATTATATATATATGTATGTATGTCTGTATGTATGTTCGTATATTTTAAAATATCCCACGTCATTTATCCCTTCTCAAATACAGAAGATAAGTCAGACTGACAATAAGAGTTCCAACAACTTTGGGTTCACATGAATACGTAATGGATGATGCAGTGACTTAAAGCGACACACAATGTTTCATTCCCTCGTCACATTGCGAAAATAAAACCAAGATAAGAACCGCCTGAGGATTAATTAATATATTCATTTATTTAATTAATCAGTCAATGATACGACTATTACTTATAATAAAATTGTCAATTCATCCCGAACTTGCAATGAAATTTACACTAAAATTCCATGTAATTTAATGACTGATGTAGCATTGATAGATGCTTGATCATTTATCCACGTGGAGTGCACATCCAAATCTTTTGGTTACTTGTAAATTAAAGTAATAAGCATTGACGACCCTACTTAAGCAAAGTCAAGCCACAATTTGTTGTCGTTTTCGGCCCTACAGGCTCATGCATCTACGTATCACAGCAAATATGGCTGTGACTCAACTGGACTAAAGCGACCAACGTCCCCACAAACCCGCAGATTCACGACAAAACAAAACTGGACACTAGTAGTTTCCGTTCGTGTTTTGTCGCATTCCAATTTCCATGCCTGGGACTAAAATTCCTACTAAATATGTGTATTTTCTAAAGTGAGAAGCTGCTTGACGTTTCCTTAGCTAATTAGTTACAACATATTATTGAGGGTTGTGATTATTTTTAAAATATCCTCGTTAAATTATTATATAAAGATTACGTGACTAACATTCCTACTAAATATGTGTATTTTCCAAAGTGGGAAGTTGTTTGACGTTTTCTTAGCTTTTTTTTTTTTTTTTTTTTTGACAATTGATATTATCTACACTAAGAGAGAACGGTGAACTTAGTCTCACAATAAGTTAGCAATAATATGGTTCAAATTCGTCTTTGACAAGAATCAAACCTAAGACCTCTCACTTACAAATAAAGAAGAATATAATTATACTGTAATACTAAGTGGCTTTCTTAGCTAATTAGTTATAACATATTATTGAGGATTATGATTATTTTTATGATATCCTCGTTAAATTTTTATATAGAGATCACGTGACTAACATTCCTACTTACTATGTGTATTTTCTAAAGTGGGAATTTACTTGACGTTTTCTTAGCTAATTAGTTATAACATATTATTGAGGATTGTGATTATTTTTGAAATATCTTTGTTAAATTGTTATATAGCGATCACGTGACTATCTTTTCAAAAATGTTTTTGTCAAAGTGATTTCACTTAAAGAAGATATTGACAATTTTTTATAGAAAAATAGAAATGATTTACGGTGAATAAACACAAGACTTCTTTTATTAATTTTTATTGTCAATAGTCAAAATGATAAGTTATGCCAATTTCGAATATCAGTTTGATTAAAAATCCTTTTCATTTTTATATTACTCTCTTGAACATTAAATAACCATTTACTATAAATACTCATGTTAATCAAAATCGGGTGAGAAAAAAGGTTGTTTATAGCATTGTCTGATTGTCTTTTATGAGTGGAATATAAGGCCATCTCCAACCGAAAGGTCCATAGGGTCTGAGGGTCGAAAATAGACTGAAAACCGTCTCCAACCGAAGATTAGGCCAAATGGCTCATGGGTCCCACAGGACTGTCAAAGGGCCAATCGGTTGGCCATCTTCAACCAGCTCATTGGTTAGCCCACTTTTTCTTTTCTTTTTTTTGTTCTTTTCCATTTGCCCAGCCCACTTTTTTTTTTTTTTTTTTCTAATTTTTTTCCTATACCATTTCTCACATATTTTTCATCATTCTATACTTACATCATTTTATTTCAATTCTTCACATTCCATACTATAGCCCTTTGACTCTTAGTTGTAGATGGTTTTTTGTCAAAAAACTATGTTTGACCTATGATCATCTGGCCCCTCGATTGGAGATGGTAAGAAATATGGTCATGCACTGTTCATTAAAATATTAATTTCTTGGAGGACCAAAGGGTTAAAACGAGCCATCTAACCCTCTTTCAGTTGGAGATGGCCTAACTTGCTACGTAGGCAATTAATGGAGTCGAAAATAGTTAGGTATTTGAGTGGTTTAAATTTTAGTAATTTAATAGTTTAAGTAGTAATTTAAAAAAAAATAGAAAAGTTATGGACGTATTGACACACCCCGTCCCGAAGGAGGGCATGCTGGCAGTCACGTGAGAGTGACGTAACCATTTACACAGTACGGAAGCTTTAAAGATACAATTTCTAAGATGAAACACCCAAAGGTGAGTCCTAATTTTTGTCCATTCTGTCAGAACACCGTTGGATTCCTCGTAGCCACCAAGCTCTGATATCTTAAACCTGGAGGGGCGCAAAACAAAGTTGAGTGGGTCAGCAAAACGAACGTATTCAAATCCTTCTTTCCTCTTTTGCATATACTAACCCCTCGCCGTAAAACAAGTATAGTTTCCCAGAACATAAACATATATATGTATGTATAAATATGCCAAATATGCTCAAGGGTATATCAATCATGCTCAAGAATGTGCCATGTCAAAGCCTCATAATGATATGCAAGTGCTTAGGTATAAATCACATCAATAGCATAACATCTGGCAGCCGGAGTCACCTAACGTGACCTGTACGGCTGCATGTAGAGCTCAAATCTCAAACTCAATAACTGAACCTGCCCACGAGTCGGAACCACCTAAAGTGGTCTGTACGACAGGCCTGGGTATGTACGCTCTAGTGCTACGATCACGTGAAGGCTGGGCGAATAATCGCGGGTCACCTACGAGTCGGAACCACCTAATGTGGTCTGTACGACAAGACTGTGCACCTAGCTTGGATCCAAGCTGAGCATGTGGTGCGGGAGGTGAACATCACGTGAAGGATTGTGCCCTGCTCAGGGCGGGAGCACTAACACCGGGGGTGCAGGTTATGAGCTTTCAATCACATCTCTATCATATCATTCTTCACATCTCAATCATATCTCATGATCGTTATCAGCATAATATCTCAATCGTATCTTAATTATATCTCAATCATATTTCAATCATATCACAATCGTATAATTCATCATATTTCAATCATATCTCAATCATATTTCATTTGTATTTCCATAGTATTTCAATCGTATTCCAAATGTATTTCATACGTATATCAAATGTATATCAAATGTATGTCAAATGTAGCTTACCTGGGCCTCCTCAGCACCATGCAACAGTATGCATAATTATGGTAATGCACATATTAAAATATGATGCATATATGACAGGATATTTAATTCGTATTTCTTTTAAAATACGTTTTCTAGGAAATACGTCAAGCATACGTATATATATATACTGAAAAATAACTGCCCACTCACTGATAAGTAGCCGGTTCGTAACCCTCACGCCTAGTTTGGTTACATTCGTCGTTTGTACAAGTTTCACCTATAAAAGAATAATTATAAAATCATCATTTAAACGCACATACACAAACATTCGTCAATAACTTTCTCATACGTTGCTCAATTTGGGTGTGTGAATATACCACGGTGATCTACACGACGTCACGAACACGTGACAATTTTTAGAACTCAATTTGGAGCTCTCACGCGCCCTGTATACGCGCTGCCCACGCGCGCGTCTTCTTCCTCGCGTCGCCGGACTGGTTTCGCCGGAGGTGGGTGTTTTGCCGGAATTTCTGGGTAAACTTCAAAGTGTCATAACTTCTTCATTTCTTAACCATTTTTGACGTACTTTATATCAAAATGAAGGTATTGACGAGACGAACACATCCATACCTACCTTGACCCCTAACTCGGCGTGGATTCACCAGAAAAAGCCCCGAAAGCTCCGGCCAAACTTTGAACTTGTCGTTCTCCGTGTTCTTACGTCCAAACACTTCCAACGAACTACTTCAAGCCTCCTTAGGACCTCAAGAAGCTTCCTATAAGCTTGAAAAGTCCTAAAAATCAACCAATAAAAAGTTGATGAATAGTACCTAAACCAGAGTTCGTATTTTCGACGTGAAAATGTTATAGTTCTTACCTGAAATTGGTATGGTTGGACTCGTATCGTCGAAACGAAGAAGATGGTGATTTTATTTTCGTCGATCCGTGAAGTTTTGAAGAATTGGTGTTGTTGCCGTGTGTTTGAGAGTGAGGGAGAGAGAGAGAGCTTGACGGGGAGAGAGGAAGAATGAAAAACAGGTTTGAGGAAACCACGGAAAGGTAAAGAAAAAGGAGAAGAAACGTGCAACCCGTGTATGCACAGTGCCCTGTCTTTAATCATTCCACACAATCAAACAAACCGTCCAACTTTAATAAAGATTTACGGTAATTAAACACACTTCACACATATGAAAATGTTAATTCGGGACGGGCTGTCACACGTATTTTATAATTATCTTCTTTTTCTATGGGTAGAGTGAAACAGAAATAGTGGACAGGCCACAGCCCTCAACCAAAACTATATAAAAGGGAAATCTTAGACTTAGTTTTATTAAAACTCCAAATATTGTTTATACTCCATATACTTAATACACTCGATATTTGCTTTTTCAATTAAATTTTACCTTTTTTTTAGAAGAAACGATAGCGATTTTATTCAAAACTATCAAGAGTGCATACAATCTTACATGAGGACATTCGACAATAGATTCAGAGGTTCCTCAAATCAACAAAAGTTAAAATCAGAAATTAAGGCTAACTTGATCATACTGTGTGCCACATTTCTACACCCACATTTCTGTAATACCCTCACAATCCTCATTCTCAATATACACTCCACTTTTCTGCATACTAACCACACTATTCACATCTTCGAATTATGAGTTTTTTTTTTCTTCCCTTTCACATAATGAATATTTAAATTTGAGAATCTATCATTGTCGGCAAAACAAAAAAAAAAAAAAAAAAAAAAAATTGCAAATCCGTTACTTTGTAGCAAAAAAAAAAAATCTAGAAATACATTAACTTCATGAATACTATTTTGAGAATCCATTTATTAAAACTCCACATATTGTTTATACTCCATATACTTAATACACTCGATATTTGCTTTTTCAATTAAATTTTACCTTTTTTTTTAGAAGAAACGATAGCGATTTTATTCAAAACTATCAAGAGTGCATACAATCTTACATGAGGACATTCGACAATAGATTCAGAGGTTCCTCAAATCAACAAAAGTTAAAATCAGAAATTAAGGCTAACTTGATCATACTGTGTGCCACATTTCTACACCCACATTTCTGTAATACCCTCACAATCCTCATTCTCAATATACACTCCACTTTTCTGCATACTAACCACACTATTCACATCTTCGAATTATGAGTTTTTTTTTTCTTCCCTTTCACATAATGAATATTTAAATTTGAGAATCTATCATTGTCGGCAAAACAAAAAAAAAAAAAAAAAAAAAAAAATTGCAAATCCGTTACTTTGTAGCAAAAAAAAAAAATCTAGAAATACATTAACTTCATGAATACTATTTTGAGAATCCATTTATTAAAACTCCACATATTGTTTATACTCCATATACTTAATACACTCGATATTTGCTTTTTCAATTAAATTTTACCTTTTTTTTAGAAGAAACGATAGCGATTTTATTCAAAACTATCAAGAGTGCATACAATCTTACATGAGGACATTCGACAATAGATTCAGAGGTTCCTCAAATCAACAAAAGTTAAAATCAGAAATTAAGGCTAACTTGATCATACTGTGTGCCACATTTCTACACCCACATTTCTGTAATACCCTCACAATCCTCATTCTCAATATACACTCCACTTTTCTGCATACTAACCACACTATTCACATCTTCGAATTATGAGTTTTTTTTTTCTTCCCTTTCACATAATGAATATTTAAATTTGAGAATCTATCATTGTCGGCAAAACAAAAAAAAAAAAAAAAAAAAATTGCAAATCCGTTACTTTGTAGCAAAAAAAAAAAATCTAGAAATACATTAACTTCATGAATACTATTTTGAGAATCCATCATTGCCCCCTTCTGAGTAGGGTTGATAGACATTTGAAATCATTGCCCTCTTCAATTTCTTACGTGACGCTGAGTCATTTGAAGGCAAAATCTTTTACTATCAAATTTGATAGCAGATGTCAAATTTATAAATGACTTTTTAATAGATTAATATAATATATAATAAATGTTGTTATGTATTTTTTTTCAATATTTGATTTTGTTTTTTTTTTCTTTGTCATTAGTTAAATTTGGGGATGGGGAGAATCGAACTTGGGTGAGGTGGGAGTTTTCTTAGCTCTAGTGCCACTGCAACTAGGCCCCTATCCTCTTTTTCAATAGTTGATCGGTTGCCTTAATCATTGGACTCCATAAATTTTTTTTATTTTTTATTTTTTTTATATATTAAATGATGTTTATTATTTAACATATGGGGTGAAGCAAAATATTGTACAAAATGTCAAATTGCCACATAAGCTATCAAACATCATTTGATGTTTAAATTTGGCATCTCCCTTGGAAATGCTTTAAGCTGACATAGACAAAGAGATTTCAAATTTGAAGTTGCCTTCAAATATGGTTTTTGTTATTTCCAAAGGCATTCCACATGCTTTACCTTAATTGCTAGCATACTTAAGTATTATTTTATTATTTTTAAACCAATAACAACCCAACTTTGATTATTTTTGTTTATAAAAATACAAAAATGGAGCAATAATTTTGGTAAATCGGGTATTGATAATATGTCAAATTGCCTAGTCAGCCATCAAATTCAAAACATCAAATTTGAATTTGACGTCTTATTTGAAAATGCTCTTATACCTTCTAATTATCATTAATTATCTTTCATAGATGGCCCACCTTTTGTTTTGTGATACAAGCCATTAGGGATGAGAGATTAAAACACTTGAACGCGGATGCAAAGGTAGGTATAATTAACCACTCGACCTGAAGTCTTTGTGGTTACAACACTGAACCAAGTATTATTCTTTTTAATTTCATGAATGAAAACTAATGAGAAAAATTATGTGGGGGCGTTTGATCCACGTTCATTTTATAATACCTCGCACAGAAACATAAAACCATATAGGTTGGTTCATTAAATCTCAATTCGGTTTTGTCTGGTATAAGAGTCGCACTCGTCAAGCTAACCCTATTAGCGCCGCGTGTCTTTTTCTTGAACTTCAGCAATTGCATTTCTTTTGTTTTCAGATAAAGTTTGCCTAAAAAGAAAAAACCGACTAAAGCCAATTACTTCAAGTAACATTGTTACAGGGTAGTAGATGGTACTTAGAATTAGTGGTGGCAGATCAACTTATTGGATTGTTAATGCGTACCTTCTAAGACTTGTTTAATTTAAATCATCATAATATAAGAGTGATATTGGTAGTCATAATGATGATGTAAGGTGAAATCAAATTAAATATCTTAATGTGTACCTATTAACAAACTAATGAGTTAATTTGTCACCTCTACTTAAAATCTCAACCATTTGATCTGAGAGGAGCTACTACAAAAAAATGTTGGATTAAGTAGCAACAAAATGACTCTGGATACTTTTTGCTCCACATGATCCAGATCCTTAAATCAGTTTCTTTCTGGTACTAATTAACCGTTGATTAAATCAGATATGATGGAGCATGTTCGTATTAGTCGTTTATCACTGGATTAGTGGACTAATTAAATTAGTATTAGATATTCTTTTGGTACTTTGTCATTATTATCAGAAATTCTTTTGGGTACTCGAAAACTAATAAGAAAATAGAAAGAAAAATAAAGCATATGGTATATAATTAGTTTTAATAATGATATTTTCTAGGAACATGAAGTGCAGTGCTTTTCTGATATGAAAATGGAATGATCCAAATGAACTGGAAATTTGGAGAGACTCTCTCACCGCTACCCTAGTACTAGTAATTAAAAAAATAATTAGGGACTTGTTAAATCTATGAAAAAATTGTATTGAAGAGACAGTCGTTTTGAGTGTCAATAACAGTTGTAGAAGATTGATTTCTATACCATCTTCCTCGTGAATATAATGTAGTGCAAGAAAACGGATTGTATGTCACATGCTTTTAGTAAGTTTAATTGACGAGAGCTTCGAGAGGTTTTTTTTTTAATTTTTTAATTTTTAAAATTTTTTTATTTATAATTAAAATTTCACCCCTCATCTATGGAACAAGAATATTAGGTTTCATTAAAATGTTTGGAAAGACTAAATCATTTCACACAATTGTGCTAAGAAAAGTGTGCGAAAATCATTTGTTAAAATAAGATTGTGAAAATTGACAGAAAATGACTATGAGGCTCGTTAATACGTTTTCCTTATAGTGATATTTCCCCCCACTCTAATATAATTTTGCTAACTAGTCTAAAGCAAATCACTTACAGGATACAACAAAATTTGAAATTTTAGTTTAGCAAGAAATGAAATTCCATTAAAATCTTGGGAAAAGAAATTCTATGGTTATGTTGGATGAGAGAAAAAGGATGCTGGGTATTTATAGAAGAGGATGACAGCATGACACCCATTCAAAATGTTGACATCCATTCAATTTGGGGTGAAAGTGGTGCATCCAAAAGTCATATAGGTTCATTAGATAGAAACTGATATAGTTTATCACACCACATATTTTTTTCTGGCAGCTATTGAAAGAATCATGTCTTTCATCCTGTGGCTATTACGTGAAGAGTTGTATCTCTTCCCTTTCCGGCACGTTTAATTGTATACTTCTTTCTTCCTGCACGAAGAGCTACAACTTTCTGAGGGACATACAATGTTTCGCGCTCAAATAATATGTTTCGGTGCCCATTCAATCAACAAAATTTCTGACAATATATAATATATATATATATGTTCGTATATTTTAAAATATAGTGTTTTAACTGTTCACTTTAATGAAAAATTAAATTTTTACTCCAACAAGGCAATCCTAATACTATTAACTTATAACACATTTTTATCATTTTTCTTAAAACTCAAAGTTTTCAAATCATTTTCGTTAATTTTTCTTTGACAATATCCCACATCATTTATCCTTTATCAAATACAGAAAACAAGTCGGATTGATAAAGAGAGCTCTAACAACTTTGGGTTCACATGAATACGTAATGGATGATGCAATGACTTGATGCCACACACATTGTATCATTCCCTTGTCACATTGCGAAAATAAAATCAAGATAAGAACTGCCTGGGGATTAATTAATATATTTGTTTATTTAATTAATCAGTCAATTATGCGACTATTAATTATAATAAAATGGTCAATTAATCCCGAACTTGCAATGAAATTTACACTTAAATTCCATGTAATTTAACGACTGACGTAGCATTGATAGATGCTTGATCATTTATCTACGTGGAGTGCACATCCAAATCTTTTGGTTACTTGTAAATTAAAGTAATAAGCATTGACGACCCTACTTAAGCAAAGTCAAGCTACAGTTTGTTGTCGTTTTTGGCCCTACAGGCTCATGCATCTACGTACGACAGCAAATATGGATGCGACTGAACTGGACTAAAACGACCAAGGTCACCACAAACCCGCAGATTCACGACAAAACAAAACTGGATACTAGTAGCTTCCATTCGTGTTTTGTCGCATTCCAATTTCCATGCCTGGGACTAAAATTCCTACTAAATATGTGTATTCTCTAAAGTGGGAAGTTGCTTGACGTTTTCTTAGCTAATTGGATACAACATATTATTGAGAATTGTGATTTATTTTAAAATATTCTTGTTAAATTGTTATATAACAATCACGTTGTTGAAAATATTTGTGGGTTAATGAATGCCCACATAGTAATATTGACTAGGGAAATGAATCAGGATTGTATTTTCAAAAGGTGTGTGCTGTAAATTTCAGGGTGTAATTATTACGTTTGTTTGGAGTTGCTCTATAAATATAGCTCTCCGTGTGCTATCAAAATAGATTGAGAAGAAGAAAATATCAATAACATCAGTATTTATCCCTCCCTCTTTTATTTGTCATCCCTTCTGTTATAGTTACAATGTGATATTTTACACCTGCTTCGCTTCTGTCACTAGTAAAGGTTATCTATCTAACTTTTGTCTATTTATAACACGTTATCAGTATGATTCTCTAACCATTTCTTATTTCTCTTTGCCGAAAGAAAAAAAAAATGTTTCCTCGAAGGATTTTATTGTTCTTCTTCTTCTCTGCCTCACCTGCTGGATATACCGTCGCGAAGAACTATTTGCACCATGCTTGCTTCTAGTTCTCAACCTAACAATTACTTATATCTTTGATTTCTTGTTTGGTGTAACTTCTGACTACTAACCCAGTGTTTATTTATGTTAATTTTACTGCAATCCAAGATGGTCGATACAATCACCCATCTTGAACTGCAAATTTAATCTTACTGCAATCCAAGATGGTGTGGTATCACTGCTTATGATGGACTGCAGATCTAATTTTACTGCAAATTTTAGGTGGAGCGGTATAATCGCCCACCCTATCCTGCATATTTAAATTTGCCTGCTGTTTAATTTTATTGTAATTTTAGGTGGTGCGGTATAATCGCCCACCCTCCTCTGCGTATTTAAATTTTCCTACTACTTGAGTGGTGCGAATAATCGCTCATCCTATGTTATGAGTATAGTGTGGTACAATAGCCCTCTTCATTCATCATGTAAATCTCGAGCCAGAAGTTTCGAGTGCTTATCATTTTGGCCTGAAGATCAAAATGAAAAATTTGTAAGAACCAGAAGTTCTAATACTACATACCTCAAGAATACATTTTATTGCAAGTTCTTACACATCTCAGTTTTTTTTCAGAAAAGAAAATGGCGAACTTGGCAAAACTTGATTTTGTTGCCTTGGACATTACTGGGAATAACTACCTTACCTGGGTAGTGGATACCAAGATCCATTTGGAGGCAGAGAATCTTGGAGAAACAATCAAAGAGGAGAACAGTGCATCTTCTCAAGATTGGGCGAAGGCTATGATCTCTATCCGTCGCCACCCTAATGGAGGAATAAAGAGAGTACCTAATGGTTGAAGATCCGTTAATTCTTTGGAAGACATTGAGAAACAGATACAATCACCAGAAAACGGTGATTCTTCCAAGAGCTCGTTATAAGTGGACTCACCTAAGGATCCAAGATTTCAAGTCAGTGGCTGAGTACAATTTTGCGATGTTCAGAATTAGCTCCCAGATGAAACTCTGTGAGAAAACCATCACTGAGGAATATATGATGGAAAAAACTTTCAGCACAATTCATGCCTCTAATGTGCTTTTACAGCAGCAGTATAGAGAGCAAGGTTTCACTGAATACAACCAGCTGATATATGTGCTCCTGGTAGCTAAACAAAACAATGAGCTTCTGATGAAAAATCATCAGTCCTAACCTACCGGATCAACACCATTCCCAGAAGTGAATGTTGCTTCCCTCGAAGTGAACGCCACACCCTCTGGTGGCAATAATCATAAACGAGGACGTGACCACATGTGAGGACCGTGGAATGGGAAAGGCAAGAATCATGGTGTCCAGTTTCACAACCAGGTTCCAAGGCATAATTCAGGTCCAAACTTCAAAAATGTAAATCGCCACAAAAGCAAAACTCATATGAACAATCCTTTCAGAAACTCTGAAGGAGCCTACCATAGGTGTGGTGGCAATGAGGGCGTACTTGTCGTACCCCAAAACTTCTGATGGATCTATATCAAGCCTACATCAAGGAGAAGGATGTTGAGACCAATTTTCTCGACCATGCTAAACCAAAGGATATATCTGATTCAGTGTGCAACTTATCAGGGCAGTTGAACACAACCACCTAGATGTCTCAGACTTCATTATGGAAAAAAGGAATGAAGTGTACCGGTCCGACTGAATCATTTATATTTGATGTACTGACCTTATAGTTTAAAACTAGCATTTCAAATTCAATAAAAGTGGCATTTAAATTTTCTGTTGTAAATTGCTTTTAACCGTGATCCCCTTTACTCAGAAAGCATGGATAAAAACTATGGTCATTCTCAAAACATGAGAAATGACGGAGATATTTGTCTTGCAGACAGCTCAATCACGCATACAATACTTCAAGATCGAAAGTATTTCTCAAGATTGATGCTTACAAAATTAAGGCAATGTCAGGCCAATTAGATGTAATTGAAGGCTTAGGGAAAGCCCATATTATGTTACCAAATGGTACAATATTGTCCATACATAATGCGTTGTACGCTACTCGATCTACTCTAAATTTTTTGAGTTTCAAAGACATACGTTTAAATAGATACCACATTGAAACAAAAAGTGCAGAAAATGTGGAGTATATATGCATTACCTTCAATACTACCCAGAAGCGTATATTGGAGAAGTTGCATGGTTTGATGAGTGGATTGTATTATATATACATAAAGACAGTTGAATCACATAGTGTCATAAATCAGAAGTTCATTGATTCAAAAGTTTACATGCTTTGGCATGACCGTCTAGGTAACCCAGGATCTACTATGATGTGTAGAATCATTGTTAACTCTAATGGACATTCATTATTGAGTAGACACATTGCTATCTCAAATGATAACCCTTGCAAAGCTTGTTCTCAAAAGAAGTTGGTAATTAGACCATCACAACTAAAGGTTGATGCTGAATCCCCATCATTTCTGCAAAGAATTAAAAGGGATATTTGTAGGCCTATTCAACCATTATGTGGACCATTCCGATATTTTATGGTTTTGATTGATGCATCTACCCGATGATCACATATTTATCTCTTGTTTACTCAGAATTTAACTTTTGCGATTCTTCTTGCTCATATAATTAAGTTGTGAGCACAGTTCCCAAATTACCCCATTAAATCAATCCGACTTGATAAAGCTGGTGAATTTACGTCTCAAACCTTTGATGATTACTGCATGACATTAGGCATTGATGTTGAACACCATGTTCCTCATGTCCATAGTCAAAATGGTCTAGCAGCGGCATTTATCAAGCGGCTTTAATTAATAACTCGCATTCTGCTCATGAAAACAAAATTGCCAATCTCTGCATGGGAACATGCCATCTTACATGCTGCATCATTGGTTTGATTGATACATATAGCCAACCACCATACTCCTCAGTGTAACTCGTGTTTGGGCATCATCCAAACATTTCACATTTACGAGTTTTTTGTTGTGCTGTTTATATGCTTATTGCACCACCATAACGCACTAAAATAAGACCTCAGCGCAGACTGGGAATTTATGTGGGTTTTGATTCACCGTCTATCATTAGATATTTGGAACCCTTGACAAGTGATATGTTTACAGCTCGTTTTGATGATTGTCACCTTAATGAGACAATCTTCCCGTCGTTAGGGAGAGAAAAGACCGCTCCAGAAGAACGGCAAGAGTTGACATGGGTTGTTCCCACCTTATATCATTTTGATCCACGTAGCACTCATTGTGAAAATGAAGTGAAAAAGATTGTTCATCTTCAAGGTATTGCCAATCAAATGCAGATGCATTCTATGATGTTATGAAAGTGATAAAATCACATATACCAGCTGCAAATGCACCTACAAGAATTGATGTCCCTGTTAGACAAAATAAAGTGGCAGCGAAAGATTTATCTGATGCACGCTTGAAGCCTGGTAGACCCCCAGGTTCAAAAGATTCAGCCCATCGAAAGAGAAAAACGAGGGCACAACTGAATCCAAATGAAATCATTCAAGAAGAAAAAATGAATGACAAATCCATAATTCATGATTCCGTACTTTCAGAAAAAAGGAAATGTCCTTGATGAGACATATGTACCTGAAGAAACAGAGGTACATGAAAGCAAAGAAATCTCCATAAATTATGCTTGTACTAATGAATTGTGGGATTGAAATGAAATAATCATTGATGACATGTTCGCATTCGTAGTAACCACTGAAATCATATTAAGTGATGATATTGAGCCCCGCTCTGTTGATGAATGCAAACATAGACAAGATTGGCCTAAGTGCAAAGATGCAATCCAAGTAGAATTAAATTTCTTGGAAAGGCGAAATGTTTTTGGACTGGTAGTCCAAACCCCGCTTGATATAAACCCTGTGGGTTGCAAATAGGTATTCATAAGAAAGCTAAAAGAAAAACATGATTGCAAGATATAAAGCACGACTCGTTGCACAAGGCTTTTCGTAAAGACCTGGAATTGATTACGAGGAGACATACTCTCCTATAATGGACGTAAGTACGTTCCGTTACTTAATAAGTTTAGTGGTTTTAGAAAAACTTGACATGCAACTTATGGATGTCATCACCGCGTATTTATATGGAGAATTAGATACTGACATATATATGAAAGTCCCAGAAGGACTTAAGTTGTCTGAAACAACTAACAAACCATGAGGTATACTCTCAATCAAATTAAGGCGACCATTGTATGAGCTTAAACAATCTGGATAAATGTGGTATAATCGTCTCAGTGAGTATTTGATCAAAGAATGGTATACCAACAATGTCATTTGCCCTTGTGTGTTCATTAAGAAATCCAACTCTGGATTTGTTATAGTGGCAGTATATGTCGATGATATGAACCTAGTTAGAACCCCTGAAGAACTCAATAAAACTACTGAATATCTGAAAAGCGAACTTGAAATGAAAGACCTTGGAAAAGCAAAATATTGTCTCGACCTGCAGATCGAGCATTGTGCTAGTGGAATTTTGGTTCACCAATCATCTTACATTAAAAAAAAATCCTAAAGCGAAATGGCATGGAGAAGGCTTATCCACTCAACACGTCAATGGTTGTTCTTTCTTTGGACATTAAAAAAGATCCATTCCGTCCAAAAGAACATGATGAATTGGTCCTTGGTCTAGAAGTACCATATTTGAGTGCAATAGGTGCTTTATTGTATTTAGCACAATGTACTAAACCAGATATAGTTTTTTTAGTCAACTTGTTAGCAAGGTATAACTCTGCTCCAACAATTCGTCATTGGAAGGGAGTCAAAGATGTATTACGATACCTTCGTGGGACAACAGACATGAGTCTCTTCTACTTAAAGAAATCCACAAATGACCAAGTCCTTGTTGGATATACAGATGCTGGTTTTCTCTCTGATCCGCATAAAGCCCGCTCACAAACTGGATATGTGTTCAAGCATGGAGATACAACAATCTAGTGGCGCTCAATAAAGCAAACATTAGTTGCTATATCTTCAAATCACTTAGAAATACTTGCTTTACATGAAGCAAGTCGTGAATGTTCTTGGTTAAGATCAATGATTCATCATATCCGGAATTCATGTGGTATACCTTTAAAGACAGACACTCTAACTGTCATCCATGAAGATAATGCAGCCTGTGTTACCCAAATGAAGGAATGATTCATCAAGGGTGATAAGACTAAACACATATCTCCAAAGTTTTCCACTGCACATGAGCTTCAGAAGGTTAAAGTTATTAAAGTCAGACAAATATATTACAATGAAAATCAGGCAGATCTGTTCACCAAATCTCTACCAAAGTACACGTTTCAGAAGTTAGTGCAAGGTATCGGATTACGTTGACATACCAATTAGATAAATTTGGAAAATACGGAATCAGGAGAAGATACATATCAGGGGGAGCATTCATGATACATGCATGTTGTACTCTTTTTCCTTTGATCATGATTTTTCTTACTGGGTTTTTCCTATCAAGGTTTTAACGAGGCAACATAAGTATACTTAACACTATATCAACAATCCAGGTAAAGTTGTACTCTTTTTCCTTCGCTATGGTTTTTTCCCATTGGGTTTTTCTGAGCAAGGTTTTAACAAGGCAACTGATGTTAATATGTGGGCATCCAAGGGGGAGTGTTGAAAATATTTGTGGATTAGTGAATGCCCACACAGTAATATTGACTAGGGAAATGAATGAGGATTGTATTTTAAAAAGGTGTGTGCTGTAAATTTCAAGGTGTAATTATTACATTTGTTTGGAGTTGCTCTATAAATAAAGTGCTCCGTGTGCTATGTGAGAAGAAGAAAATATCAATAACGTCAGTATCTATCCCTCCCTCTTTTATTTGTCATCCCTTCGTGTTATAGTTACAATGTGATATTTTACACCTACTTCGCTCATGTCACTAGTAAAGGTTATCTCTCTAACTTTTGCCTATTTATAACACACATGACTAACATTCCTACTAAATATATGTGTATTTTCCAAAGTGGGAAGTTGCTTCACGTTTTCTTAGCTATATATATTTTTTTAACAATTGATATTATCTACACTAAGGTGAGGAATGAGTTTAACCTCACAATAAGCTAATAATAATATGGTTTAAATTCTTCTTTGGCGAAAATCGAACATAAGACCTCTCACTTACAAGTGAAGAAGAATACCACTAGACCATAATACTAAGTGGTTTTCTTAGCTAATTATTTATAACATGTTGTTATATAGCAATCATGTGACTAACATTCCTACTAACTATGTGTATTTTCTAAAGTGGGATGTTACTTGACGTTTTCTTAGCTAATTAGTTATAACATATTATTGAGGATTGTGATTATTTTAAAAATATCTTTGTTAAATTGTTATATAGCGATCATGTGACTATCTTTTCAAAAATGTTTTCGTCAAAGCGATTTCACTTAAAAAATATATTGACAAATTTTTATAAAAATATTAAAATGATTTAAGGTGAATAAACTCTAGACTTCTTTTATTAATTTTTATTATCAATAGTCAAAATGATGAGTTATGCCAATTTAGAAGATCGGTTTGATTAAAAATCCTTTTCATTTTTTATATTACTCTCTTGAACATTAAATAACCATTTACTATACATACCCATGTTAAACAAAAGAGTAATGCTATTATTACCACAATTTTATACCATATTTTTTTACCATCTTAGGTGGCAAATGAGTTGGACAAGCTACATCATTTAATTTTAATTTTTTATTAATTAAAACACTTAAATAATCTTAGGTGGAAGAAGAAGACTCTTTGTATACCACAATCATCATTTAAAAAGATTGAAATTAAATGATGTAACTTGTCCAACTCATCTGCCACTTAATATGGTAAAGAAATGTAATATAAAATTATGGTAAGAATAACATTACTCTAAACAAAATCGGGTGAGAAAAAAGGTTGTTTATGGCGTTGTCTGATTGTCTTTTTATGAGTGGAATATAACTTGCTACGTAGGCAATTAATGGAGTCGAAAATAGTTAGGTATTCGAGTCATTTAAATTTTTAGTAATTTAATAGTTTAAGTAGTAATTTAAAAAGAAAAAAAAATTGAAAAGTTATGGACGTATTTTATAATTTATCTTCCTTTTCTATTCGTAGAGTGAAACAAAAATAGTGGACAGGCCACAGCCCTCAACCAAAACTATATAAAAGGGAAATCTTAGACTTAGTTTTATTAAAACTCCGTATATTGTTTATACCCTATATATTTAATACACTCGATATTTGTTTTTTCAATTAAATTTTACATTTTGTTTAGAAGAAATGATAGCGATTTTATTCAGAACTATCAATAGTGCATACAATCTTGTATGAGGACATCCGACAATAGATTTGGAGGTTCCTCAAACCAACAAAAGTTAAAATAAAAAAATTAAGGCTAACTTGGTCATACTATGTGCCACATTTCTACACCCACATTTCTGTAATACCCTCACAACCCTCATTCTCAATATACACTCCACTTTTCTACATACTCACCACACTATTCACACCTTCGAAGTATGAGTTTTTTTTTCTTCTTCCATTTCAAAGAATAAATATTTAGATTTGAAAATCCATCATTGACGGCCAAAATAAAAAATTAAAAAAAAATTGCAAATCCGTCACTTTGTAGCAAAAAAGATCTAGAAATACATTAACTTCATGAATACTATTTTTGAGAATCCATCATTGTCCCCTTCCGAGTAGGGTTGATAGACAATTGAAATCAGAGCCCAGTGGGAAAAATAAAGAAAAGAAAAAACGAGTACGAAAAGAAATTTAGGCGTGGAAAGATGGAAGAATATTGGGGAGGAAAACCAGAAGGGAAGCCAATCCAATATGTTCATGGGACAGAGACTAAAAATCGAAAAAAATATGGTAGAAAAGCATAAACAATACCAAGATAAAAGTACCAACACATACCATAATAAAAATATGGCTAGGGTTTATTAGGTGTGTGATGCACGTACTTTTGAAAATTATGAACAATCAATAGAGATGAATAAACATTGTAAGAAGAAAGATTAATAAAACTGCTCAAAGTTAGGATAAGGACTTTTAAAATACAGATACATTGTTATCATGACGTATTATATTAATAGACTAAGGATGTATTTATTGTACCGAACTATCTCGGACTGAACTAGCTTCAGAGACTAAGCTGGACTGACTTAGAATAGATTAAGTTGGACTGATTTAGTGAAGTGTTTGGTGCAGTGTCAGATTAAGAAGCAGGACTACAATATTATATTAATTTAATATATATCAAATTTTCCTTTTTGTTTTTTTTTTATCTAGAATCATCCTCTTCAGACTTCTCCAATCTCTATTACCTTCACTTTTTACTCCGCCTCTCCATCCCCCTCTTCCTTTTCCTCATTTTTGTCCCTCTGCCTGTCCCTCCTATTTCCCTTTTCTCCCCATTTTTGCCCCACCTTTTTTTTATTTTTTATTTTTTATTTTTTATTTTTGTACCAGTGTCTCCCTCCCCTCCCTTTTTTTCTCTCGTTTCACCTCTATATATTGTCCCCTCTCCCATCGCTCTTTTTGTATTTATTTTTACTTTTTTTTCTTCAGATTTGGTACTTGTATTTTCTGGGAAAATCACAGTTGGTCAAGAAAAATCACTCAGAGTCACTACACCTATGCTAAAGTTTTCAATCTTGCTGTCGGCAGAAGAATTTGGGTCACCATGAGACCTGTTTTTGCCATTGTTCAAGTCGATCCAGATGGCAAAAGACCCCAAATCACTGACCCAGATGCCAAAAGGGCACTGGGTTTACAGGACGATGGAGATCGGCAAAAGCCGTTTTTGGTTTGGTCATTGGAGAAGTGAGGGCTGATGCTACTCATGCAAGTTCGCACGACGCTGCTTTCAAAAGAGGGCAGAAGAGGGAGACGGGACTAGCAATCTCGTAGTTTTTTGGGGGCCTCACTAAGATCTCATAGTGAAACCTTTAGTGTAGGCGAGTCCGGGCTAGTCTCATTAAGACTAATCCTGCATGATAACAAACACCGGACTAGACTAATAATTAGTCCAATCTAGTTCAGTGACAATTAATAAGGGCAATCAAATGTTTCCTAATAGTGTAACGATATGTATAAAATTTTTCACATAAGAACGACATAATATTGGTGTACCTGTCCCATTGCTCTTCAGACTTTACAACTGTTCCAAGTCTTCAAGACTTTGTTACATTTTCGGTGATGCCATGGACAACCAATTTAGAGTGTCCTTGAATAGAATCATCCTTGTTGTGCCGCTGGAATTAATTATACGCATCATAACCTAATTTTCTAGTTAAGTGAAATAACATATATGCCTACTCTTTTGTCTGTTGATTACTAATAGTAATAGCGGCTTCAAATCTCCTGCAATGACTAATTTTTAATTCAACGATAAATTTACACTGAAGAGGTGGAAGATTTAGACTAAATCATATAATGAGTATACCACAATAATAATAGTATCAATCTGTTATCCACGAGATTCAAATTTTCTTTTTCTTTTTAAACTAATTGTTTTTAAAAACATGTAAGCATTGTAGCCCTAACCTAATCCTATATTTACACTAAATGATGGATAGAATAAATTGGTTTTGAACTCGCTATGTACAAAATTCTAACATGAAACGTCTCACTCATAAATAAATAAAAAAAAAAAAAAGTTTTTTAGCCAAAATAATCTATCTGAGATTTGAAATCAATAGAAGAGATCATTGAGTTAGTCCACCATCAATCATTTAGGTTGTAAGGACCAAAATAACAAAAATACATTCAATTTAATAAACAATGAGCCTAAATGATTTGACAATAATTGAGAGTATTTTTGTCATTTAATTTTATTTAATGGAGATTTTTCATCGAATGACCAAAATAATTGATTGTGGACAAACTCATGAATTATTTCTATCAATTTCAAATCTCAAAAATCAAAATAAAGAGTTATAACAATCTTAAAATCCGTTTTAACTAAAAACCAATGATGCCAACAGAGTAGCAGAGCTTTAGTACTTGGTAGCCCATAAAATTTAAACTTAATAGAATACCACAACCATTATTGTCTCTCATCTCAGATGGGGTCGTGTACTCCGGTTTTTATATTTACCATTATGCAAATGTTTGAAAGTATTCTACTCTTCATTTACTTGATTGTTTTAATGCTTGCATCTGCCTGTGAGACAATGTACATATCTACCTCTTGCGAATAATGTATATTTACGGTATAAATTTTATAATCGTTATCGTTATCGTTCAACTTCTTATTCTTTATTTAAAGATCCATGTAAAAAAAAAAATCATCAACTTGAAGATCATTTATGCATTCAAGTGTATGGAACAAATCGATTGTGCGAGTATAAATAATATATTTATAATGGACCATTGATTTATTTGATACATTAGGATATTAAATAATTTCTAATTCGAATTATTATTTTGTAGAGATGATCTTAATTCAAGATTAAAAAATTGCAAGGTTTCATTTTATATTGTGAAAATACATTATTCGTAAAGGGTTGATATATATCCGTTCCCCATGGAAGATGCAAGAATATCATCCTAAATTAGTGTAATCCAGGAAAATGTGGAAATTTAAACAAAAAGAGTTTTGAGTCTCTAATGCGTTTGTTGGGTGTTCCTTGATGTCAAATTTCAGCTTAAATTGAGTACGCACCAGGATAATAAGAGGCCCAAAGCACAATCCCTGCTGAAGTCTTGTTGGAGTTTGGAAATCAGGCCTATACCATAAGGAACAATGCCATTCTCTTCTGGCCAGGAAACATAGTCCTGATTAAAATAAACGATACGTTCTAGTGATACTTTTTTTAATTTTATGTCTGATTCATAGTGCGACATGACTTAAATTCCAATTTGTATCATAAAAAAGGGATGATATGTGACTGTTCTATAACCAGGGACAACATAGTTAGGTTGTGCCAACTTTTTATACCAAGAAAACTCATGAAAGAACCTAACAACGGAATCAAAGGGGATCAAAAGCAAAAACATAAATTGGAATCCATAGTTTTTGGTTTGTCTCTGTGTGTGTGTGTGTGTGTGTATCACACTCTTCTCAAGTCAATCGTAAAAAAAATTTCGAGCATTCTCTAGGGAAATATATCAGAGTTGTAACCATGAATCATTAATTGAAGTACAACTGTTGCAAAAGATAAACAGCACATAGAAAAGCAATGATAGTAACATTGTTCAACAGCGAGGAATCATTCCTTTGACCTGCACTGCATGGTATGCTGCTTCCACTGTAGCAACCTTTCTTTTGACGGATCCCTTCACCGCGATTTTCCAGCACAAATGTGGAGTTTGTCTTCCCACTGCTGAAGAGAACACACCAAAAAAATGGCCCCTTGTGAGCCCGAACCATGCCTACTCCCACCTCAGTATGTGATTTATTTCTCAGAATTGATAAAGCCTTACTGTCTCGAACAAGAACATGTCCAAACGCTAGTGAGGGCTCAAGATACTTGGATTGACAACCCACAATGTGGGCAGTTATGGTGTCGAAAGTGGGTAGTTCCACACCACAATTGGGGGAAAAAACTTCGGTGAAGTCATCTTCAGACGGTTTGCAGTTCACAGTATTGTTGCTAGTGCAGTTTCCCTTGCATAACTCAGCATATTGCAGCGCAATGCACCCGAGTCCTGAACTGTCATTTAGTTTTGGAAGTTTGTGAGCAGTTCGATTGTTGTTGATAATGTCAACAAGATCACTTGCAGGGTTTCCTGAAGGACAAACCGCACTCAATGTCACAAATCAACAATGTAGTCATACAAAACAAGATGAACGATACACTTAACAAATATGTATTTCTATCTTATGTAATCATGGAAATTAAAATAGATAAAAAAATGTATACACTCAACAAAAATGTGAAGAATGGAATGTTAATGTTTTAACTCAATCCATATACATTAATCTTGATAGTTTGGGAATTAAATGCCGGCAGGGACAAGGTCACCAATGATGCTACTATTTCCTACTCTAAGGAGTCCTGCAAGTTAATATTTCACTTCAACTTCCAACTTTTCAAATTGTAAAGCCAAAGACCAGCGTGATGCTAAGGGTCCTACTGTAAGAACCAACTTATGAAACATCATAAGGACCAACTCGTGTTCATCAAATGTAGAGACCGGAATTTCATGATTGGTATAACCATTCACTCGGGCTTCTCCCTACTTCGGTTGGGATTCTGGTCGGTGGTCACTCTGCATTCTGTCAATAATCATAACAGGGGAAAGGAAACACTGAGAGTACCTTGACGAACAATGTTAAGATTGTGGCGGACGAAATGCTTTTGACATTTTTGAATGACGGATTACTATTTGAGAAGTGGAAAGTGAATAAATGCTAGGTCACAGAGATAAGAAATGCAATTTAATCCTCTAACTTCTAGAACAAAAAACTCTTTACTGATGAGTGGCTGCTGCGCATTTCTTATTTAGCACTGGACCTTCTAATTAACCCATCATCCGTGTACGAAGTGCACAAAACAATCTAACAATTATTAGAATGTGAGCATCCAACTACTTTAAATTCCCGTTTTGGGAATCACACTCTAAACCCGCCCCCTCGCGTGTGTGGTTACTTAAGTCAAACACAGGGACAACACCCAGAAACAATACAAGCAAAAAGTACTGGTAGGAAATATCAGAAACGGAAGCTCCAAATGAGACAGAAAAATAGAAAAAAACACAAGACAAATACAGTAAATATATTGCAATATGCTGCATCAATACTTGAGTTTGGAGAACAAGTTGTAATTTTGGAGGAAATGTATATGCATAGTTCCTTGTTGTAAAAACTAAAAGCTCAAACAAGTTATAATTTTAGAGGAAAGATAAAAAAAGAATCTGCAAGTTGAGATTATATTGTACCATGGCTTTTGGAGCAAACAAGAGCTGCTAGTAGCAGATGATTGAAGATTATGAGCCACCCCCAGCAACAAAGCATCTGCTTCTTCACCATAATCTCACCTGTGAGAAAAAATGGGGGTTTTACTTTACTCAGAAAGCTGAGTAGAAAGAAATAAACTAAGAAAAGAGAGAGAGAGAGAGAGAGAGGAAAGTAGAGAATAATATGAATAGGGTATTGATTACTTTTTCATGAAAAATACAGGAGAGATGTGTTTGGTTGGCGAGAAAATGCAGGAATAGGAGTGGGAAAGCAGAGGGATTTTCCAGGAGGAGAGAAAAAGGGAAAAACGTGTGGGGTGGAAAGTGCTTTACTACTGATGAAGCATTGCAGAGTTTACGGACAAAAAGACGAATGGTGGTGGACCCTTGTAGCCGTTGTGTGTTCTGTGCATGGATTTCTTTTGCATAAGAAAACGCAGAGGATTTGAAAAATTGGAACTGGGTGGGGCCTAATTTTGGGGATTAGTGAAGGGGTGAGAGGGTTTTTGGGCAAGTGATCACGTCATCCCTCGACCCAATTAGGTGACCACTCGGATCCGGCCCGACATTATTCTGAGACTGACCTAACTCGGTGACCCTCGGGTTCATCTCGGTCACATTATATAGACCGACTGGTGGCTGCCGAGCCCAAAGCGATAATTCTGAACCCCCAATGTCAAGATTCTCGAATCAATTTGGAGATTGTCGACCTGACACTATAACCTTTGAATTTGAATAACAACTTAGATGGATCGGATATTTAAGCGAGTGTGACGTCTTAATCTAATAAGACAATACCATGTGTTAATCTCACTCCACATGACATTGTGTTCTTGGACGAACGTCATTGTAACAGTATACTCAATCTATATAAACCCGCCTCCTCAACTTGACTTGGTGATTGTTGTGTTTGATCGGGTGTCGCTAGACCTGACTTGCTAATTGTTGGACACGATTGATTGACCACAAGAGATGACTTGGTAACAGATAGATCTGACCCGAGAATAGCCAGGCCATACACTGTGACCATCAAACCCGACCGGGTTTGACGTGACTACCGAGGGCGACTATCGGGTCAAGGATCATCGGGTCGGGCCACTTTTGCATTACCAAAACAAACTTGACCTGCTTCTATTGCCAACAAAGCTTAATGGGCCCAGCCCATGAAATCATATTCGGGCTTTAGACAAAACATTATAGACCCAACCAAGCTCATTTTTGCCAGCACACACAACACAACATAAAACGTCGAGGAACCGAACCATCTAGAACTCTGCCGGTTCAACTACTCTCTCCTTATCTCACACACCACGAAGCACCAGGGTTTAAGATATCTGCCCCACTTCTTCCATCCCCAACATTTCTTCACTCTCTCTGGACCTCCACTGAAACCCCACCATCTATCTTCGAGCTCTGCCATGGCTTCCACTTTCGTTACACTACCAAGTCCTTTGCTGTACAAACCCAGCACCGCTTCTCTGTCCAACGGCCAGAAGCTACTCCCAGGTGTGTTGAATTTACCTCCTGTCCAAACCCTTTTCTTAGTTTCTTGTATCTTTCCTAAATTTCTGAACTTTTTTAATTTTATTTATAAAATGTTGTTAATTTTGATAAATTGTGATGGGTTTTGCTCAGGTCTGCGAAGAAATTCTTTGAGAGTCAACGCAATTACCCAGAAATGGGAACCCGCCAAGGTTTGTGGGGTTCTGCGCAATTTGGGATGGCTATTCTCTTTTATTTTGGTGATGCATTGGTGTTTTGATTTTTGTGGTTTGTGGGTTGCAGGTGGTTCCGCAAGCTGACAGAGTGCTTATTCGTCTTGAGGAACTCCCTCAGGTATGCTGGTTTTTGGTCTTGCCAATTGTGTTTGAAAGTATGGAGTGGAAACTCGATGCGACTATCTTTTATTAGTCTGAATCCAAAGCATCTATGTCAATTGAGTACTTGGGCTTTGGGCTGTGACAGTTTTGAAGATCCGTAGCATTATCAAATGGCTTAATGTACTACTACCAGTCGCATTGCTATGACATTTTCCGAGCATTTCAAATTTTTCTTTCAAGTAAACAGTAATTTTCCCTTGAATATAAATGTCAATCTTTTGTGGTTCTTTCAATCTTTATGTGGTGAAAATCAACCTACAAAACCTAAAATTATATGATTATATTTGTATATCATCTCTATGATATCCTCCCATTATCATATTGTTGTGATATCATACCATGATGCATTCAATAACAAATTATGTTATACATTGTAGATATATTCGACTGTGTGCTATCATAGTGTGGAGTATGTTAACCTTGTATATGCAGAAATCTGTCAAGTTAAGCCATTGTATGTGGGCCTGTGAAATGGGGATAGTGTTATCGGAGTAATCTTGATAGTGGAATGGTACCTGGCCATTGATTTTGTCATTGAGAATCAAGTGGAGAGAGCATTATAGTTTTTGAATGATTTTTCATGGCTTGAAGACATATATATAGTATAGTTCTTTACAGTTAGGTGGTCTTTCTTAATTTATTAGTCAATCTTTGTTGGACTTTAATCAAGGCATGGTAGGAAAGTATTCTGACATTACCATTTGTCTCAGATTGTATTAGGTGGATTGGGTATAATCTTTCATTTGTGTGACTCCTGGATTTTCGTGTTCCAAGTTGTTTGATAACCGGTGTTGAACTTGACGTAGGATCTTCAGATTGAGTAGGAGTAAAGCTTGATCAGAGTTGAAAAACTAGTTTGAAACTTGAATTAGGGGCATTGGATTTAGGTATAGTACTTCGCACTCTTAACTTTGGTATATAATGGATGGTTGTAGGGTTTAGGTATGGTCGTCCATCTGCTTGTACTTTGAGCGTATGAATAAAAATCTTTCTCAGTTGGGGATTGAGTTCAACTACATGTCTTGAACTTGATCCATGATTTGAGCTTGAGCTTTAATGGTGTGAGAAGTCATCCCATCTTATTGGCTTGACTCAAGTAATGCTTCATTAACACTGGTGGCAATTTGAGTTATATTCCCCTTATGTGTCTGTGTGGGTCTTTCTTTTGAAGGTGGGCACTCATCTTACCCAAGGTTGGCTTGAACATGTGGCACATGATTCAAATGCTGTAATGATTGTTGTGTCATGCTTCCTTATGCTGTCAAAGAGATAAAATTACCCTATATACCCTCACAGAATAGTAATGGTTTTAGTGAGACTTATAGTGTTGCATGCATCTCACGCTTTCTTTTTCATTATTGGGCAAATGGCCCAAAAGTATATCTATCGCCATATTAATTGCTTAGAACAAGAAGTTCCAAAGGATTTCACTAGTTATTTCAATTTGTCTAACCATAGCACCAAGTAGCCTACTTTGCACCATGTCCTTGTAAACTAGACCCTTCACAAATCTTGATTCATGATTTTTTACGAGAGCTATGTTAAGTTCTAATAGCTATAATGGTTGATTACAATGAAATGTATTCAAAATGAAAACGGTTTTTATTCCCTCATTTTTTTTTGAACTTTTTGGTTTGCATTTGGGATGCTCGTCTTATGAAATGCCTCAAGAGATTTCATGTTAATTGCTGGCTGTTAGTTGATTTGAAAGCAGTGGGTTAAAAATTGACTTCATTGTTTAATTTTCTTTTTCCTTGTTATATCAAATGGAGAAGTATATGTGTAGTTGTCTACATAATATCTTATCTGTTTTGAGACATTATCTTATGATAAACTGCTCTGTGTCTCAGAAATCAGCTGGAGGAGTTTTGCTGCCCAAGTCGGCTGTTAAATTTGAACGCTATCTTATGGGAGAAGTATGCCTACTTTTTCTTTTTTGCATGGTTCTAGTTCTTTATTTTGAAGTAAGACTCAGGATAATTTAACAAGCATTGTTATTCTCAGATTCTCTCTGTTGGTGCTGACGTTGGGGAAGTGAAGGCCGGAAAAAAGGTGAGTAATTAAAAAGTTCCCAAATAATGACAACTTTTTTCTGGTGTGAATTAATGTTGATTTTCAAAATTAAACAATTTTCTGATCAACTGAAGTTATCCGTTTTAAAACTTTAAACTTTTATTTCCAAGTAGTGAGATAGGTGCTTAGTATCTCATCTTAACGGAAATGCTTATCATTTTGCAGGTTCTTTTTTCAGACATAAATGCATATGAGGTAAGTAGAATTAGTTCATGTTGAAAATATCATACAGTCCTGATGTAAAGAGTCTGAATAAATATTCAGGAATGGACTTCCCTGTATTCTATACATGTCGCCGGGCCACCTTTCTTTCTTCTTTAGTTTTCTGAATAAGTTAAATTGTCTTTAGTTTCTTGTTGCAATAGAAATTAGAACACCATTTCAATTCTGAGGGTTTATCTTGTGACGGGTCTAGAACATGCACAATTTTAGTGTAGAACATTGCTGACACAAAATAGCCACACTTTGCTGTGTTGACGCTTAATAACGGCCGACTGTAAAACATGGTACAGAATAGAGACATAATATAACTGTAAGTCTATGTTGTGGAAATGTTCTGCTGGTGATGCATGTACTGGCTGCATATTGATGCTTGCACGATGAATTGACATTTCGTCTAATTTTTGTCTCAGGTGGATTTGGGAACAGATGGCAGGCACTGCTTCTGCAAAGAGAGTGAATTGTTGGCTGTAGTCGAATAGAGTTTCAGCTACGCGGGTAGGGACAATGGTTTACAGAATTGTTTCTTTAAACTTTTCGTTGTCAGGTTGGTTTTCCTTGTAGTGTCTCTAACTTCTAAAACTATATATTCAGTTGGAATTTGTTAACACCACACTGTTTATGCATTTAATTGTTTGAATTTTGTATTATTTAACCTCCATTGTGAATTGCAAGCTATGATAATCTAAAGTAATGATGGAAAACTCGAAGCATAGGGCAAATGTAAAAATGGCGGGGAAGGAAGCTGGAAAAAATTCCCAAAAATCCCAAACCTAACCGAAAAATTCCCCATCCCAAACCAAAAAAGTCCTAAACTAAAATTCCCAAAATTTTTGGGATAACATACCAAACCAATCTCAAAATTTTGGTACGGGAATTGGTATTGTTTCCTCAATGTTTCAGTAATTTCATACCAAACCGAAAATAAATATTATATATATATATATATTATTATACATTTGAATTGTTGCTAAATACTACTAGCAATATAATTGGTGTAGCCTACAAGTAGTAACCATAGCCTTTTGCTCCATTTGTTCAACGTTGTCATCCAACTTTTGAATTTTTAGAATTTTAACTCTGCCATTTGGTCTATAGGTGTAACCATAGCCCTTTATCGCCACATTTGCTGGCACGAACCTCCCACACACACTAACCTTGCACTGTTGCTTCTCAACCAAATGTGTCTAGTTCTTCAACACGAAATCAAAAAATTGTATTCTTAGTTTTCGAACATATTAGGTTTGTATCTTATTTTTTTGCCTTTGGGTTTGTTACTTATTTTATTTTGATTGCATGTTAATTTAACTTGGTATGAATGATTGGTATTTCAATTTGTATGAAATCTGAAAATACCTAACCATCCCAAAATACCGAAAATATTTTGGGAATCCCGAAAATTTTTAGTTTTGGGATGGGATCTCATTTTTGGTTTGAGATCTCATGACGAACCACCCTAAAGGAACGCTATGTGCGAGAGGAGTTGTTTTTTTTTTTTTTTTTTTGGTTGTTGGTTTATCAACATATTACACAAGTTCAGCCATCCAAATATTTCAAAAACTGCCTAATTTGAGAAAACTGAAAATGAAACTTTGAACGAAAGTGAACACCCTAGAACTTGTTGAGAGTGCCTAAGTGTGAATTCCCCGTTGGAGAGATTAGTAGGAAGTATACCAAACGGGTTAGGAAGTTTGGTTAACTTGGGAGAGCTTTCGGCTCTGTTGCAAACCGACTTGCATTTGCCAGAAAGCAAATTACAACATTTAAAGAAGGGAGGATTGAGTTAACCGTCGAATGGGTAATCTCTCTTATTTTGAGCTTCTTGGAGTCACGTTTGCCATCGTCCCTTGGTACCTTTGTACCGTAAGAAAGAGAAGGAAAGGTGCACACGTCAAGTGATTCAGAAGAATTTCTCAGGCTATCTTACCAAAGTAATAAATTCTCCGTTGCCAACTTGATTGGTATGGCAGGTTTTGGGGTCTGTTTATAAAGGAGTACTTGAACAAGGTGAAATTTCATTTGCCGTCAAGGTAATTAATCCCGTTCGTCGGGGGATTCTGTGAGTTTCATTGTTGAGTGCGAGGCTTTGAGAAATATCATACAACGTAATCTTATGAAGGTACTCTGTATATTTGGGATTTGACTATCGTGGTTGTGAGTTGAAGGCCTAGTATATGAGTTCATGGTTAATGTGAGCTTAGAGGAATGGTTGTATCCAACTGAAATAATTGGTGAAAACATGGAAAGACCAAGTATCTTGAATTTTTCTAAAACGTTGAGTATTCCAATTGATGTTGCTTTGGCATTGGATTATCTGGATCATCATTGTGAGACGTTAGCATTGTACCTATAAAACAAATAAACACTTTTGATTAAAGACCAAAGCCAAGCATGCTCACGAGGTGGGGTTTGCCTTGATATGTATGGACATTTGATTGGCCTAGGCACGTTATCCATTGTATGGATGAGGAAAGAATTTCCCAAAGATATTATTTAATTAATAGTATCTTGGGATTATCTTATAATGACCTTAATTGGATGTGATTGTGATTTCTTACTCGATAGAGTTGGTCATCAATTAGGAAGGTGTAAAGATAAAATTTAGTAATTAATCTTATATTTAATACATTTGACTTGTCTCTTCACCATGAGCATGAGAGCTTGATGAGTTGTAGTCAGCTGCTTTGACCTTCAAGGATGTTGAACTCCACGTGGATTAAATGTTGGCCTCACCAATTTAATAAAGACATTCTCGTTTTTCGCTGGTAAAACTCATGTTAAGATAGGTTCCAAGGAGCTATTTCGGGACTTCCTTGAGATGTACAAGCACGCAATCTCATCCGGAGTCCACGTGAAGCATGTGAGGGAAGGAAGAAGCCACGAGCCGTCTGTCGAGGCTGCTAATGTGGGATAGACAACCATCAAGTTCCATCCGTATTACTTTGTTATGGGATTCACCTTCCCCATGTTGTGCTTTTTTCAAGAGGTGATATTCTCTATGAGGTGTGCTCCTTGAATGCAATCCGTATGATGGTGGAATTCTCGAACTTGAAGCAACTTCTTTGATCTAAGATTGACCATAAACAAGTTCATATACTTCTTCAAGATTGACTACAAGGATGGCGTGGGGCAGCTAAGGTCTCGCCATAAGCTTTTTGATTCCTCTAGTAAAGGTAATCAAGATTGGGCCAAGGACACTTTGGAGGTCAGTGGGAGTCCGACTCTTCGACTGAGTAGCGCGTACGGACTACCTTCATTGATGGTAAGTGAATTGCTCCATTCTTGGTGTGCTTGGAATTTTTGTGAGCTGCCCTTGACTTCAAGCTACTGAATGTCTTCTTTCCTTTATGTGGATTTGAAATATGGCTTATCTCCAAAGAACATGCCAGACAGGAAGAAAATACATGTTAAATCCGATTCTGCGAACGACGAAGGAGTGAACCTGTGAGAACAAAGACCAAGAAAGATTGTGAAACCAAACGCCTAGGAGGATGGTTCCGTAGGTACTCTGACCATCAAATCAGAAAGTGAGAGAGATAATGGGAATAGATGTCAAGTGTATTGAGAGAGTTTAGAGTGCCTAATCCTTTTTTAGGAGTCGTGATACCTATTTGTAGATAATGAGGAATCGTTCTGAGTGCTCTGCCAATACGTTGTAAGAGTAATTGGACTCAATAGCATGGCTCTGTCCACTTAGACGTCTCCGCTGCACGGTTCAGAGCAGTCTTACCCTTGCGCAGCATGGATCAGCGCTGCTTGCCATCTGCACGGCATGGCCAGTCATGTCATCCATACCAGTCACTCTGCCAGTCTGCCGTGTAACATAGATCATGCAGTTTGGATGAGACAAGATTGATTGGCATCTGAGTGGAAGTTGTTGAGCATGGCGTGGGGTGACTACGATCGCCACTCCGGCTGGAGTGCCTAAGAGGAGATGGACACACATATCGACATCAACCTCCACAGCGTTAACAGCGGGGCTGGGTTCGCACAGCGCCATGCCGTTTCTGACGAAGATAACGCAATGGCCCAGCCGTCGACTCGACGGTGGCCGCCTGGGCATCGTGGTTCCAAGCAGTTGAATATCTACCATCTCTGTTGTTGGATCATTCTAACTCGAACCGAAGGCAGAGCGACAATCACTGTTGATCAATCGCGATGAGAAAATCACAACAAAAAAACACTAATTTACAACAATTTACATTAAGTCTAATAAGTTATAATAATTTCTCAAAAAAATTATTAGATGACATTATTTTATAAATTCAAACAAAACTACAAAAAAATTTCTAAAAATTATAATATTCTTAAAAATTAAATAATTCCTAAAAGTCCTACAAATTTCTAATATTCTGAAAAGTTTTTAAGAGTCTGTTTGGTATTCTATTTGAAATTTTTTATCATTTCTTAAAATATTTCTTAAGAACATTTCTTGAAAACAATTTTCTTTAAGACTAAAAAACATGATTGGTTTGTGATTTTAAATTTTTAAACCTTACGACTTAAACCAGATAAAGAGATCCAAAAAGAAGAGGTAGCAGGAGGGAGAAAGAGGAGAGAAGAAAAAGAAAGTAAGAGATGATTGAAGGAAAGTGAAAGAAGAGAGAGGATGGGAGGAGATACGAAAAATGTACAAAAAAAAAAAAAAAAGAGAAAAGGAAGAAAAGAGAGAGAGATAGATTTGGAGTGAGAAGGGAGGATGGTCTATAAATGAGTGAGTTTAAATTTAAAAAATCTAAAAACTCACTTTTAATGTTTTTAGAGGGTTAGTATTGAGTTCAGTTTTTGAAAATAGTCTTACTAAACGAGTTTTTAAGGTCTAAAACTTGAAAATTATTTTTGAATTTAAAAAGTTGAATTCAAGTAGAGTACCAAACAAGTCCTAATATTTCCTAAAAATTTCTAATGTTTCTTATTACTTTAGTCTAAAGTAGGGGGAACAACACTGCAATTTTGCCTTAATTTCATTTTATTTATGAGTTTGCCATTGGGCTGATTTTAGTCCAAGTTTTCCTTTATTTACAAGATTGCCATTGGCTCTTTTTGCCCCTGCTTTTGTTAGATTTCACATTATTTACAAAATTGCCACCACCTTTTCATTCTTCGTTCGGTGAGGTATCGTTTGGTATGCAGACGGGACGGGACGGAGCGGGATGGGACGGGACGGGACAGGACAAGACGGAACGGAACGGAGCGGGAGTAAAGATGCCCTAGGATGCAAACAAGGAGGAAGAAGAAGGAGACGGAGAGGTTATAATTTTGTGTTCCACGGATGTGGAACGAGTCGTTCCAGGGGGTGAGGTGGAAAGAAAATTCACCCAAAACTCGTCCCGTGGAACAGCTCGTTCCACCTGTTTTAGGCACACTAAACGTCGGACGGAACGCCTTATCCCACTCTGTTCCGTCCCGTCCCACGTACCAAACGGTACCTGAGGGTTTCAGGGATGAAAGGCCATGCCGTTCTGTCTATCTCTACTTTTGATCAACGAGTGTGTGAGCTGTGTTTCAGCCAAAACGGATTTTTCATCTCTTCCATACTCAAACCCTAGCCACTCCACCTCTCTCTCTCTCTCTCTCTCTCTCTCTCTCTCTCTCTCTCACTCTCACACAAGCAAACTCCATCTGAAAGCCGAAGAGTCCAAGGGTAAATCCCTTCGAACTCTTTGATTATGAACATCCATTGTCTTCTCCTCATCTTCTTTTTCTGTTGCTTCTTCGACCAGTAGGAATGCTTCAGGTGGTGCTGCTACTGCTACCGCTATGACATTTGAGCGCTTAGCAGGTTGGGGAGGAAGACGACGACAAATCCGCTCTGAGTCAGCTTGGCCTTCTCCGCAACACTAGCTATACTTCTTCCACAACTTCTGCTACTTCTTTTGCTGCTAATGGGCGGGGGTTATCCACCTGGGTTTCTTGCAAAAGAGCTTCATTTGCCAGCGCTGCAGAGATTCTGGCCTCATCTCCTCCAAAATTTGGCAGTACCCGATGTGGGTCTGGTCTTTTTCTTAGAGGTTTCAGCGTGGAAGCTTCTTCTGCTGATCAAATGAGTCTCATTAAGCAGCTGAGGGAGCGAACCAATGCGCCGATCAAAGACGTTAAGGCTGCAATTATTGATAGCAATTGGGACATTGGTTAGAACCCTTTTCTCCCATTGTTCTAAAAATCCCAGCCTAGCACCGCCCCGATTAATGACTAGGTGTTTGAAAATTAAGAAATGGTGCCTAAACCTGTTGAGGTGCCCGCCTAGCCCTCCCAAATCTGCCTAGGTTGCGACTCACTTAGACAGAAAATAGATAACTTTAATTTTGCATTTTATTTTTTCAATAAATTGTAAGAGACTTGTTGAATACTTAAAAGAATACACATTATATGCATGTTCTTCATGTTCTTCATTATGTTCTAATACTTCATAATATACATGTCATTCTATTTTGTAGTTTATAATGAAATTATATAAACATATATATATATATATATATATATTTGTTTTTTAAGTTCTAAAAATCCTCGCCTAGCGCTGCTTAGGCACTAGGCGGCTGGTCACCGCCTTGATTAATGCCTAGGCATTTGAAAATTAAGAAAGGTCCTATAGACCTACTAAGACGCCCGTCTAGGCACCCGCCCAGACCCGCCTAGGCAACTCACTTACGTTGAAAATAGATAACTCTCATTTTGCATTTTATTTTTTTCAATAAATTGTAAGAGACTTGTCGAATACTTAAATGAGCACACATTATATGCTTGTTCCCCATGTTTTCATTATGTTCCAATACTTCATAAAATATGTGTCATCCTATTTTGTAGTTTATGATGAAATTATATATATTTTAGGGTAAAGTACAAAAAACTACCTCAACTATTGGGGTCACGACAGTTTCATACCTCATCTTTTAAAATTGACAATGTTATACCGCATCTTACGAATTTGTGACAATGTCATACATCCGTCAATTTTTCTGTTAAGTGCTGACGTGGCAAGAGACAGGGGCCACTCACTAATCCAACTGGATTAAAAGATAATTAAATATATTTTTAATAATTAAATATTAAAAAAATTAAGAATAAAAAAGCAAAACAAAAAAATTTCCTAGGGTTGCAGGGACCTTTCCCCTCTCCTTCTTCTTCTCCTTCTTCTTCTTCTCCTCCTTCTTCCTTCTTCTGGGTTTCTTTTTTTTTTCTCCTGGGTTGCAGTTTCTATTTTTTTTTTCCTCCTCCTGTTCTTCCTTCTTCTTCTTCTTCTTCTTCTTCTTCGGTTCTTCCTAGGTGGGTGGGGTTGGGTTTTCAATTTTTTTTTCCCTCCTCTTCTTCCTCCTTCTTCTTCTTCTACTTCAGTTCTTCCTCCTTCCTCATTCTTCTTCTTCTTCTTCTTCTTCGGTTCTTCCTCCTTCTCTTGGGGGGCGGGTGGGGTTGGGCTTTCAAATTTATTTATTTTTCTTTTTTTTTTTTGTGTTAAAGATTAAGCAGAAGAAGATGAAGATGGGGAAGAGAGAGAGGGGGAGGGAAGGGACGACTAAGGGTTTTTTTTTTTTTAACTTTTATTTATTATTTTAATATTGAAAAAATATTAATTTTTTTTTTTAGTTTTTAATAATTTTTTAATAGAAAGTGGTCCCAATCTTTTGCCACGTCAGCACTTAACAGAAAAACTAACAGAAAAATTGATGGAGGTATGACATTGTCACAAATTCGTAAGATGCGGTATGACATTGTCAATTTTAAAAGATGAGGTATGAAACTGTCGTGAGCCCAATAGCTGAGGTAGTTTTTTGTACTTTACCCTATATTGTAAGTATAAACATACACTTATTTACATAATTTGTATCTCTGAAATTTGAGTTCTTTGACTCAAATATCCTTAGGCGGACACCAAAATTTTGATCCCAACATCCAATTTAATTAATTCAACTTTGGTACGTGAGTTAAGAGTTTTTCTGTGACTGTATTACTGTGTTTGATAAATGAATGATGAATTGGAAATAGTTTCTTACTTATGTTTTTATTAGGTGTGTACTAAATTGGATGTTGGTTTGGTTATTTCCGAACATTTCACATGACTTTCATTACCTAATTCAGAATATGAAAACCCTAACCTTAATTTTGTAAATTGATTTTGGTACCTGCAAATGAGAAAAGGGTAAAGTTTCGCATCCCATTAGTGTTTGATCCTGAAATTAATTTATCTGTGAGTCCTGGATCTCTGTACATTTTGGGTTAATTTCAACGACTTTCTCTTTTCGAATACCTTTTTTAATTTTCTATTTTTGTCTTTGAGCTTCTGCTTTTTGGGCATTTTGGGTTGTATTTTTTGTTTCCCAGTCGACTGGAAATATAGAGGGGGGAGAGAGAGAGAAATTGCTCTTCAATAACTATGCTTATATATTTCTTAGGGTCTGGTATTTGATTAATTAGAAATGACAGCTTTACTTGATTGATGTTTTTTATTTATTTATTTATTTTATTTTTTATTTATCAATTTAAGGTACTATGAATTGGGACCCAACAATCCACCATATGCTGCCAAGTTCTACGACTTTTGTGGGGCTGAGGATCCTGAGGCATCCATCTGCACTACCAGTTTCCATGTTTCTATGATGACGATTGATCCATGTAATATCTCTCTTTTAAGATTCATCATTTCATTCAGTCTTGCTCTTGCACTCTAACCAAGGTTCTGTATCTCCAATAATCTCATCTCTTTTATAGAAACATATTGGAAGAACAAGCCGTCCTAACAAGCCGTCCTAAGCCGTCCTACCTTGTCCTAACAAGCCGTCCTAAGCCGTCCTACCTTGTCCTACCTACACACTTGTATCCCTTAATTTAGGGTGATTGGACATAAGCCTTCCCGTTTTTTATGTATATATATCCTTGTAATCTTGTAGAGAAATATAATGAGAAAAAGCATTCTCTTCCATATTTTCCACATGGTATCAGAGCCGGAACCTTAACCGGCCTGACTCCATGTTGTCCCTTCTCTTCTTCTGCACATTCGTTTCGATAATGGCAGAAGATAATTTTTTTTGGCTCAGAAGCTGAAAGCTTCACAGCTTCTCGCCCTAGTTTTCCAGAAGCTGAAGTCAACCCAAACCAACGTTTGTGTTCTGTGTTGTTAAATGAGTTTAACTATCTTCCATGGTCTAGATCAATATCTCTTGCCCTTGGAGGAAGATCCAAACTTGGATTCGTCAATGGAAGTATTGAAGCACCTGACGTCGCATCGCCGGAGTATGAAGCATGGCTGTGCAAAGACCAGCTGGTTATGTCGTGGCTCCTCAACTCCATGGATCCTAAGCTGTCTGAAATTTTCAGTTTTTCAGAATCCTCTAGTGCTCTTTGGAAGGCAGTCAAGGACATGTATGGAAATCAAAACAATGCTGCTCGAGTGTTCCAGCTTAAGAGGAATCTCGCAAGTCTTCAACAAGGTGATAAATCCTTTGTTCATCATCTCGGTTGCATGAAAAACATGTGGAACGAACTAGATATGTATCGACCACACACTATCGATACTGCCGTACTGTTAAAAAGGTCCGAGGAAGACAAAATCTTTCATTTGCTTGCAAGTTTGGGTTCTGAATATGAAGATCTTAGAAGCCATATTCTAATGAATCCCGAACTTCCATCATTTGCAAGTGTTTGCACTACTATCCAGCGAGAAGAAGTACGCAGAAAAGTCATGAATGTTGACGTAAAACCTAGTGTGTCTGAGGCTAGAGCTTTTGTGACAAATCACAAGTCATTTGGAGATAAAGTATACAAGGGAAAAATGCCAGATCTGAAGTGTCTACATTGTAATAATGTTGGACATCTAATAGATCGATGCTGGATATTGCACCCTGAGTTGAAGCCAAGGTTTGAGAACAAGCCTTTAAGAGATCATAAGGGCTCACACGCTAGACCACATACAAACAAGTACCATGTTGCTGCTGCTACATCCATCGGTGGGTCGATGAACTTTACAGCCAATCCGGCTGACTTGTTGAATGAGTTCTCAACCTACCTTCAAACCAGAAAAGGAAGCACAGGTGAAACGTCGACTGGGGAAAGTCAAACTGCTCTTCTTGGACAGTTTGCAGGGTTCTTAGCTGAATCTGGTCATGTACCTCAAGGAGACATTCCAAGTATCATGTGTGCTCTTTCAACTGCTCTAAATGTTAGTCACTCTCATGATTTTTGGATTATAGACTCAGGTGCCACAGATCACATGACAAATCAATATTCTAAGCTATACGATTTTGAAAGCTACACTAAACCATCACTAGTTTCTGTAGCAAATGGTAGAGGTGTGCCAGTTCTAGGTAGAGGGAAAGTTAAACTGATCTCAGAAACTGTTGAGTCCACAGCGTTATATGTTCCATCTTTTCCTTTTCAATTATTGTCCGTAGGAAGGATTACAAACTCTCTAAACTGTCGTGCAATTTTTTCCCCACACAATGTTGTTTTTCAGGATCTAGCCACCAAGAAGCTGATTGGTGAAGGTCACTACCTAAATGGGCTGTACTATTTTTTAGAGAACCTCAATGTTCCAAAGGGGTTCCAAGTCAGCTCAAACCTAGAACATCGGTTGTGGCATCAACGCCTAGCCCATCCCTCAGAATCTGTGTTGTCTACGTTGTTCCCTAGTTTATGCAAATCCTCCCTTGTATGTGAAATTTGTCATTTGTCAAAATCTACTAGACTTCCATTCAATTCTTCCATGTCTAGGACTAGCAAGTTGTTTGAGATGGTGCACTCCGATGTTTGGGGACCTGCACCTCTAGAGTCTTTTGATGGTTATAGGTACTACGTTATCTTTGTTGATGACTTCTCAAGAGCCACTTGGTTGTACCTCCTAAAATTCAAAAGTGAAGTTATGGATGCTTTCAAGGACTTTCATAATCTTGTCATGAACCATTTTTCGTCCCAAATCCACATACTAAGGTCTGATAATGGCACTGAATATACATCCAAAAATATGACTAACTATTTGAGCACCCATGGAATTATACATCAAACAAGTTGTGTAGGTACTCCTCAGCAAAATGGAATTGCCGAAAGGAAGAATCGGGACCTACTTGAAAAAACCAGGGCGCTAATGTTGCAAATGAATGTGCCTAAGAGGTTCTGGTCTCAAGGAGTTCTTGCAGCCACCTACCTTATCAACAGACTGCCTAGTCGTGTTCTGGATACAAAATCACCATCTGAGGTTATGCAAAACAAAAAAATTAATCTTTCCCATCTGAGAATATTTGGATGTGCATGTTATGTTCATATTCAATCCCATCACCGAGACAAGCTTGATCCCAAAGCTGTCAAGTGTGTTTTCATGGGATACACCTCCACCCAAAAAGGGTACAAATGCTACAATCCGTGCTCCAGGAAGATGTTTGTCTCAAGAGATGTACGGTTTGATGAAAACCAACCATATTTCAACAAATCATCAGATCAAAATCGTCAGGGGGAGCATTTCCTAGATCTCTTCCCATTGCCAAATCCAGTCGAACCAAGTGACTGTGTCCATTCACTACCTCACAACCGGGACTCTCATGCAACTCTTAATGACAACCTGCTTATTGGAGACGACACTGAAGCCTCAGAAGCACAAGTAGTTCCTCATGACCATAACACAACATCTATACAAGAGAGTGGAGCTGAACCTATTGTGATCCCAGCTCAACCCCGCAGGAATTCGACTCGAGATCGACATCCACCATCAAGGCTGCAAGACTATGAAACTTACCATGCAAGGTACCCTATTCACAAGTTTGTAAATTACTCCAAAGTCTCTCACTCTCATGCAGCCTTCCTCAGTAAACTGTCCTATGAAAGTGAACCAAGGAACTTTCAAGAAGCCAATCGTCAAGTTGTGTGGAGGCTAGCCATGGAAGAAGAACTCAAAGCCTTGAATGAAAATAAAACCTGGAGTGTAGTTCAACTCCCCAAAGGCAAGAAGGTGGTAGGCAGTCGGTGGGTCTATAAAATCAAGTTTAATTCTGATGGCTCAATTGAACGACACAAGGCAAGATTGGTGGCTCACGGTTTTACTCAAACTTTTGGAGTGGACTATAAGGAGACATTTGCTCCCGTGGCTAAGATGAGCACAATAAGGGTTTTGTTATTTGTTGCAGTGAACCATGAATGACCATTGTACCAAATGGATGTAAAAAATGCTTTTTTACATGGAGACCTCGAAGAGGAAGTCTACATGCAACTACCCCTGGTCATCCACAACCACAGAATTCAGGTATGGCTTGCAAGCTTCATAAGTCAATCTATGGCTTGAAACAATCTCCTCGTGCCTGGTATGCCAAACTGAGCTCGGTACTTGAAAATTTTGGGTTCAAGAGAAGTCATGCTGATTCCTCCTTGTTTGTTCGAATAGGATCAGTTGGCAAATTAGTTGTACTAATCTATGTTGATGATGTCATCATCACAGGTGATAACATTGATGAGATTCACACTCTTAAACATTCTCTTCATCAACAATTTGCTATTAAAGACTTAGGAGTTTTAAAATACTTCCTTGGGATTAAACTGGCCACTTCCCCCAAGGGACTTTTTTTGAGTCAAAGGAAATATGTGATTGACTTACTTCAAGAAGTGAAGATGATGAATTGCAAACCAACTCGTACTCCTCTTGATAGCAAATTGAAGTTGGACTTGACAGGAGAACCTCTCAGTGATATCAATTACTACCAACGATTGGTGGGTAAGCTTATATATCTCACCATCACCATACCGGATATAACTTACGCCGTCAGTCTTGTAAGCCAATTCATGCATGCACCCACTGAAGCTCATTTAAATGTTGTTAAAAGAATTCTCAGATACCTCAAAGGCTCCATTGGTCGAGGAATCGTCATGAAAAACAATGGTCATACTCAAATCATTGCCTACACCGATGCTGACTGGGCAGGGAATGCTATTGATAGAAAATCCACTACTGGCTACTGCACGTTGGTTGGAGGAAACCTCGTGACATGGAAGAGCAAAAAACAAAATGTAATTGCTCGCTCAAGTGCCGAAGCTGAGTATAGAGCCATGGCTTCCACTGCATGTGAACTCATTTCGCTCAAGGGCCTTCTCTCGGACTTGGGGTTCTCAATCAATACACCTATGTCTCTTTTCTGTGACAATCAAGCAGCTATGCATATTGCCTCCAATCCGGTGTTCCATGAACGCACCAAACCCATTGAAGTTGACTGTCACTACGTTCGGGAACAAGTCCAGTCCAAGGTAATTCAAACCACATTCACTCGAAGCCAAGATCAACTTGCTGATATTTTCACGAAGTCTCTTGCTTCTCCTCAGTTTCAAAGTCTGCTCTCCAAGCTTGGATCAATTAACCTCCTTGATCCAGCTTGAGGGGGAGTATTGGAAGAACAAGCCGTCCTAAGCCGTCCTAACAAGCCGTCCTACCTTGTCCTAACAAGCCGTCCTAAGCCGTCCTACCTTATCCTACCTACACACTTGTATCCCTTAATTTAGGGTGATTGGACATAAGCCTTCCCGTTTTTTATGTATATATATCCTTGTAATCTTGTAGAGAAATATAATGAGAAAAAACATTCTCTTCCATATTTTCCACAAAACATGAAGTTGATGCGTAATTGGGTTTTTTTTTCTTGAGGTCTGTGTTTATTTTCATTACTGTATTGATGTTTTCTGCCGTTGTTTATACAATTCTAAGAGGAGAGAGATTTATGGCATGAGGGTAAAAAAAACAAGGGAAGGAGGGAAAGATGAGGAAGGCACGGGTTGGCATGAGTTTTATTTAATTGGTTTGGGATTTTGTTTATGTTTGGGATTCTTTTCCCTAATTAATATTTTTTTTGAATTCATATAGAATTTTGTTTATGTTTGGGGTTGTCATGTTCGAGTATTTAATTTGGTATTTAGTAGTTTACGTTACAGTTGTTGGTTTTCCAAGCGATAATGCTTTTTCTGATATATGTGCAAATGTTAACACTTTGTAGATTTTCAGTTTTTAAACAATAAGATAATGTAACCGTTTAGACTCCAGAGTGCTTTGTCATTAAGGTAAATGATTTTCGTTTTTTGCTTTGTGCCTTTTCTGATTCATGTTTTAACACGTATTGAATAATTTCCAAATTAACGATTGGTTCTTGCAGCTGCGTGAAGGGACGGACTATTCAAGTTTCGCAAGTTAATTTAAGGGTCTTAATCACTATATAAGGTTTCCATTTCTAATCCTTATACCTTCCGCCTTTCCCCTTATTAAGAAAATTTTACTAATTGTAATTGTAAAATGTTATTAAGGTGAGAAAGGGATCATCGACCTGAAATGAGCTTTTTATGTAGCAATTTATCCACTCATTCACCTCAAATTCTTTTTCTTCATAGATTGTTTTGGTACCTGCTCTCTCATTTTTTTCATAGGCACAACTCTTTAATTCTTCTGTCTGTTTTCAGCTTTGAATTTTGGATGACAAGCTCTGTGCTTATACATCGATTTCTCTGCTTCTTCTTTGTAAATCTTGCAGGTCAGGACGACACACCTATTGGGGCAATGTCGGGATGTTTAGGCTTGGGTGGAGACGTGGACTTATAGAAGAGGTGAAGTAGCTTAGCTCTCTGTCATTAACTTTATCTGTTCTATGCATCTCTACAATCTTACAATGCTCTTTTATTAAAGTGCAAGATGTTGGGACCGGTTACTGGAATATGAGATTTGGAACAAAAGTGGTGCAAGAGTCGAACCAAGTGTGAAATTCACATTGAAAATGACTGGTCAAAATGCTAATCATATTCTGAAAAATGTTGGGTTTCCTGATGAGTACTCTGGCTGAATTCAAGAGGCTAATTTAGTGATTTGCAGTTAATTTTGTAAATTTATTGAATGAAGTCATTTGTTATTTAGCTTATCTTGTGTTTAGTTTGGTTTTAGGAGAGGGTTGCGCATGATCTGTAGAATCATAATTAAGGGTCAGTTTTTCCAACAATTTTTCTTTTTCTTTTTGCTGCATGTTTGTGCATGTTTGGTCTCTGAGATTTTGTTTTTAGTCACTGTTGATTTGTAGTTTATGTCTCCCTTTGGCTACATATTGACACAAGTTTATTCTTGGCATTTTTTTGTTAGGGTAAGTGGTTTGGCCAGTTCTGTATTATCATTTTTACTTAGTGTTGATGTATAAGGTGAACTCTCTTTGCATCAACTTGAACAAACATTCTTCTACTTAATTGCCTAGCTGATGAAACAAGAACGAAACACTTTTTATGTTTTTTTGTTTAACTGCTAAAACAGGTGGCTGGCCTGTAGGACATATATTTTGCCATCTTAACTTCAAGGGCAATATATGTGTAAAATGCATGTTGCTTTTGTTTCTCAGGGAAACAAAGAAAGCATTTTTTGCAACCATATCTTTTGTAATTAGCTCGGTTGAATGTATATAAAAGCCAAACTGCTTATCTTACCGACACCGTTGACTCATCTATCCCTTTTGTTTGTTCATGATTATGTTGAATTTTTTTCCAGGTTAAAATGTGTTTTATTAAGACTGGTGCATTCAAGTCCTGCAGGAACGCATGGACATTTTTTCTAGTATTTCCCAAAAATTTTCCCCCCCATCCTAATGACCAGTCAAGCCTTATCTTAACTTCTAAAACCTAATGGCATTTCCAGCCTCATCCCTGATGCGATTTCAATCTCCCAAACTCCTTAGTTATACCAAGCGGACCTGTGGAGGGGTCGTCCTTGGATTCAATTTGCATTCTCCTTATCTTGATTACCTACCACACCTTGCACTCTCCTTATCTTGATATAGTTGACCCACTTGGTGTTTACTTATTCCATTCTATAATCTGGTGCTGGGTGTATTTTTTTTTGTTTTGTTTTGTTTTTTGAGACCTCTCACTTACAAGTGAAAAAGGAATATCACTAGACCGTAGTAAGTGGTCAATCTGATGCTAAGTTAGTGGCAAAATAGTAACGAAGTGTACAATGAGTTCGTGAATAACAAGTGCCTCAGTGGTTACTTAATGAAAGAACTGTACAATATATGAGTTTCCAAATTATGTTCCAAAAAATTTGAGATTATCCTGATCCAAAATTTTTGAAATGAAAATTAAAAACTTATTTCCAATCCGATTCATGCAAAAAAAAACCCGCAAAATGTTAAACAAAACCGACCCCAATACTGTGGCATCATTAACTAGGACAGTAATTGCGTGTTTTGGGGGATGAATATGCCTCAACGTATTGATATTATGCGGCAGGTTGCTTATAAATTAGATGTATTCTCCGCAGAGCTGCTGTAAGCACATAACAAGAAGCAACCACCATGGGGATGAACAAGTTCTTTTCAGTTTTGCTTTTCTCATATTTTTCCTTTCATGTCCTTATTTTTCACTCATGCCTTGCCTTGAGACTGAGTGGAAATGAGACGGATCGATTGGCCTTGCTTGAAATCAAAGCGAGGATAACCTATGACCCTGTTGAAGCCTTGACTTCATGGAACGAAACCAACCATTTTTGCAATTGGCGTGGTGTCACATGTGGTCGTCGTCACAAGAGGGTCACGGTGTTGAACCTGCAGTCCTTCAATCTTTCAGGCTCTCTGTCACCACATGTTGGGAATTTGAGTTTTTTGAGAGTACTTTCTCTCACCAACAATAACTTGAGCCACAAAATTCCTCCAGAAATCGGCCGTCTCTCAAGATTGCAAGATATAGTTTGGGAGAATAATTCCCTTACCGGTGAAATTCCCTCAAACTTATCGCGTTGCTCTCAGCTAACCAGAATTGCTTTTGGTGGGAATTTTCTTGTAGGAAGACTTCCTGAGGAGGTTGGCACTTTGTCGAAGTTGAGAATAATTTCGATACTCTTCAACAAACTTACAGGAAGTATCCCCTACTCCTTTGCCAATTTATCATCTCTTGAGTTGCTTATAGCACCTGGTAATGATTTTTATGGGCGTATTCCAGATATCTTTGGTCAAATGGCCAATTTTAAAGCTCTTGGTTTGGGTAGTAATAGGTTCTCAGATGTGATCCCTCCCTCACTCTATAATCTCTCTTCCATTAGTATCATTGACGTTACAGTCAACAGAATCCAAGGCACTTTACCTCCAAACCTAGGTATTGTCTTTCCAAGTCTAGAATATTTAGGGGTCGGCCACAACAAATTTACTGGACCTCTTCCCATTTCGTTATCTAATGCCTCAACTCTAACTTATCTTTGGATGGAAGGAAACAAATTTCAGGGGAAAGTTCCTTCTTTGAAAAGTTTAGTTAATCTTGAGTCCTTGAATATTGCTTACAACAATCTTGGAAGGGGGGAAATCGATGACTTGAGCTTTGTTTGCGATCTGACTAATGCTACCCGTTTACAACAACTGATGTTCGATACAAACAATTTTGGGGGCAATTTAACTCAATGCATGGCCAACTTGTCTTCTTCTCTTGTATTCTTGCATGTAGAACACAATAAAATATCAGGAAGCATCCCCCATGGGATTGGAAATCTGGCTAACCTAGAGAGCATTTGGTTTGCTCAGAACCAATTTTCAGAAAGCATCCCCACTGATGTGGGAAAGCTTTGGAAGTTGTACGAATTAGATTTGGGTTTTAACAATCTCTCCGGCTATATCCCGTCGTCATTTGGGAATTTAAGTGAACTATCCATATTGAGTTTAGCCGGTAACAAACTTGACGGCAATATTCCCTCAAGTCTAGGTGAGTGCCAGAAATTGATTACCTTGATTCTTGCTAATAACAACCTCAGCGGTGTCATATCCCCTCAAGTCATTGGTCTGTCATCTTCCTATGTGGAATTGGATTTCTCTAAAAATTAGTTGACTGGTTTCCTTCCCAAAGAAGTAGGAAATTTGATAAATCTGGAGAAAACATGCTGTATGGGGAAATTCCAACAAGTCTTGGTAGTTGCATAAAAATTGAATCTCTAGACCTGCAAGGAAACTTCTTTCAAGGGACGATTCCATCATCTCTGAGTTCACTAAGAGGAATCAAAGAATTATATCTTTCTCGCAACAACTTGTCAGGCTCGATTCCAGAATTCTTAGAGCGTCTTCAAGTTTTGCAATCTTTGAATCTATCTTATAACAACTTTGAGGGCATGGTACCAATGAAGGGGGTTTTCAGGAATGCAACTGCCACATCGATTGAAGGAAATAGCAAGCTTTGTGGGGGAATTCCTGGATTCCATTTGCCCAAGTGCAAACTCCAACATTCCAACTGTTGGTATTCACAAGAGTTTACTAACTCAATACCAGTGATAAGTTTACAAACTCTATCACACCTCTCACTTTCACTCTCAATAAAATTGGACAAAGAAATAGAGAAAGGAGGGAAGCAACAAGCTTTGGTAAAACACTTGGACTTTGATATATGAAAGAAGTAGCAAGCTTGGTGATAACAAACACTTTGAAATATTAGAAGAGTTTACAACTCTTAAAGCTTACAAGCTGAAAATGAGAATGGAAATGGGATTTGGATGGGATGCTATAAAGCTTAGCAAGATGGCCTATTTATACAAAACAGAAATTGATAAACAATGCAACAACACATGCAATGAATGGAGTGTTTAACATCTTTACACCCTTTAAAACACATGCAAGAACTTTGGACAGTCTAGCACACATATGCAGCTATCTTTCCAGCTTGCAATCAACACTCTTTCGGCTAATACACAGCAGCACACTGCTGTCTTCCTGCTAGCACATCACATGGCAGCACACTTGCTGTCTTTCATCACCATTTCAGCTAGCACATGGAGGAAACTTTAGTCTTTGTAGTTGCAGCATGTGTGGATACAACCTGTAAAGAAACTAACAGCTAGAAGCAACCTTTTATAGCCTGTTTTTATTTGAATTTCCAACACCAACAAGGGAGGATTAAGCCCAAAAATGAAATTGATAATTTCTCTGGTTTGTGGGATTCTTGGCGTTACTTTTGCACTAGTCTTTTTGTACCTCCGTCGGCCACAGAGGGCAAAAATAGAGCGGACTTCAAGTGATTCAGAAAAATTTCTCTCAGTCTCTTACCAAAGTCTTCTCAAAGCTACTGATGGATTTTCCTCTGTCAACTTGATTGGTATGGGCAGTTTTGGGTCTGTCTATAAAGGAGTACTTGAGCAAGGTGAAACAATTGCTGTCAAAGTACTCAACCTTGCTCGTCTGGGAGCTTACAAAAGTTTTATTGCTGAGTGCGAGGCTTTAAGAAATATTAGACACCGTAATCTTGTCAAGGTACTCTCGGCATGTTCTGGTTTTGATTATCGCGGTCACGACTTCAAGGCCTTAATTTATGAGTTCATGGTTAACGGGAGCTTGGAGGAATGGTTGCATCCAACTCATACAATTGGTGAGACAAGTCAGAGGCCAAGGAGCTTAACAATTTCTTAGAGGTTGAATATTGTTATTGATGTTTCTATGGCACTGGATTATCTCCATCATCATTGTGAGACGCCAATAGTTCATTGCGACCTCAAACCCAGCAATATTCTTCTCAATGAGGACATGGTTGCACATGTAGGTGACTTCGGGTTGGTGAGGTTCCTCCCAAAAGCTGCTGAAAATTCTTCGGGAAATCAATCAAGTTCTTTAGGGATCAAGGGAACTATTGGTTATGCTCCTCCAGGTAAATACACAGTTGTCTATTTTTTCCTAGCTAGTATTTTAAGATTGTGCAGTATTTATTTTAAAATTTTCAAATATGAAATGGCCTTTTAGCACTTCACTAGAAAATTAGAATATAATGTTCTGAATTGTGGAATGCAGAATATGGCATGGGACATGAAGTGTGGACACAAGGTGATGTGTACAGCTTTTGTATCCTCCTGTTGGAAATATTTACAGGAAAGCGACCAACCGATAACATGTTTGAGGGAGCTTCAAACCTTCATAACTTTGTGAAGGCAGCTCTGCCAGAGAAAGTGGAAGAGGTTTTGGATCCTGTTCTTGTTCAAGAGAGTGATTGTCATGACGAGGATAGCAAAAGGAATCACGTCCAAATTGAAAAAAGTTTAATGTCAGTTTTAGAAATTGGTGTTGCTTGCTCAGCAGAGTTGCCTAGAGAAAGATTGGACATCAGTGATGCTATGGCACAAATGTGTCGGATCAGAAACAAACTTCGAGCAAGTGGTATATGTGAATAGAAGCTTATTGTTAGTACGTGGTATAGCATGTAATATTAATATATTTTATGTGAGAGAGTTCTCGTATTTGTTAAATAAAAAAATACAGTACATATGGCTAGTTGATCAATGCTTGCCAAACAAACTTATTTGCATACGAATTATGCTTGATCGATGAAATTCTAGCTTTACCAAACATTAAGTGACAAGTGGAGATGGGATCAATTTGCAGGTCTATGATAGAGCATTCATGTAAAGATGTTTTGTGTATATTCACCCCAAAACACTTTAAGTGACAAGTGGAGCGTATGTCTGGTAAAGTTAAGGGTTAAAGTTAAGTTGATGATGTAAGACTTAATTACATTTTGTAACGTCAATTTTCGGCTATATTGCTCAAACATGTTATATTTTAGAGAATGTGCTAGTTTGTGAAGAAGGATTCAAAACTACATGTGTTTTTGTACTCTATCATTCTTGTTGGTATAATGATTGGCTTCTCATACAAATTATATATATATCATTTGCATGTTGCATTTCATTATTTTTTTGGAAAGCATTTGTTTAGGGGAAGCTTAACAATTTGAAGATGTGTTTCTTTCGATGTTTATTTATTTATTTTTCTTCGACTATTTCTTTGTTTTACTTTCCTCTTTTGAATTCGTCCTCACTTTCAAGTTTCATTCTTTTGAAGTGATTCCAATTCCTAGTAAGGAAATTTTTTTCCGTCTCATCTTGTATACATAGATAATTTATCTATTCATAGTAATCATAATTACTCTCGATGAATTTCATATTTTGGAACCATTGCATGATGTTATCTACACCATTGAAAGAATTATCAAATTCAATAGAGAGAATTACTGGAATTTTGCAAATCCTAAAACCCAAGTAAGAGGTAGGATAGAATAGAAACAAATATGTTATAGAGAATAATAGAGTTTTACAAACCTTATTGTCTTTATTCAATAAATTTGAAATTTAGAATGGCTAAATATATGAAATTCAAGAAGAATAGGGGGAATAGCTCTACCAATGCATACGTGAAAGACGATTTTTTTTTTAATTAAAGTGAATGATGAGTTTTAATTTAAATGTTATTGATTTGTGATAAATGATCATTTGAAATATTATACTTAATTTTGGGATGAGATCTGTTGGATGTAAAAGATAAATAATGATTGAATTTTTTTAAAAGTATTGAGAAGGGTTGCAAAGCAATAGAAATAAGTTACTACTAATCTTATTTTTTCAAGTCAGGGTAGGCCTTGGACTACTATAGTCCTTATGTGCCTCCGTCAGTGGTTATACCATTGTTAGTTTTGTGAGTTTATGTTTCCTTTAAGCAACCTTGATCTAGATTGCATGTGTGACTCTCTATATGCCAATTGAAGGCTCCAACAATCATCCGAAAAAACCTGATACGACTATTTCTTAAGCTTTACACATCAAGGGGAAGTATCGTAGTTAATATTATTTAAGAGTGTGATTTTGTAAATCTAGAAGTAGGATTCCAATAAGATTTGGAAGACTCGTGTTACTTGTAAGGCAAGTAAAACCCACATAAGTAGTATAATTAAAGGTGTAAGACTACAAGAGAAAATAAGCAATTATAGAAAGTTGAGAGCACTTTCTCTCTTACCGTCCCTTTCCTACCCTCACTTTCTATATTTTTCCTTAAGTTTATTAGAAAGTTAAATATATATATATATATATATATATTTAATAATGCGATAAAGTTGGTGGGTTGGATAAATAATTGTTAGGCGCAAAGGCGTCGGTGAAAAAGTTTGATATTTTGAAAAAAAATATTTCTAATTTGAAATCCAGACTCCTAAGGCTATTTAGATGGCAATTTCCAACACCAACTTGACCCTGCCAAAGTCTACGAGCACACTTTTTCCAACTTAACTTGTAAGGTAAGCTAGAAAATAGAAACAAAACCAACCCCTTATTTAAAGCTTGTCGGCCAGTAATGATTTATGAATGCCAGCTATATATCTACCAGTTTACCATGGCACTGTGCAATGAGACAATATGGTCGACCCATATATATCAAGTCAAGTCCATAATATATATATATATATATATTAAAACTACAGTGTTTGTGAATTAAATAAATAATTGTTAAGAAAGAGAAAAGTCTGCTAAATCTGTATGGATGGGCAATTTCCAACCCTAACTTGACCATGGCAAAGTCTACTAGCACACTTTTTCCAACTTAACTTGTAAGCTAAGCTAGAAAATAGACAGTTTAGAAGCTACTTTCCAACAAGCCGGTCGGCCGGTAATATTTGATGAATGCTAGAGCTATGTATCTACCAATCTACCGTGGCACTTTCCAACACTAGAGACAATATACTTGACCCATATTTGGCGAGTCAAGTCCAAATATTTAAAAATTTGGAATCAGATAATTTACAACCAAAGTGTTGATGCACAAAAGCTGATCACCTTAAAGTTGGTCTTGTAGAATTATTAGAGTGACGGATTGAATGCCCACTTCTAACAACATTGGTATTGTTATCAACTTGGTAAGTATTATTTGCATAATTTGTCAATTGTTGGGCTTTATCATAAAAAACCTCGGTGTTAGTTAGACTGGGGTAATGATACTTAAACTCTTCTTTTGTCATTGATAAGGTCAACGTAGGACATTTCAACACGCTCCCTCACATGAGACCCAATTAGTGAGTCACACGTAAAAGATCCACAAATCAACAACCATGTAAAGTTAAGGGGACTCATCCTACACGCAGGACCAAATCACCCACCATCATCGCGTGAAAAGGTCCCTCCTTTGACAGATTTGCATAAGCTTGAGTGGTTAATCCTTGCTAACAACCATCTCAAAAGTGGGGGAATTGACGACTCGACCTTTCTCTGTGATTTGAGCAATGCCACGGTGGGCAACGGTTATGGTGGGCAAGTAACCGTGGTTATTTACCCATAACTGTTTATGCTTATACGTGCATAACCGTTTACTGGTTGGGTAATTGCCTAAACGGTTATACCCATACCCCGTCTACATGTTTTTTAACAACTTGAAAATTAAAAAAAAATTTCATAATTTTCTTTTTTTTTTAATAATTAAACACCGTTATAGGTACATTCATCATACATTTCCGTATTTTAATTTTTTAAGTCCTTATACAATTCTAATAATTGAAATAATAGTTTAAGGACAATATTTTTAACTGTTACCAATGAAGGTAAATATAATATTTGGTAAGTATTATTGGGTTACAAAAATTGTTTAGAAGACATTTCTGTCAAAGCATTTCTGTCAATTTCATGGTTACTCGCAAGGAATTTAAATTAATTTGGCGAATTCCTTGATGTTGAGAATCATCATTCCTGTAGTAGTGTTATTGAGAGAAGGACCGATGAATTCCTTGCTAATTTATTGGGTGATAAGTATTATTGGATCGAGAACATGATTTGTGTTAATTTTACATATATAAAATAAATGGATAAACAATTACCTGTTTATAACCACGATTAATGCCCATAACCGCCCATTTAAATTTCGCGGATAAACGGTTATACCCATAATCGTTTATTTATCTAAACGGTTACCTATAACCGTAACCGTTTAATTTAAATGGGCGGGTAACCGCGATTACTCATAACCAATGAGTATTTGCCAATCCCTAATGCCGCCCATTTAGAATTTCTCGAAATGTTTTTTTTATTTTATTTTTTTTTTTGTGTCAAGAATTTCTCGAAATGTTTACCGACAAGTTTGGGGGCACGTTACCTCAATGCTTAGGAAACCTGTCTTCTCCTCTTCAAATATTCCATATTGCACAAAATAAAATATTAGGAAGTATCTCGAATGAGATTGTAAATTTGGCTAGCTTGGAGGTTTTGGGGATGCTGAGAACCAATTATCAGGTCACATTCCCCCTGCTGTAGGAAAGCTTCACAAGTTATATCTATTAAATTTGAGTAGGAACTCTCTCTCTCTCTTTGGCAATCTTACATCCTCTTTCGGAAATTTAAGTCAATTAAATGAGTTAAGCTTAAAAGGCAACAACTTCCAGGCAATATCCTGCCAAGTTTAATATAGAGTGTCAGAATTTGAGGCTCTTATATCTTGGTGAGAACAGTTTTAGCGGTATCATATTGCAAGAAATCATTAGTCTGTTAAACTTGTATATATTTAATTTACCTCAAGATCATTTTCTTGGCTCCCTACCAAAGGATGTAGGAATTTTAATAAATCTTGAGCATATAGATATCTTTGAAAACATGTTATTCAGTGAAATTCCAGCAAAGTGTAATTAGTTGTATAAAATTAGAGTACCTAGACATGCATGGAAATTTCTTCCATGGGACGATTCCATCAACTTTAAGTAGCACAATAATCCTAATTCTTGTCGTGTGGCTTGTTCTTGGCAATTGACACTGAAAATCTTAAACCTAACTACCTAAGCCTACTGCAACCATGGGAGAAAAGACAATATTGTCTTTTTTTGATCAAGTATCTCTCTCTGTTTATCGGGATAATTCAGGAAATTCGGGAAGAGTTTAAATTGCTTCTTGAGATCGTGACTACATGACGCATGACGAGTCTCTCTTTCATCCATGATTTATCCTCCAAAAGAGAGTGTCGTCACTGCCAATGGAACTATAATCTCAGTAACAACGCCTGGTCCAATTGCACTCACCCCATCTTTATCCTTACACAATACCTTGCTTCTTCCAGAATTATCAAATCATCTTTTATCAGTCAGTCAAATTACCGATCGATTAGGTTATATCGTACTAATGTTTCTAGTACATTTTTTAAAAGGTACCAACCTTTGGGCTAAAACCTAAAATTTTTAGTCCAGAAACAGTTTTTCTGCTCCACTACTTCTGGCCTAAATTTTTAGCCTCAGATTATTAAATAATGAATTTAGGCTATTTTTTTTTTCTTAAAGTAACTTTTTTAAAAGAAAAAATTATGTAGACTATCATAATTTAATTTTATGAACATTTTAACCTAAAAATATTTAGATTCTGATAAATATTGAAAAATCACAAACAGACACCATGAAACTCGTTAAACGCTATGAAAAAATATGAAACACATAAAAGATTTTTTTTAATTAATTTAGCCGTTACATTTAAATTTGAACCGTTAAATATTTTTTTTACTGTTGAATTTCATCAAATTAGATCTTAACCGTTGGATTCAATGAATTTATAAATATAAAACTAAATAATATATATATATATGGTGGGCCAGCCCCACTAATCATGGGCTAAATCTGGTTTTTGTTTAGCTTTTAGCTTTTAGCCCACACATTTAGGATGAATTGGGTTGAATTTGGGGGGAGAATAAAACCTAAAAAATAGCATTTAGCCCAGGGTTGGAGATGGTCTAAGAGAAGGGGGTTGTATTATGTCGACGATGTGTCTCCTAGCAGAGTGAATCAAGTACGCAGTGGGAATCGTGACAAGATTTAGAAGATTTAGTTAAGGCATTGGCGACTTGGGCATGCCTCGTTTGGCTATTTACGGAAGTTGGTTATGTTATTACTTACTAGTATTTCAGACTTTGATAGCCACATGTGTCTTTCTTTCCCTATACGAGTTGCTCGAAGAAACATAAAGAATTAGATTTCAGGTGGTTCAGTTGGATCTTTTTCAACCACCACAGGATGACCCATGCTTCAGGCATAAATCTTTGAATGAAGATCATGGCGTAGACTTATTCAGCTTTTCCACACCATAACTAGCTACAATGATTTTACAACTAGTCATAGTCAAATGGGGTGTCATGTCTTCCACATAAAGTAGTTTCTTATTCGATCTCAGCCTTGCTCATACCTAAATTCCCATTACCTATTCTTTTGTGTATATCCTCAATCCATTCACAAGACGCAAGCATGCGCCCAATCTGGAACTAGAGGAATGAGGACGAACATTACTTGTTGGCATAAACAAATGACACGATAATACACCAAAATTAGGAATTGTCATTATACAATACCAAAGCTAACTATTGTTTTATTGGCGTACTATCGATATGAACAGGAACGAGCAATTTTTTATTTATTCGAACACGATCATATGATGTTATAATTTCACTCAACTTATAACTCGTGAGTTTGTTTTAAGTTAAAAGAATGAATACAATAACTTCAAAAAGTGAACATTCCTAATATTAGTTCACAAAATTATATTTATATTGAATTTATTCATCAAATTAAGAAAAAAGATATATTTTTTTTGTCAGGACATCCCTCATCGAGTACGATAGCGATTGGGGTGGCTGATCCACTACGTACAGAGCACTCTGATTATGATTATAAATTGGATGCTGCTAAAGCTGCTAGACAAACAATCAATACAGCTCAACTTTTTTACAACTCCATTTCTACTTTCGCACAAAACAAATATCATCGTCATGGGGATGGGGTTTTACAACTCCATTTCTGCAGTGTTTTTGTCATCCTTGTTTATGCATGCCTTCATTCTTCACTCTTGCCTTCCTTGTTTCGCCCTTCCGGGAAATGAGACAGATAGACTCGCTTTGCTTGAAATCAAAGCTAGCATAACTCATGACCCTTTTGAAGTCCTGACTTTATGGAATGAAACCATCCACTTTTGCTATTGGCATGGCGTTACATGTGGTCGTCGTCATAAGAGGGTCACAAGGTTGAGCCTGCGGTCCTTCAAACTTGCAGGATCTATATCGCCGCATATTGGGAACTTGAGTTTTTTGAGAGTCATTGATCTCCAAAACAACAGCTTAGGCCATGAAATTCCTCCAGAATTCAACCGCTTGCACAGATTGCAACACCTACTGTTAAACAACAATTCACTGAGTGGAGAAATTCCCACTAACTTGTCGCGTTGCTCTCAGCTCCTCGTGCTCGATGTTGGTTCCAATGAGCTGATGGGAAAGATTCCAAAGGAGCTTGGCCTCTTGTCAAAGTTAAGAGGTTTTGCCATCCACTATAACCACTTTACAGGGGGAGTCCCTACTTCTTTTAGCAACTTATCATCTCTTGAAGGGTTCTCCGCAATTTATAATAATTTGAGTGGCACTGTCCCGGATATTTTTGGCCGAATGACCAATCTTAGCTTTCTTTCTTTTGGTGAAAATAGCTTTTCGGGTATGCTTCCTCCCTCAATCTTTAATCTCTCTTCTCTCACAGTCCTTTCTATGGCAGAAAATGAAATCCAAGGGAGTCTACCCTCAAACTTAGGTATGGTCTTTCCGAGTCTCCAAACATTTGCCATTTCCGCTAACCAATTCAGTGGATCTATTCCTGTTTCATTATCAAATGCCTCAAATCTAATTAGATTGGGGATGGGAGGTAACCACCTGCATGGAAAGGTCCCTCCGTTGACGAATTTGCATAAGCTTGAGTGGTTAATCCTTGCTGACAACCATCTCGGAAGTGGGGGAATTGATGACTTGACCTTTCTCTGCGATTTGACCAACGCCACCCATTTAGAAATTCTCCAAATGTTTACCAACAATTTTTGGGGCACGTTACCTCAGTGCATAGGAAACCTGTCTTCTTCTCTTCAAGTCTTCGATATAGCTCAAAATAAAATATTAGGAAGTATCCCGAATGAGATTGTAAATCTGGCTAACTTAGAGCGTTTGGGGATGGAGGAGAACCAAATTTCAGGTCACATTCCCCCTGGTCTGGGAAAGCTGCACAAGTTATATAAATTAAATTTGGGTATGAACTCGCTCTCTGGCAATCTTCCATCCTCTTTCAGAAATTTAAGTCAATTAAATCTGTTAGGCTTAGCAGGCAACAAACTTCAAGGCAATATCCCGCCGAGTTTAGCAGAGTGTCAGAATTTGAGGATCTTACAGCTTGGTGCCAACAATTTCAGCGGTATCATATCGCAAGAAATCTTTGGTCTGCTGAACTTGTATGATTTGAGTTTAGGACAAAATCAGTTTATAGGCTCCCTGCCAGAGAACATAGGAATTTTAATAAATCTAGAGTATTTAGATATCTCTGATAACATGTTATTCGGTAAAATTCCGGCTAGTCTTGTTAGTTGTATAAAATTAGAGTACCTAGACATGCATGGAAATTTCTTCAATGGGACAATTCCATCAACTTTGAGTTCACTAAGAGGTCTTTCAAAATTGTATCTTTCTCACAACAACTTGTCAGGCACCATTCCAGAATTCTTAGAAGGTTTTGTATTTTTGGAATCTCTGAATCTATCTTATAACAATTTTGAGGGCATGTTGCCGATCAAAGGAGTGTTCAAGAATGCAACGGCGACATCAGTTGAAGGAAATAGCAAGCTTTGTGGGGGCATACCTGAGTTTCATTTGCCAAAGTGCAAACTCCAGCATGCAAAAAAGAAAGGATTGAGCTTAACCATGAAATTGGTTCTCTCCCTCGTTTGTGGGATTCTTGGAGTCATTTTTGCACTAACCTTTTTGTACCTTTATTCCTCACGGAGGGACAAAAAGGGTCAAGCTGCAACTGATTCGGACAAATTTCCCCAGGTGTCTTACCAAAGTCTTCTAAAGGCAACAAATGGATTCTCCTCAACCAACTTGGTCGGTATGGGCAGTTTTGGGTCCGTTTATAAAGGAGTATTTGAGCAAGGTGAAACTACAGTTGCCATCAAGGTACTCAACCTCGTTCGTCGCGGAGCTTACAAAAGTTTTATTGCTGAGTGCGAGGCTTTCAGAAATATTAGACACCGTAATCTTGTCAAGGTACTCTCAGCATGTTCTGGTTTTGATTATCGCGGTCACGACTTCAAGGCCTTAATTTATGAGTTCATGGTTAACGGGAGCTTGGAGGAATGGCTGTATCCAATTCATACAATTGGTGAGACAAATGAGAGGCCAAGGATCTTAACAATTTCTCAGAGGTTGAATATTGTTATTGATGTTGCTATGGCATTGGATTATCTCCATCATCATTGTGAGACGCCAATAGTTCATTGCGACCTCAAACCCAGCAATATTCTTCTCAATGAGGACATGGTTGCACATGTAGGTGACTTCGGGTTGGTGAGGTTCCTACCAAAAGCTGCTGAAAATTCTTCGGGAAATCAATCAAGCTCTTTAGGGATCAAGGGAACTATTGGTTATGCTCCTCCAGGTAAATACACTTGGTGGTTTATTTTTCCCTAGCTAGTATTTTAAAATTGTGCAGTATTTATTTTAAAATTTTCAAACATGAAATGAGCTTTTAGCACTTCACTAGAAAATTAGAATCTAATATTCTGAATTGTGGAATGCAGAATATGGCATGGGACATGAAGTGTGGACCCAAGGTGATGTGTACAGCTTTGGCATCCTCCTGTTGGAAATATTTACAGGAAAAAGACCGACCGATGACATGTTTCAGGGAACTTCAAACCTTTATAGCTTTGTGAAGGCAGCTCTACCTGAGCAAGTGGAAGAGGTTTTGGATCCCGTTTTTGTTCAAGAGAGCAATCATCCTAATGAGGGGAGGGCAAGGAATCGCATCCTAATCATAGAAAGTTTAATCTCTGTTTTAGAAATTGGTGTTGCTTGCTCAGCGGAGTTGCCTAGAGAAAGATTGAACATCTGTGATGCTGTGGCACATATGTGTCGGATCAGAAACAAACTTCGAGCAAATGGTATATGCGAATAGAAGCTTATTGTTAATAATGTGGTATAGCATGTAATAGTATTGATGTTATGTGAAAGCGTTCTCGTATTTGTTAGATAAAAAATGCAGTGCAAATGGCTAGTTGATCAATGTTTGCCAAACAAACTTATTTGCATCGAATTATGCTTGAACAATGACGTTCTAGCTTTGCCAAACATTACAGGACGAACACTCTGAAAGAATTAAAATTAAAAATTAAAAAACAAAGTTGTGGAAAGTATTCATCAAATTTCAAACCTATGTTGGATTTCCTGCTCTCTGTTGAGAGGCTTATCCCTGGTTGAAAATGGGAAACGTTCCATAGTAGTTTATTGCTTTTGTTATTTTATTTTTTTAGAAAACCTAAACGGTATGAGGAGAATTTTATTAATAACAAAAAGTAAGTTACACCTAGTCAAGGGAGACATAAACCTAACTCCTCGTAATACAAGAAAAAAGAAAAAAAATACATGAAAAAGAAGGGGGATATAAACCTTACTCTTCTATAAACGAAACAATAAAGATACAAAAATACGCATTCATCAGTCATCCGTTCTTCAACATTTATGTGAGCATTCATCATCCATTCATCAACATTTATCTTTCGCTCACTCACTCTCATATTTCATTAAAATATTGTTTTACATATAGTTTGGGGGTGGTCCAGGCAACACAGAGGTGGGCATTCATCAAAGCCATGTCACAGAAAATTACATGAGCATTGACGAAATTTTAGGTCTATAAATGCATGAGAGAAACATTTCACAAATCCGTATGACTTTTAGAGATATTAAACCATGCTTAATTTTAACGCAGTGGAGGGATTTGATTTACCTTTCATTTTGTAGATCCGAGTTCTTGCAGCCATCTTTGCTGTGTGTACAGCACCTTCATTTGTGAGCCATTGCTCCTTGCATTTCCTATTCCTCGGGGCCTTACTCGGATCCCCAAGTCCACATACAGAAAACATACATGCATGAGTCAGAATTTCGTTTTCATTTGAGCTTCGGTTGTGAAAACGAGAGGGAGAAATGGTTGGATGCATTTTTATTTCAGATATCGCCAAGTGGAGACCATGATCGCAGAGAGAATGAGAGATCTTTACCTCGGTTTTCGCAGAGGAATGCACGATGGTGACAATCTGGGCTAGAATCAAAGATCGCCATGGCTGGGTTCCGTTTTTGACAGAGATGGAGATGGATTCATGTTTTGACGTTCTGGGTTGATGATGGAAGCTAGGGTTTCAGTTCCATGAGAAATGAAGGGAAAGAGGAAATGAAGGAGATAGCTTTCACGGCTCTGGGCTCGTGGGTACGGCGCCAGTTAGGAGAGATGAGGAAATGGGCCTCTAGTTCATGTTTCCTGTCACGGATTCAACTCTCCAGAGCACTGAAATTTTGCTTCTTTTCCCAATATTTTCCAGCGCCTCTGTTTCTTTCTTGTCAGCAGGTCACCACTTCGAATCGCAAGTGTGTCGGTTTCATTGTCTTTTCTTTTATTTCTGTTCCTGTTTCCTTTGTTATTTTATATTTTCTTTTATTGTTTCTTTCTTTTATTTTCTTTTGTCTTTGTTAGCTATTTTTCAGTTTTTAAGGTTTTAATATTTTTGTTTTCTTTCTTTAATTTTTCCGCACCTTGAGGATAATATGTGATTTAAGTTTAGGGGTGGAAAGGTAAAATTTTTAGATTTTTAATGTTTAAGTATGCTAAAATTTTTCATTCTTTTTAAGTTAATATTCATAGATTATTTTAAACATTTGAACAAATGGGCATGGTGGAAATTAATTCCACAGTAGAGTCTTTTCTATTTATTGTTGTTTTGGCACTAATTCATGAGTTATCCTTTCACAATTAGCACATTCACACCAACATGATTTGTGGGGGTGAGATTGAAGCACTTGCTTTTCATCTAAGTTAATTTTTTATATTTTTGTTCTAAAAAAAATAAAGTTTATTTATTGTTATAAATAAAGTAATAATTGTTTTATTGTTATAAATAAAGTAATAATTGTTCCACCAAGACTTTGCTTAGTAACTAGGTCAGTCATGCCTAATCAGCAGTGATCTCACGTCAAATAGTAGAGTCTTGGTATGGGATGAGGTGGTTAGTTGGTTTCATAGCCTTTTCAGCTCGAGTTAGTAAGTCCTTAGGGGCATTCTACACCTAGTGCCCCAAAGCCCTTGTGGTTTGGGAGCCATTGACCTAAAACTCATTACATGGGTTGGATCGAAAATTTAAGTGAACTAACATTGCACAACCACTTTTATTACTATCTTCTTCTTCTTTTTCTTAAGCCTTTTCCCACCATGTGGGGTCAGCTGTGAGGGATGCAACACGAGGACTTTCTAGGCGGTCACCCATCCTAGTACTACTCTCGTTCAAAGTCGTTTAACTTTGGAGTTCGGATGGACTAGACTCTGTGGTGGTAAGTGTTTTAGGTTAACTTCAAAATAGTTATGTTTGAAGTTAGTAAGTATTAACTAAAATGGACAAGTGGTAAGGGTTTTAGTCGAGTCTTTTTAACCATGTTGATTCATTTTATACCAAATGAAGTTCATGAGTTTTTTTCTAATTAATTCTAAATGGCTTAGACTCTGTGGTGGTATTGGTTGGAATTTTTTAAAAGATGTTCTAATTTTAACATTTTTTATGGATTGCAACTTGAAAGTGAAAATTGTCTTAGTCAATTTTTGTTAAAGTTTTTAGTTTGTTAGTTTTTATTTTTTGTTTTTGAGTTTTGTTTTGCTAGAGGACAAGCAAAAAGCTAAGTTTGGGAGTATTTGATGAGTACATATTATACCATATATTTTACCCTATTCTTAGTTATAGTTTATTGGTTATTTTGGTAGAATTTTGATACTTTGTTATGTATTTTCAATGCAAGGCATTCGACTTCCTCTTGAGTAAAAAGTGATCAAACGGATGAATTTTAGAGATTTCAATTGAAGGATGTTCGTGAGTCTTTCAAGATGATTGTCCCAAAATTTCAGATTTTTCTACCAAGTCATTTAACCGTGGCAAAGAAAAGAAGGCACAACGCATAGCTTTCCCAGATTGACGTTTTTGAACATTGTGGGTATTTTGGAGGTGAAGATGGAATATTTTGAGGAAGATTTGTTTTGAGGATTTGATGGGGACGATGCAGGTTTTGTAACACATTGTGCATAACTGCATTTAAAATATCTCTTACAACTTAAGGTGTGAAACATTTAAAAAGTTAAGGAATAAATAGAAATACCTGCTACTGAAAGATTAGATTGATCCTAGGGGAGGACATCGGATCTTTTGCACTATTAGCTGAGGAACTCTTCAAACCATTAATCACCCTTTTAGCCAAACATGAAGCTGAACAAATATCCAGGCGAGCATCAATCCTGGTCAGATCACCGTAGAGCTCTCCAAATTTTCCGTGCTGGAAAGTATAGCAGAGAGAGCCGAAAAAATCAGCACTGAACTGAATGGACTTCTCTTCTTACTGCTCCAAGAATTGCCCTCGTCTCCCCTCATATCAACTGCCACTGGGTTGTACCCATCCTGAAACCAGGCAGTGCAGCTTCCACCTAAAATGTAATGCCACCATTGACCAGAAGAAGTGAGAATGGCATTACAAATTAATTTTGCAAGCGAAAGGGAACTATATCACTAACAATGATTAATATTGACAATTAAAGAATTTCGTATCTGGCCTTCCCTGGGGCAAACATCAGGAAATAGTTAAAGTAAAAACTAAAGATACTGCATACTGTCGGCAACAAATCTGGACTTGTAAACACAAAATAAAAATATAGAATTGTTCTGTTAGAATTTGTCTCTAGAATTATTTTTATTACTATTATTTTCTTTTACTGCAGTCACACCTACCACCACGGAACACCATGAAAGGAGGTGACATACTCCTTAAGTCTACTGGCTTTTAATATACTAAAGTAGAAAACTACACACATACAATATAAATGAAACTAAGAGGTACCAAAACATGTATACATGTATAAAAACATGCAAATGTATAAACTAAAAAATTATAATATACACCTGAGTATTGGTATGAAACTTCCAAAAAACTGTAACAAGATAATACAAGTTATCACAGAAAATATGAGTAACGTGTAAAATTACCAAAAATTCCATACACTGCAGCATGAGGTTCTTTAAGACACGCATCATAAGATGGCCGCCAAAACAAACCCTTTTCTTTCTGTATCATGATGTCTTTTCGTGTCTCATTTTGCCTCCAAAGATCTTGGCTTTTTTCATAAGAAAAGGCAGCCTTTGCGCAGAATCCAGGCATTAGAGAAGGAGGTGCCTCATCATCTATGGAATTAACTGCCTGGGGATGACCACTGTTTTTATGTACACCAATGTGGTACCTCAATCCAGATTTGGAGACAAGTGATGACATATCTAAGGAAATTGACTCAGGCACATCCCAGTATTTTCCCTTATGGTCAACAAACAGTTCAGGCCATGCAGCCTCAAGTGTAATATCATGGTAAGGAAGCTGCAAACACCTTAAAGGTTGAGAAAATTTAATGCATGGCTCATAATTTAAACAGGAAGATAAATAAAGGAAATAAAGGTACAGACATGAACTTTTTCACTCAAACAGCTTAGGCAGCACATGTGCAATGTTAAAGGTACTGATATTAACTTTGTCAGTACATGGCTCTTAATTTATAGACATGAAACTTTCCAATTTTATCTATGTTCCCTGCAGTGCATATGTGCAATGTTATCAAGTCATGTAACCTATAAAGAAAAGTGGTAAACAAAAGAAACTTGTAAATTAAGATTTTTGAAGCATGTTGATATATACGAACCTATATCCAAGGTATGTTCAGGAAAGAAATGAAAAAATTGTGGCCTGATTTAGTCTCTAAGATTGGATTGAAATGGACAACCCACTATATTCAAGGTATGTTGACGAAAGAAATGAAAAAATTGTGGCTTACTTGAAGGTAGGAGATGGATTATTTTCCATTCCAATCCACCAAAATGGTAAGGATCAGAAGGGATTATTTTCCATATCCCCCTTCTAATCACCTCAATATGAAAAATCATTCACCCCTATCTTTAATATACCCTCAATATAGTAGTTTGTCCATTCCATTCCAATCCTAGAGACCAAACAAGGCCCTACTTTTCAACAATTAAGAAATTAGGAAACAATACTTTAAGATTATACATGCTGACAGAATCTGGTAAAGTTCAAGTGATACATCCCTATAATTACTTATTTTTAATTTCAATTCCTATAAGAGAAATTTGTCATATGAAAGAAAGAAAAAAATCGCAGTTGGATGATACTACAACCTGGCATGTATTAGCTACATTGTAATGTTTGGAAATTGAAAGAAAATCAAGAAGAAAGCTGAAGAGAAGAAAGATCAACACAGAGAGTTTTTACAGAGAGATAGATTTAGAGAGAGAAATATGCTTTTGTATTGATTGATAGAATGAAGGTTACACAACTGTTTTTATAAGGGAGAGCCTAACTACTCTAACCAACTTACTAACTGTATTGCTAACTTGTATACTTAATAGCATGAACAAACCCAAAAAAGAACTTTAAACCTAACAACTCCAATCAGTAAACAAATTATCCACCTAGCCATAGTAATTGTACAAAAAAATGAAGAAATTGACACCCATAAATCCCTCAAACTAGCTTCAAAAACCCGGCAAACAAGGGGCAAAAGGAATTCTGACTGTTTAAACATTTGATTAAAGGTCAAAACAGGAAAGTAAATGCATGCCTTATGAAAGAGCATCAATTTGTTGTGGTCCTTTTTTCTCACCATGCCCTTCTGTGCTCAGAGACAAAAGAAGCTGTGTGCATATTGCATAATCCAAACGAATAAAGTGACTTGTCCAAGACATGCTTCGCCACATCTTTCAATGTAGGGACCTCCATCTCATCGGTAAATTCAGCTTTAATAGAAGAAAAGAGTTTCTTCGGGCGGAACTGCCCAATTAATCCAAGCCACCTATTTTCACGCAGATCATGTAACAAGGGAATTAGTATGTCGGACAACTAAGAATGCTAACCAGATTTGATTAATGTGAGATGACTTTGGTCTAAGCATAAGCATGGTAACTCTTAATTCACTCCTCCAACAGAAAACATGCTCAAGGAATTAGGACATTAAACTCAACGCATTTGGAACAGTAATTTCAAAAATACAATGCATTTACACAGTACATTCATTAGTGAGGATATTGTTCAGATTTCAAAACATCGAAACAAACTTTTTCACCTAAGAAATCCCATTAAAAAAAAAAAAAAAATTGGATAATCCCAACCAGTGCTCTGATAAACCTGATAAAGCGTTGATGCTCTGGAAAAACATAAGAACCCGCTTGCAAATCAGTAAAATAACAAGGCAACAAAAAATTCATGCTTCATGTGCTATACCACTAGAACTAGGCAAACAAGCTTTGTTCGGCTGTCAAGCTTTCCATTCAAGCTCTCTTTCTCACATCAAGTAATTCACTAATAACCCAAAGTTTGTACAATATATCAACATCTTCCTAAATATCAAACAAAGAACAAACCAAACCTAGAAGCAGAGGCTCCTTAGCAATTAGTAACATAAAAATCGTTTACAAAAATACGAATTTGGAGAACAAAAAATATGTTCATTTCTCAGGAAACAGGAGACAAATTATCTTTCCTAACCTTTTTCCTTTACCCAATTCAACCCCATAACAACAATTTCAATTGCTTTTCTCTCCAAACTTTCCCGGCAACCAAACAAACAACAAACGAATCACACCCATTTCCCATCATTTTCTCAGTAACCATACAAACCACAAACCAATCCACGGGAACACGTAAAACGAAAAAGAATATCCATTAAACGAAAAATAAAATAAATTTGAGAAAACCCAATAGGCAATAGCCAAGCAAAGAAGTTGTAGCAGTGTACCAGTTTAGAGGTAGCTGGTCTGAGCAAGAGGGACTGGAGAGAGAAAGAACCCAAGTCCCTGTTAGAAGTGGGGGAGTAGGAAGGTATAACACCCAAAGGGAACCCATTTCCCAGAAGAGAGAGTTGCTGAATCCTAAGGGCTCGGCTGGCTCGAGCACCGTCGAGAGGAAATGGGTCGCCGGGAACGGCCTTGGCGGAGCCCTCAAGGGTCTGAGGCGAAGAAACGTCCAAGTCCCAGAAGGCTGAGTCCATTGCCGTCCTCAGGTTCGCCATTGTTGGCTGTCGAAACATTTATTATATCCCCCACATTACTCTCCAACTTCTCTTTATTTCCTATATATTTTTCTGTTTAAATTTTTATATTTATTATTTACACACATGGTGCACCGCTCCATCTAGTCTATTTTATTGAAATAATAATTTTCAATTCAAGTCATTTAGTATTATGATGAAATAATATTCATCTTTATTTGTACATAAGATATTTTGTGTTTGATTTTCTTTAAAGGTTAATTTGAACCACATTATTGGTAATCCATTATGAAATTAAATTCACCCATTCCCCTTAGTGTAAATAATATCGTTTGTTAATAATTTTCAATCCAAGTGTGCAAGCATCCCTTCCCATAACTTCAGAAAGGGTGACGCTAAAAGATCATATTTTCAAGTTGAGAGTTGGATTACTTAATTAAGATGACATGTACACATCACTTGCCGCATCAAACAGTACATGAAAGTGGTCTACCTATCATTTTTCTTAAATCGTAAAAAAAAAATTCAATCATCAAGCGTCACATCATCTAATTTACAAAACATAATATAAAATTATTGTCACACCAATATTTTCCTTTCAAAAAAATAAAGTTAGCTAAACTACCTATAAATACCCAATTCAGAAAAATGAATAGTTCTCATCCCACCATAACACAAAAAAAATGAGAACTCCCACATTCTCTTTCACAACTCTCCCTCTCTACCTCCTCTTCTTCTTCTTCTCCTTCAATGCCATAACTGCCAAAAACCTCATCCCTGAAACCTGCAAAAAATTTGCTCAATACGATCCAAACCTAAGCTACAATTTCTGCGTAACCTCTCTGCAAGCAGCGCCGAAAAGCCAGCGCACCGATCTTCACAAACTCGGCATAATCTCAATCAAGTTAATCCGCAACAATGCGACGGACACGAGGCATTACATCAAACACCTGCTGAAAAACAAAAAGCTCGACCCCTACGTAAGGGCGTGTTTGAGCGACTGCTTGGAGCTTTACTCGGACGCCATACCAACCATCAAGAAAGCCCTCATGAATTACAAGTCCAAGAAATACAACGCCGCCAACATTGAAGTGAGTTCTGTCATTGATGCCTCCATAACTTGTGAAGATGGATTCAAGCAAGGACGGTTGGTTTCGCCATTAACGAAGCGAAACAACTATACGTTTCAGTTGTCGATAATAGCACTGTCTTTTATCAACACATGCTCAAGGAATTAGGACATTAAACTCAACACATTTGGAACAGTAATTTCAAAAATACAATGCATTTACACAATACATTCATTAGCGAGGATATTGTTCAGATTTCAAAACATCGAAACAAACTTTTTCACCTAAGAAATCCCATAAAAAAAAAAAAAAAAAAATTGGATAATCCCAACCAGTGCTCTGATAAACCTGATAAAGCTTTGATGCTCTGGAAAAAAATAAGAACCCGCTTGCAAATCAGTAAAATAACAAGGCAACAAAAAATTCATGCTTTATGTGCTATACCACTAGAACTAGGCAAACAAGCTTTGTTCGGCTGTCAAGCTTTCCATTCAAGCTCTCTTTCTCACATCAAGTAATTCACTAATAACCCAAAGTTTATACAATATACCAACATCTTCCTAAATATCAAACAAAGAACAAACCAAACCTAGAAGCAGAGGCTCCTTAGCAATTAGTAACATAAAAATCGTTTACAAAAATACGAATTTGGAGAACAAAAAATCATCTTTCCTAACCTTTTTCCCTTACCCAATTCAACCCCATAACAACAATTTCAATTGCTTTTCTCTCCAAACTTTCCCGGCAACCAAACAAACAACAAACGAATCACACCCATTTCCCATCATTTTCTCAGTAACCATACAAACCACAAACCAATCCACGGAAACACGTAAAACGAAAAAGAATATCCATTAAACGAAAAATAAAATAAATTTGAGAAAACCCAATAGGCAATAGCCAAGCAAAGAAGTTGTAGCAGTGTACCAGTTTAGAGGTAGCTGGTCTGAGCAAGAGGGACTGGAGAGAGAAAGAACCCAAGTCCCTGTTAGAAGTGGGGAGTAGGAAGGTATAACACCCAAAGGGAACCCATTTCCCAGAAGAGAGAGTTGCTGAATCCTAAGGGCTCGGCTGGCTCGAGCACCGTCGAGAGGAAATGGGTCGCCGGGAACGGCCTTGGCGGAGCCCTCAAGGGTCTGAGGCGAAGAAACGTCCGAGTCCCAGAAGGCTGAGTCCATTCCCGTCCTCAGGTTCACCATTGTTGGCTGTCGAAAGATTTATTATATCCCACATTTCTCTCCAACTTCTCTTTATTTCCTATATATTCTTCTGTTTAAATTTTTATATTTATTATTTACACACATGGTGCACCGCTCCATCTAGTCTATTTTATTGAAATAATAATTTTCAATTCAAGTCATTTAGTATTACGGTAAAATAATATTCATCTTTATTTGTACATGAGATATTTTGTGTTTGATTTTCCTTAAAAGTTAATTTGAACCACATTATTGGTAATCCATTATGAAATTAAGTTCACTCATTCCCCTTAGTGTAAATAATATCGTTTGTTAATAATTTTCAATCCAAGTGTGCAAGCATCCCTTCCCATAATTTCAGAAAAGGTGATGCTAAAGAGATCATATTTTCAAGTTAAGAGTTGGATTACTTAATTAAGATGACACGTACACATCACTTGCCGCATCAAACGGTACATGAAAGTGGCCTAGCTATCATTTTTCCTAAATCATAAAAAAAAAATTCATTCATCAAGTGTCACATCATCTAATTTACAAAACATAATATAAAATTATTGTCACACCAATATTTTCCTTTCAAAAAAATAAAGTTAGCCAAACTACCTATAAATAACCAATTCAGAAAAATGCACAGTTCTCATCCCACCATAACACAAAAAAAATGAGAACTCCCACATTCTCTTTCACAACTCTCCCTCTCTACCTCCTCTTCTTCTTCTTCTCCTTCAATGCCATAACTGCCAAAAACCTCATCCCTGAAACCTGCAAAAAATTTGCTCAATACGATCCAAACCTAAGCTACAATTTCTGCGTAACCTCTCTGCAAGCAGCGCCGAAAAGCCAGCGCACCGATCTTCACAAACTCGGCATAATCTCAATCAAGTTAATCCGCAACAACGCGACGGACACGAGGCATTACATCAAACACCTGCTGAAAAACAAAAAGCTCGACCCCTACGTAAGGGCGTGTTTGAGCGACTGCATGGAGCTTTACTCGGACGCCATACCAACCATCAAGAAAGCCCTCATGAATTACAAGTCCAAGAAATACAACGCCGCCAACATTGAAGTGAGTTCTGTCATTGATGCCTCCATAACTTGTGAAGATGGATTCAAGCAAGGACGGTTGGTTTCGCCATTAACGAAGCGAAACAACTATACGTTTCAGTTGTCGATAATAGCACTGTCTTTTATCAATCTGCATAATTCACTAAACTAAATCAAATAAAGAGATACATATATATAAATATATATATACATACATACACACACACGAGTATATTTAGCTGTGTTTGTTCATGAATTATTTATGTATTTTGTATGTTTTTATTATTCATTTGTAGTTAATTATCCGGTGTGTTTTCTGCAATACCTAGATTTTATGTTTGTTCATTGTCTTGTTTGATTGTCTAGATGTTGTTGTTTGCAAGGTTTCCCTTCTGAATTCTGCTAGCTGTATGTGTAGTGTGTAAAAAAATTTAATTAATCAGAAGATATGATTTGGAAATTGGTAATGGTGTGCCTTGAAGATAACATCAAGAAAGAGTAGCTTCTAATTAATCCTATTATATTAAATTAGTTTTTTTTTTTTTTTGGAGAGAGGTATTGGGAATGGAAAAGAAAACTAGAAGGTTCAATGTTAGGGACACGAAATGTGTTCGCATGGTGTCGTGTTATATACGTTATTTGTTAATCTTCTGCTTGCAATGGACTGAGGCTTCAAATTTCCCGGCTAATTAACACCTCGTACTATTAGACGTTGATCAATGTCGATCTTATTACCTCAACAACTATCAATTACAACAAACTCATAATGAATTAGCTATTAGTCTAGCCGTATAGAAGATGTCTCATATTTGATTCCTGTCCTTTAAGTTGGACAATTATAAAATAAAAAATAAATAGAAATTTGGTGAAGTATGTGGAGCCTTGTGGCTTGTATACAACAACTACTCTTTTTTGTTTACTAAATAAGTAGATTGCGTCATGGATGAAATTAAGGTGTTGGTGCAAAAATACTACTTTATGTGGTGCTTTAATTGTTACATGACAAAACAATATGGCCAATTCTTTTTCAGCGAAGGACCTGATGACTTTCGAATACAACGTGACCAATATATCCCCTCATAACATGATGGGTTGATATTCTGAAGCTTAAATAATCACCAAAAACAATTATTTCGATAATTATAAATTATAGAAAATAATAAAATGCCAAAACTTAATATACGAAAAGGAAAATATTGTCTTCCTACATGTAAAGAGCATTTCCTCCTCACAATGTGATACGTTTGTAGATATAATTTCCAATATTTGTTGCGTTAGAACAAGATATGTTTGACCAAGGCAGAATCGTGTATACAACCGGAGATATGTCCCTCGCTTCCTATATCGCCTCGGACAGGTCACCTGACAAGTGGCATTGGAAGAGAGAGAGAGAGAGAGAGAGAGGGGGGGGGGGGTGTTCTAACGGGAAAAGGATCCTCGCCGGATCCTTTTTCTGGGGATCCTAGAGATCCCGTGATCGCGACCGTTCATCATACATCGTGCAGACCAAATGACAGAAAGTGTTCGGATGAAATTAAGAAAAATAAGTTTGGATTTAGAAAGGGTTTGTTAGAGGCAGACCAAATGACAGAAAGTGTTCCTAAGAGAACAGGTGCATTTATAGGGAACAAAAGTGCACGTCTTAGACACGGACAATAATACTTCAGTAGAAGCGTGCCTTTCACTGTTACAATGCTTGCCAACAGAACCATGATGCTTGAAACAAGGATTCGCAAATCTAAAGCAATCGGAAACCCTGTAATGAATGATACACAGTATACAGTTTCAACTCAGAGACATGTTATCCATACAAATCAGAACGTGAAACCATGTAATAAAAAATGAATTTTAAGTTATTGAGAAGGAACACAACCAATCAGACTGATTGGATAGAAGTTAACAGTGTTTACAATTGAAGCATTGCAAAGACATTGATAGGTTTTAGTTCCAGAAGAACAACTCTTTTTTCAGGAAGATGCAAATTATTTGCAACCAACATGGTGATCAAATTTCTTCGAGCGTCATATAGGCAGAAACAAAATTACGTTCAAACAGTTCATGCAAAGAGAAAACGCTACTGCTAAAGAGAGTTACGCAGTCATTGGATGGTTATAAACGTACTCAATTGCCAGATTAGTGGAGTCGATCCTAACAGCTTCCAAATCTGGAATCTCTAGCTTGAACTCTTCTTCTAGAGCAATCACAATCTCCACATTATCCAAGCTATCCAAGCCCAAATCCTTCTGAAAATGTACATCAGGAGTCACCTGCCAATAATTGACGGAAAAATCGGTACTCCCAGTAAATTTCAGCTAAAAAAATTTGATACTTGATAATGGAAAAAGAAAAACATTCTGAAAGGGAGAAACAAAGTTATATTTATTGAATATGGAAGACTAGCAATCATGCCACTGCTCGTATGAGGTTTCCAAACATATAATATAAGCACTAAAACATATTCCACAGGCACGGTTTTACATTTTTAACCGCTACAACCTAAAATTTGTTCATGATTGTAACATAAAAATATCAAAGCAGTCACTGTGCACATGCTCAATCTAGATTATGTAAAGCGTCACATTCATAACCAACTTTTCCCTGTAAAACCCAATAAGTTTCAGATCTTGGCTAATAGTTACAAAGGACCAAAGCATATCATCATCTTAAGTCTTATCATGCCTGATCTCTTTCATTAATCAAGAGGATTTGCCTCACCAACTGTCCTATGCGGTTCAAATAGCCCAATCAGCCCCAGAACTGTGAGCTGACAATATGTCAAAAGGTCATAGTTACAAGTTACAACCATGTGACCTTTACTCGGAAGATTTGCAAAAACATCTCACCAACCCGTGCAAGCCCAAGGAAGAAATAGTACAACATCAGCATTTGATACCAAGAAAATGTGCATTACCTCCCCAAAAAAAAATCAGTATCAAAAGTTGTTTTCTTTCTCTTGCTTTCTCATATCAGCTAAATATAGGGCTAGCAGTGGGTATAGCCTATGGGAACTCTTTCGGCAGCCTGACCCTGCAGGCCTATTCTGCAGGGTCAAGTTCTACCAATGATGTCTCGTCAAAGTTCCGAATTACCATCAAACACACACCAAAAAAAAAAACGATACGGCACGGCTAGAGGTACGTAATACTTACTTAGCCTACTGCCATTTAAAGATTGATGAAAACAAAGAAAACAAGGAATTCAAGAGAAAAATTACACCAACATTTCTACATTGTATTGATGCCTGGACACTGAGATCCACAAAAATCAAGATAATTCAAATGCCCAAAAAGGGCGAAAGATTAAGCATACAAACAAACAAAAAATGGATCCAAAATCTCTTTTCTTTTCTTTTCTTCTGGTATTATTCTGTAAATTGGAACCCCAAATCGACCCTGAATTATTTCGAAAATTCATGGGGGAAATTGAGCTGAAATAATAAACTGACTGATAAAACACTAACTACAATGTACCAAAGAATAAATTGAAATCGAAGTAATCTAGCAATCAATAGCTCTAATTAACCTTTTGGTTTCCGAGAAAACCGAAGAAATAAAAACAAAAATTGGGATTTCGGATTTCGGATTTGTGATATAATGTTTACATTTTCCCGGGAAAAAAAACAGAAAGTAGAGATGAAAAGAAGGCTGACCGTGGAAGGATCGACTTTCGGGAAGCTCTTGACAACGGAGAGGACTCTGTCGGTGACCTCGCTTTTCGTCAGATGATCGTCACCGTGCGATGACATCCATCGGAGAGAGGGTGGGGCCCATTTGCCTCCAGTTAGGGTTAGGGCCGGGTTTAGGGTTACCGGAACTCGCACGTGCCGCAGTACGGCTGCTCTCAGCGCCATCTCTCTCTCCTCCCTCTGGTCCTGTGACAAACTCAGTCTATCTGGTCCTGTGATAAACTCAGTCTATTTGGGGCGTGATTTATCATTTTCTTGACCTTTTTCTTTCTTTTGTGTTTTTTTTTTATTTTTTATTTTTTATTTATTTTAATTTTATAAACATAAGAGGTTTCACTATTTAAAATTACATATTTTCTACTATTAAGGGTGCGTTTACTAATCCGTAATCATATTGAGGGGAATTAGATTGATGAAGAATTGAAATGAGATGGAATCAGAATCAGATTCAGATTTAGATTCATATTGAAATTGTTTATTAAAACCGTCTGAAATCAGAGTAGGAATGATGTAGAGTCCATATAAGTTGTTTACTAATTCACTTCAATCAGAATTAAAACTAGTATGATTACTAAATTACCCTTACATAAATAAATTATTTTCATACTAATTAATTAAATTATACCCCATCATATCTCCTTGCTCCGTTCCCAATCCCCCATTTTTCTTCTTTCTCGTAAAGTCCACACCGCCCTCGTACACGAACTATCTTCAGCTTCCCCCTTTTATTTTTCCATCTACTTCTCCATCTCCCTCCATCTCTCTCCAACCACACAGCCACTGCAATATACCCCACAACACTATAGCAGTGGATCCACCGACACTGCAACTTCAATTCCAGGTGTTAAGAGTGTCGTTCAATTGGCAGATGCGGCACTGAACGAGTTTCAAATCCGTTCTTCGCCAACGACAACCCATTCCACCAACTCAGTCTTCGAAGCCCATCATGGCACAAAATCATCCAGAATCGTGATTAAGGTGGTGAACGTGCAAGGGAGTCAATAGACTGGGCAAAGAGAGTCATAGGTATGAAGGGGCAGGTAGAAGATACAAGGGTAGTTTGGGTATAAAAGTTGGCATCCTGGAAGAGCCTTCTCCCCGGAATCCAAATATCACCTCCATCTAAGGGATTCGATTCCGGGAGATTTAAGGATCCAATTCTGATTTTAAGTTCTGGTTTCGTGAACACGCCATAATTTTGACGCATTTATATTTGCGGCACATAATTTTTAGTAAAAGAATGAAAACACCCTTAATGGACTAAACGGAATTTTCGAGGATATATTTGATGTGTATGTATTTTTCCATTTTTCTTTATGTATTTGGATAGTACTCGTCGATACAAGCGCGTGAGCGTAAACGGAATGTAATTTAGAGTTATAACGAAAAAGATATAAACGAACCAAGATAGGGGCAAAATGGTCATTTGATCATAATCTAGACGGTTCTGGATTTTCTGGAGCAATGAGATGTGCCACGTGTGTGGCTAAGATGAAAGGAAAAATATAAGAAATGATAAAGATGGACATCTGAGATAAAAATGAGATGAGGAGAAATGAGAGATGTGGGAACGAATAGGCCAAGGAGGGAAGGGGAGAAAGGGAAAGGACGAATGGGAAAAGAGGAAAGGAGGGGAGGGGGGACACCGGATCCTTTTACCCGGTCTTCCACTTCGACCCGACCCGACTGCTTAGTTGTTTTCGGCGCCTTTTTAGGCGATTTTTCCGGTGAATCGCCGCCATCCATCACCCGGAAATAATTCAGCATCATTTCCCCTTCCATTTCCCCCCAAAATTAGGAGGAATTTGGCTTTACTTTGGTGAAGAACACTTCGACATTATCCATGGGTTTACGGCTGCAATTCCGCCGTTTCTGTAGGTATCGTCGGCAACCACCGCCCTTGTCCAACTCCCTTTGAGGTATGGATCGAAGCCCAAACAAGTTTGGGGGCGATGGAGTTGTAGATTTGACGAAGGTTTCCGGCGGGTTCAAGGGAAATTGGAGCTTTTACCGACCAAATTGGTCTTAGTCACAGGTATAAAACTTGCTCCACTCTTTGAGATCTACATTTTGGTAAAATTTGGTAATTTTTTAAAATTGTTGAATTTTCTGAAGAGTCGGGTGGCTAGCTGTTGCATGCGGCAGCGCGCAATGGCGACTCGTGGGCCGAGACCCCACCTAACCTTTCTAGGCTAATTTTGATGCCCTGATTCCATGTTTGACATCCGTTTAGTGAAATTCCGATGTTTTAATATAGTTCCGTAGTTGACCGCTTACTTAGCCATCACTTGATTATAAGATGAATTGACAATCCGACCACTGAATTGACACAAAAATTTAATAATTAATAGTACATAATATTTGAGGACCTTAGGAACTTATGGATCAAGAATCCGACGTACGGATCTTCACTCGTTTGTAAAATCAAACGTTGACTGCCACTTGAATTTGTGATTGGTGGAGTGATCCAATCGTTGGATCATAATGAAATTTTAGTATGTTGTTCTAGAAGTGTAACAAGACTCTTAGGAAGTTACGGATCACAAATCTAATTATTAGATCTTCCAGATTAGATTACTAGGGTTGTGAACCCTATCCTCGATCTTGATCGACGGTTGACTTTTTAGTCAACTAAACCGAGTTTCTAGTGTGCTGTTTATCTTAAAGTATTGTTGAGATTTCATGAAGCTTAGTGGGCTCATTACGATGACGTGTGTCTTGATCTACATACGAGTGACTATAATATAGATGATCTATATTGAATTGTTATTTTATTTTATTACTAAACGAACTAAAAAAATATAATATCAATGAATTTTAACCTATGAAAGCATCAACATCCTTTTTTGTTAATGTGTACTTTCGTCTCTAAATTGTCTAATATTAAGTTTGCTAAAACTTTTTTGTTTGCGTGTAATGTGTATCATTGACAATATTGTAATTGTTGCTTAGTAACAATTATAACTCAGTTACAAACTTAATCATTAATAAAGTGCTTATAATTTTATTTTCATATACATGTGTATTAATTCTTCGTATATGTCTAATTGGCAAAAGTGTTTACATATATATAAGTGATGATAAAACAAAAATGAAGGCATACAATGTTTTATCACAGTGTCATAAAGCAATCAGGTTTATGCACATTGATGCAAGTTCGATTCTCACTGATTTCTTTTTATCCTAACAAATTTAAAAAAATAAAATAAAAAAATAAAAAATAAAAAACCTAACTACTAAACTCACTAACGCTAACTCTTTAAGGAGATAAAATAAAAATAAAGGAACGTGGAAACATAAAATAGCTTCACATGACAAGGCTTTTTATGCTTAATTTATTTGGTTATGGGTTTTCATTTTTGTATTTACAATTGAAATAAAACACCAATAATTGTAGCTACCTAATACTACGATTTAGTGTTATTACTCTTCACTTAAAAGTGAGAAGTCTTAGGTTTGCCGACAGGATCCTCTTCGAATCCTTTTGGTGAGGATCCTGGAGATTCGCTCATCGTATATCGTGCGGTCAGTTTTTATTAGATATTGTTTGTGTTTAACTTTAAATAAAAATATTTAAAATGATTTATGATCTCACGACGTACGATGAACGGACACGATTTCCGAATTTCTAGGATTCTCACAAAGAGGATCCGGATTCTTAGGTTTGAACCGTGTGAATGACGAGTTCAATCCTAATTTTTTCCCTCAACCCGTAATGGAAATATATCATTGTATGAAACAAAACACTAGCAATGGCATGCTCTTCTTTTTTTTTTTTTTTTTTTTTTTTTTTTATTATTCAAATGAAATTCTATTTAAATACTTATTTGGTTTAGTCAACGCTATTTCTGCTCTGCATTAAATACTTCACTTAATTGTCAAATGCACTACCATACCGAGTTTTCAGTATAGAATATTCCAAGGTATAATTAACCTTTATTATGCAATGTATATCGAACCCAATTAATACCTAGATAAAACGCTAGACAAAAGCAAACCTGCGGCCGCTATAGGGGAGGGGGAATAACAAATCTTTGTTCTCCTTCTTCCCCCTCCCCATTCATTTTTTTTTTTATTTTTTATCTTTGTCCTAACAGATATCAAGTCCCTTGCGGCGACTTGATTTGAGTTATGCTCAAATTTCAATATCCCTCGTTCAAATTCTTCCATCAAAGCCCGATTTGAAGGACATCGATGCTATTTGCTCATGTTCATAGGCATCTAGTCAAATGAGAACTCATAGCAGAGCTATCTATCATGTGCAGTTGAATGGCTGGAGACTAATCCTTATCAGGTTCACTAATTGTTCCACGTTTTCTTCTTGGTTAGATGCGGTGGCTTCACTGGCGGCACGGCTACGATTCATTTTGGTAGTCATGATTTAGGTTTATTATTTAATTTAGGTTTTTGGTTGTTTTGGAGTGCGTGGGCTTGACTACGGTTATATTAGGTGTTGTGTGTTTTTTAGTTGTGTTATCAGTGTTATTCTTTTGTTTATAGCCTATTCGAACTATGCTTTTGTAATGATATTGAAATTCGTTTCTTGTACATAATGTTAATTTATGTAACAAATACATCTATTTTATAAATTAAAAAAAAATTAAACCTTTGCTATAAAAAGTTGCACTTGAGGTGCATTATTAATTTATTACACAACTGAATTAAATTGCTATCATATGAGAACAAGAATAGGTCAATGGTTGGATCCCCTTATGTTATAAGAAAGAACAATGCAATAAGTTCATTTTTTGTTTCCATCCCTCATCAAATTTCATTGACAAAATAAATCAACATGAAATATAGCATTTCCATTCGCATAGAGCAAAAACCATTAGACCATCTCCAATGGGAACCTAAAACCTAAAAATATTTAGCCCAGAAGATTTAGGTTTTAGCCCAGAAACAACTGTTCTGCTCCAACCCTTTTGGCCTAAAATTTTAGCCCGAGATTATCAAATAATGAATTAAGGCTAATATTTCTTTAAATTAACTTTAAAAAAAATTATGTAGACTATCCTAAATTAATTATATGAACATTTTAACCTAAAAATATTTAAATTCCGATAAATTTTGAAAAATCACTAAATCAATACATGAAAATCATGATAAACCACATAAACTTAATACAAACGACATTTAATAAATCATATAAACTTAATACAATCAAAAACTCATAAACTACATAAACTTAATAATGATATCCACTATCTTGACTTGATGAAACTTAATACAAATGACAATTAATAAACCACATAAACTTAATACAATCAACCAGGCTTAATAAGAAGACAAGTAAAATCTCACAAGAACTAACACAACCCCTATAACAAAGAAACATAGATTTGAAAAAAAGAACACACTTCTGTTTTGGTGTACAAAACACTCTTGTATTTGGTGATCAAAACACTCTTGTATTTGGTGATCAAAACACTCTTATTTTTGAACTCCTTCAAAATCCTAACATGATTGGCATCCTCTCAGTGAGCCGAGAGTTAACCTAAACTCAGACTGCATCCTTTCTTGGCGCCATCGGCTCTGCTCAGCAGCTTGAACAGGAACTTTCCGGGCATTACTCCGTTACTTCTATCCCAAGCTAACCCAATTTCATCACCAACCTTGATACGCCTGTTACGGATCACATCCACACAGGAAAGAACATAGTACTCATCCATATGCCCCTTCTGGAAATATATTCCATGATCCTTTCCATACACAATAGGAGGGCGGAGATTATAATCAGTAACGTCCCACACTGTAACAGGGAACTTGTTGTGACCATTCACTACAATGTTTGCCTCTTCCATCGACCAGTAACGGAACACATGCTCGAATGTTTCTTTGAAAGGCAAGAAAAGCACGCCCGTCATCACTTCACTTGCAGATATAGCCCTTACTATGTGCCGCGGATCGCTGATTATGAGTGGGGATGGTGGCTGATAATGAATGTCGGCGATTTCTACCAAAACTCGGGGTACATCTCCGATGCTGCCGCCCTTTACAGCTTCCTCCAGTTCTTCTTCCTTTGTTGGGTAAAAGTTGTAGTAGAAGGTTTTCTTCATGAGATCAGCCATGAGAAACGAAACCCTTGGTTTCTTTTTTCTTTTGGCCAGGGGTCAAAGAAAACCGAGGTTTGATTGTGCAAAAATTAGGGTTGTGGCTATTGGTTTTATAGTGAGTCATGGAATGCATGTTTTGGAAGGAGGTTTATGGAGGTTTTGGCAACCTATTTCTTGGCTGGATGTATTCCATATTTATACCAATTTTCGTACATATAAGAAATTATTTTATGTAAGAAATAATGAAACTTCTCTAAATGCAGCCCCCCTATAAAACATAAAAGGAAAGAAACCAAATATATATAGGAAATTGTGTATAATAGGAAATATAAAAACCCTTCAATTAACCAAAAATATCCATTTTGTACATTTGGTCCTCGTCAACTTACCATGTAGGGTGCAAAATAAAATCTTGCGATGTCGAGGTTATCAAATTGGTTCTTAATTAATGTACTTGGAAGAAAATAAATAAATTGGGATTATGCAAAAGAAGAAAAGAAAAAAGAAAAAAGAAAAAGGTTGTTTTGTTGAAAACAAGCAAAGGTGTGAAACACCCAACCTGAGTTCGAACTCCCATAGTTTCATTTGTTGGGCTATCGGTTCTGCCTTGTCATACCATTTGATCTGGGGTAAAAAATACGTGTCCCTCTTTTAGGCCAGATTGCGGGGCCCATAAGCAATTTTGGTCATTCTTTGGTTTAGATGCACTAGATTAATAGACATAGAAAATATACGTGAGTGTATTTGCATTTACGTCGCGGATTTAACTTTTAATCAAACGATTGTGTTGTCAATCAAGGAAACTCTTCTCAGCCTAGGTTCTTTTTCTAACTCGGATTCAAGGCTTTGAGCGAACAACCAAATGATGAAATGCATGGGTTGAGGTGAAGATCAGAGTATATGAAAGTAAAAGAAATTGTAAATAAAAGAGGGTAAAATTAATTTAATTGTGGGAACAGTAAATTGAATAAGAACAAATGCATGAAATAAAAGAGCTTTGAAAGTAATTAGAATTGATAAGACGATAAGAAAAGTAGAATGCGTAAAATAAAAGATTGTAAGACAAGTGCATGAATTAAATTGCATAGAGTAAATTAGATTGATAAAAGTAGTGGAAATTAACTAGGACTTGTATTCAAATGTAATTGGAAGGCAAGAACAAAAAAGTAAATTAGAGTAGTACGATGTATGTAAAATAAATTAAAGCAAAAAGGTAAATACTAGACTAGGAATTATACTACACTCCTCCTAGGATATGTATTGAAGTGGAATGGTACGGGTCATGGGCTTTTATGCAACTAAAGGACCATGGGCTTTGCGCACCATCCATGGTACGGGTCATGGGTTATCTGGGCTGCCCATGACATATATAATAGGCTCTCTAAACCACCCATAATACATTCTGCTATTGGGCCATCCTAGGTTCAATGTGGCAGAGCATCGACGCTATAGATTCTCCCTTTCGGTATCCAGTGCATATGCGCTCTTAACAACAGAGACCTGCATAACTACTTGCTGGCAAGATTTTCGAGACAGGCATGCATCATCAAGAACTACCTAGTATGCTTTGCAACTTCCCTTCCTAACTGTTTGTTAGGGTTTTTCCCTATAAATAGTCGGGTAAAATAAAGGAAACGGTAATCGCTACTTACTACTTAGAACTATCTCAAGTTCTCTTTTCTCTCTATACTATTCTGACGTAGGCATTGGAGGCCCTTTGGTGAACATCCTCCTCCCTTTTTCTGGATGTTCGTCAACTAGGTTGACAATGTTCATTCTTTTGCATGCGAAATTTCGTCAAATCAGTTGTGTACGAAATTTGCATCTTTATATAGAGCAATATTAGCCTTGGATCGACCATTTGTCTGGCTCGTGAGTTTTAACCATTCGAAAAACATTCCTTCAGCGGCCGCTCTAATCTTGGGATAAGATGTTTGCAAAATCAACTGATTTTAGAACGTTCATCCCTTTTTGGATTGACTGACTTCGATCCTTAACTTTGTGAATTTCTCCACGTGCTAATCTTCCTTTAGATCTCTTTAGAATGTCCGTGGACCTTCTTCTTTGGTGAAGCATGAACCTTGATTGCATCATGTTGGAGTTCAATTACTCTTCCGACCTTGATCCTTGCTAATTAGAGATTTTCCATGCGAGGATCTTCTCAAGGTCTCTTCGTTTCTGGACCACAGGCTTTGACAAACATTTAATTTAAAGTCTTGAGCGTGACTTGATTTCTGAGACTAATCATGTACCACACCAAAGTTGTGAGCTTGGGATTTGAATAAGTTGTTTCTACACTTGAATAGATTGGTGCGACCGCACTATTGTATTAGTCGTGAACATGATCAAGCGTATATCATAATAACTCGATTAGCGGCCGTAATGACATCGATTCATTTTGGTTAGTGTTCTAAAAATCATCCTAGGCGCTCGATAGTGGGTTTTTGTGACAATTTTAGGCAAAATGGTGATTAAAATCGAGGAGGGACTAGGCGATTCCAAGTTTTTTTTTTATTATAATTAATTATTTAAGTTAATATGGGTAACGCGTAACCTACCTAAAGGAATTTGGTAGATTAATTCAGTTGTGAAAACCATTTTTTTATTTGTAATTTGCTTACTGAGCTTATTGACTTTTATTGCATTTTATCTTCATTTTATTCATATAAGTATAATTTTTTTAAGGTTAAATAGATACTTATTTATACGATATAATAATAAATTTACTTAAATCTGTCTAGACGCTAAGCCTCAGTCTGCCACCCGATTAGCACTTAACATCTTTTATAACTTTGATGCAAATCATATTTCAATGTAGATTAGGGTTCATTCAAGGATCTTGGCATAACCCCATGTAAGCCGTACATGGGAGTATTAGGCTAACTGGACCACTAAATTAAAAGCCCATAACTAGTTAGATTGGATGGTGTAAATTTGGAAACAAACGATACGCTACCACCTCATGTAGTACTGGAATCCATGAAGAAATGGATAAGTCTGCCATCAATGTTTGGTGGATACTTCCCATATTTAAATACAAACATACATTTTGAAAAATATTTTTACATATTTTTCAACATGTAGATTTTATAATCAACCTATATCACAGGCTGATTGCATTTATCTACCTATATAAAATATTTATATTTATAATTAACATGTATCACTGCTTAATGTATCTTACTTGCAGATATTATATTTTTGTATTTTGTAGTTAGGTTTGATACCTTGCTTATAGGTAGAATGTACATTTAATTGTCTACCTATGCCAAAGGTTTTTATCTTTTCATTTTGATCAGTGTTCTAAAAATCATCCTAGGTGCTCGACAATGGGGTTTTGTGACAATAGGCAAAATGGTGATTAAAATTGAGAAGGGACTAGGCGGTTCCAAGTTTTTTTTTTTATTATAATTAATTATTTAAGTTAATATGGGTAACGCGTAACCTATCTAAAGGAATTTGTTAGATTAATTCAGTTGTGAAAACCATTTTTTTTTTTTTTTTGGTAATTTGTTAATTTGCTTACTGAGCTTATTGACTTTTATTGCATTTTATCTTTATTTTATTCATAGAAGTATAATTTTTTTAAGGTTAAATAGATACTTATTTATACGATATAATTTTTTTAAGTCTAATTTTTTTAAATAATGTCAACTATATTTAAGTCTAAAAATTTTTAGACTTAAATATAGTTGACATAATTTAAATTTTTAGACTTAAATATAGTTGACATTATTTATTCATAGAAGTATAGTTGACATTATTTAAAAATTTTATTGCATTTTATATTTATTTTATTTCAAAAACAAAAATAAAACTTTTTCCCACGTATTGTGTGTGCCCAGATACTATTAATATTGACGAAAAGAAGAATTTTTTGACATAAATAATTTTTCCATTTCTTGGAAAAACCTCCCCTCAAACCAATTTCACGCGCAAAATACACTCTCTCCGTCTCCGTTTCCCCTCTCTCGGCCAATCACCGAAATATAAATACGCACCCAACCGAAATCAGAGGAAAAATAAAGTACAAAAAAATAGAGAATTTCGAACGAGGCTCCGAGATCTCGATTTATCCGTTAAATCTCCGGCGAGATCTCGACCTTGAACCCGATCCGATCTGCATAGATCCGAAATCACCATGGCTCCCGTTTCGGCTCTCGCCAAGTACAAGCTCGTCTTCCTGGGGGACCAGTCCGTCGGTAAAACCAGCATCATCACCCGCTTCATGTACGACAAGTTCGACAACACCTATCAGGTAATCGGATTACACCTCTTTCCTATTCTTCTGCAACTTCTGTGTGATCTTCCGATTCTTCAACCTTTTTCTGTTTCATTTCTGTCAATATTTGCTATGAACTGCAGCAATGTCTTGTAATTGATTGATGGTAGGTTTCTAGGTGGTGATTGCTTTCGGTTACGGTATTAGTGTTGAAGCGAACTAGTGTGGGCTGTGATTGCTGTCGAATTTCAATTTCTTTCGGGTGTCGAAAATTGCGTTATATATGTGTCAAATTTGTGAATAATACTGGTTTGGTTTGTGGGGATCCAAAGACTGGTTGCTGTACTGTAGTGGCGGAACTCTGTCTTGTAGTTTTCGAAAATTCGTTCTGGGACTGATGTGGCTGGCTTATGTGATTGGGGCGGTACTGTGTCTGCCAACTGGTTCAGTACATTAGGGCATTCTTCTTTCTTTTTCTTGAAATGTGCTAATTGGATTTCCTACATGTGAAAATAAATAAGTAAAAGAGAAAGGTTGATCGGGAGATGGACGCTAATCAACTGGATTTGTAGCGGTTGTGATGAGTAGAACTAGTGTAAAATTGTAGATGGTTATGATTATTTATTTCACTTTGGAGTGGGGAAGAAGAATTAAACAAAAATCTTACTACTTTGTTCGCATATTGCAACAGTAAATTCTAAACATCTATTGACCGGTATGGGTGGGGCTGAGATTCAAAAAAAACTTGAGGCAGGCATTGACAGGGATGTGGGGAAAATGGGTGTCACCCTTCCCGCAATTGGATCCTTAAATAAGGAACTATTTCTTAAATGTTAATGTATAAAGCCTGAAAATAGCTCCTTTGAAAATACTTCTTTGTGTGTTTGTATATGTATATTGTGTATTCGGTTGTTGCTTACCTCTTTTAGTAACTGGTCAGATATCCTGACCACCTTTTTTTTTTTTTTTTTGTTGGGATTGTGTGAATTTTTTGTTTGTAAAATGTCATTCATTTTTCTTACATTTCTTGCACTGTACTGATATCTATTCTCAATACTCAACCTACATGCTGTGAATTATTTGTTCGAGTTTTCTCTTTCTAAGCTTGTATGTTTATTTATTACAACCAGGCTACCATTGGCATTGATTTTCTGTCAAAGACAATGTATCTTGAAGATCGAACTGTTCGGTTGCAGCTCTGGTTAGTCTTTATCCCTTTATTTAGTTTTTGGTCCTGTAGATGTTATCTTTTTCTTCCTAATTTTTGTGACCAATTGATGGAGTATAACTCCTGTTTTTATGTATAAGGTTAAATTTTCATTTTGACATGATCTTGCTCGGCATTCTGATTCCATGATGTTATGTTAGTTTACTGTTGACTTAAATGAATGGTTATTAGGCTTCTTTTATACAAGATATTGACTCTTGGCACTCAGTAATACTCATTTTAAGCACTCGAGCCACGTTTCACATTTCATTTTTGAACATTCGCTTTGAAGTTGTGGGGTTGTTTTATATTTCTCTCAGTGATTAGCAGGGTTTACTTAAGTCATCCTAGAACAAGATTGGCATGGTGGGAATATTTTTTATCCCGTGATACATAAACTCTTAGAAATTTTGAACAGGGATACTGCTGGGCAGGAGAGGTTCAGGAGTCTCATTCCTAGCTACATCAGGGATTCCTCTGTGGCTGTCATTGTATATGATGTTGCAAGTATGATCTCTCTCTCTCTCTCTCTCTCTCTCACACAAAAGTAACTTTATTGGAGTTGAAGTTTGTATCTTTCTGATTAAATGACTGGGATTTCATGTTTGATGAATTTCACTGACCATTTTTGGCTCATTCTTATGGTGTAGGCAGACAATCATTCCTAAACACTTCCAAGTGGATTGAAGAGGTTCGCACTGAGCGGGGAAGTGATGTTATCATTGTACTTGTTGGAAACAAAACAGATCTTGTAGACAAAAGGTAGTGATTTGTTTTCTTCTTTGCAGTAAGTTATAAATAATGTTGATTCTCGTGTTTCCTACTGCAATTTCACTTTTTAGTTTGATAGTCTTGTACACGTGGACGTGTTCTGCATGGCAAAGATGACTTGTTCATTTAGTGCAACGTTTTTCCTATTATTTCATTTGCACACTTGACCAATCTGAGCACTTTTAAGAAGATGTTTTTTTATCAAGCTGTGTGGTTGTTCATTCGTAAAACATGCATGGTGAATACGTGTTTGGTACTGTAGATGTGAACGAGGAGGGTGGTACAAGTTTTCCCCTCAGGTCATATGATCGTATCTGATTGTCAGTTAGGCTAGCTAGCTTCTTGCATTTGATTTTTCTTGCCACTTCTGGTGCTCATATTTGGGTTGTATTGTGGATGGATGGACAGGCAAGTTTCCATAGAGGAAGGAGAAGCCAAAGCTCGTGACCTCAATGTTATGTTTATCGAGACCAGTGCCAAGGCTGGCTTCAATATCAAGGTAAGCTACATTTCTGCGCAGCGAGTTGTATCATACTCTACTCCCTTAATGCTGGTGATTGTGCTACTGTTCAGTACTGCTCGTGATTGTGCTACTGTTCAATACTTGCTATAACATAGATTTAAATTAAATCTGTTATTCCCACAACAGGCACTGTTTCGGAAGATTGCGGCAGCTTTACCAGGAATGGAAACACTTTCGTCAACGAAGCAAGAGGACATGGTTGATGTGAACCTGAAGTCTTCGAACGCAAATTCATCACAGTCGCAGGCACAGTCAGGCGGATGCGCTTGTTAATTTTTACATGGGTGTTAAACTGAATTTTTTTTTTTTTTTTTTTTTTGCCCCTTTCCTTATATGCTGCTTTGATCCTGCTATCTGTAAAGTTAGTTGCTGTCCGGGTTCCACCATTTTGTAGCATTTGGAGTTTTGTGTTTGATTCATTGTTAAGCAAGTGTACACTGTTTGGGTAAGCTTAGAATATCCGACTTTCAGGCTCTCAGTTTAAAGTAATTAAAAGAAACATTTACATATTTTTTCTGCAAACTAATTTTAGTAAATTCGGATGGTTGTATTGTATGGGGTATGTTCGGAAAGTTTCGCACTATTTTAGTTATTGGCATGCGATCGAGCTGATTACTGTCGAATTAGAAAAATAAATTGGTATCAAACTTATTATTCACATAATCGAACTAGATTTTCGGCTTACAAGTAAAGAGGAATATCTTTAAAACTGACTTCTATCTGGAATTCCTTCACTTAGAGGTATCCTGAGTTGTTTTCAATTACTGAAATCCAAATGCTGATCTTTTTTACACATTTGAAGTGCTTTTAAAATGGGTTAAAGCGTTTTTGGATTAAGCCTTAGTAAAAATGCAAATGAATTTTGGAAAAGTGCCTTGAAATGCTTCTTATAAGAAACACATAACTAATTGTTTCTAGAGAAAGCACTTCAAGTGCTTTTAGAATTAAAAAACATTGTGCTTCTAGAATTCCAAAACATTTTATTTATAAGTGTTTTCAGTAATTTTGAATGCACTCTCAATCTAGCTTTTAATTGGGATAACACAAAGCTAGCAAGAAGCAATATCCAACCAAAACAAATCCAGAACGTGACCAAAATCTCTCCTCCCAAATCATTAGTCACAGTTGGTTTATGTGGTGGCCACATATCAAATACCAATAATACCCCCGCTGTCCCAATCATAGGTTGGTGTTGGATTCGCAGGTCTCTTCTTTCCCTCTCGCTCCTCAGTCCTCAAAAGCTCTCTTCTGCTTTTCTCTGGGCCGCGCAGATATCTGATGGGTTCACACGCGGCAGAATCCGATTGGTGGAGAGGTATGTAAAGTACAGTATTTGTTTGTCTTTTTAAGTTGCATATTCCTACGATTCTGTTTTTCTCTGAAAACTCGCCACTGTTTTCGATACAAGTCTAAAATTCTGATTCTGGAACAACACCAAAACAGTAAATAAATAAATAAAATAAAATTGTGAAAATTTTGTAAATTTTGTGTGATTAAGATTAAGTTAATAACCTCTTAATTCCAGTCTTAACTATGATAATAACACTGCCCACCGATTACTGCCGCTCGACCTCTACCACTTCAAAAGGTCTCTCATTCAGTCACGCCAACGCCAACCCTAACCCTAACCCTAACCCTAACTAAGCAAACATGGCAATGCCAGGTCTCTCTCTCTGGGGTTTTTTTATTATTATTTTATGTTTAATTTTATGTTTTTGTGTTGAGTTGTGAAGATTAATGGAGAAATTAGATCTGGGTTTTGTTTATTTTGATTAATATGTTATTGGGTTTTCATTTAGAATAATCAGAATCTGAGGCTTCATTTGGTTCGCTGGCCGACTGTACGTATGACTAGAAGAACAGAATAGGATGCAAAGCTTAAATTTTGGTCACTTATATATAAGAATTTTTTTCTTTTTTTTTTCCCAGTTACGGTCAATCACTCACATGAAACTTCCAATTGGGTTTTCGATTTTCGGCTTCTTTTTTTCGACAAATTGGTTAATTTAATTAATTTATTAACTTTTCTGTGCTTCTGGTGATTATTGTATGCTTTTCGCTGGTTAGTTTTGGATTTGAATCTGTTATGCTTTTAGCTGGTTATTGTTAAGCATGTATTTGTTACACAATTGACCTCTTGAATGTTTAATTGATTGAAAGATATCCTATACGAAAGTCTGGATCTTTTCAATGTTTCATTTGATTACTGTTTGCCGCCGCCTCGCTTAAATTGGCACTTGCAGGCAATGTTGTTGAAATTGAAGAATGCTAAATGAATTTTACAAACACATTTATGTTAGTGCTTATGAATGAGATATCGTTAAGTCCTTGCTTGTACATGCGTGCTTATTAATTATCCCATTGTATCCCTTCATCAAAATGTTCCCGGGCATTTGATGAATGGAAAGAAGTGATGACCATAGAAAGGCCCTTATTTTCTGTTTGAATCTTAGAATCACCGACATTTGAAAAGGAACGTGTTCAATGTTGCGGCTTGTGATTTGTTTGCCAACCTGATAGAAGCTAACTTGCATATGCTTTTGTATTTGCAAGAAACGTGATGCAGCAAAAGTTTGAATCATCAGTAGTGTAAGTCATATTTATTTCAAGGATTATGGAAGGACTATGTTGACTACACGTATGAGGAAATGAGAGCGTATGTTACTTGCATCTCGACCAATAATTTCTATATAAATTCTAGCTCTGATATTTACCAGATCTGTACCAAACCTTGAAATGTAGATAAAAATCTCTGTATAGATGCCGTGTTTTCTGATTACATGTTTCATGATTCTCCTCTTTTTAATGCTTTAGTTTCTGGTTGTGACCATTCGATGAACTGTAACCTTAATAATTTGTTTACGTGTGTGTATGCAAATACAGATAGCCAGGAATCGATTTTACCCAGAGATGGAACTGTGATTGAGCAGACACTATTTGTTAAACTTGGTCGTTGGCAATGGTGGTTTTTGGTGGTACTCAACGTCTTCTTCGTCCTTGTGGGGCAGTCTGCTGCTGTTTTACTGGGAAGATTCTATTATGACCAGGGAGGTAATAGTAAGTGGTTGGCTACTCTTGTCCAAACTGCAGCCTTCCCAGTCCTTTTCATCCCGCTTTATTTTCTTCCTTCATCCAAAGATCAAGCAATTTCTTCAAACCCGCCTTCCATTAAAGTTCTTGCCTTGGTTTACTTCTCTATTGGAGTGCTCTTAGCTGGTGACAACATGTTGTATTCTGTTGGACTCTTGTACCTATCTGCCTCTACTTATTCCCTCATATGCGCAACTCAATTAGCTTTTAATGCCGTTTTCTCGTACTTCCTCAACTCTCAGAAGTTCACAATGCTGATTCTTAATTCAGTGATTATCGTGTCATTCTCAGCAGCTCTTATTGCCGTCAATGATGATTCCGGAGGACCAACAGGAGTCTCGAAGGGGAAATATATCCTTGGCTTCATCTGTACCATTGGAGCCTCTGCATTGTACTCTCTTCTGCTTTCCCTCATGCAGCTTTCTTTCCAAAAGGTTTTAAAAAAGGAAACGTTTTCTGTGGTTCTGGAGATGCAAATCTATACGGCCCTGGTCGCTACTTGTGCTGCAACCGTAGGTCTTTTTGCAAGTGGGGAATGGAGGAGTTTGAATGGGGAAATGGAAAACTATGGCAAGGGACAAGTTTCTTACGTGATGACCCTAGTTTGGGCAGCTGTGGCTTGGCAAATTTGTTCTGTTGGTGTCGTCGGCTTAATTTTCGTGGTTTCTTCTCTCTTCTCCAATGTAATCAGTACTCTCTCTTTGGCTGTTACTCCTATAGCCGCTGTGATAATCTTCCATGACAAGATGAACGGTGTCAAGGTAATTGCTATGCTTCTGGCTCTTTGGGGTTTCGCCTCTTATATTTATCAGAACTATCTCGATGACTCTAAGGCAAGAAAAAAACTAGCTGATGCTAGGGAACCATAAAATGATTCCTCTACTTAATGGAAATGATAAAACTGCACAGGAATTGAATTGTTTATATCTCACTAAATGCTGTAGAAATGTATTCATTTAGTTTTCGATCAATGCCATTCTCACATTTAAGCATATTGTTTGTAGTTACTTTGGTTGGAGAATTATTTTGTGTCAAAATAGATAAAACTATGACAGAAACTATCACGGGATGCAGTTATTCTTGTGTCGTAGGTAATGTTGATTTCGATCCCTAAACCCTACCGTCTAAATATGTATTATAGGGACCCTTACCTGATCTGGTTATGAGTAATCTGCTGTAGTGCTAACAACGATGATCTGTGTGAATGACCTGCATTAGAATCCCACACAAGTTTATGAGTCTTATGATATGCAGCCTATTCTCGTACGGATTAGGCGAAATTGTCTTATTCATTTGAGCTGCATAAGGATTTGCCAGAGAAAATACCAAGATAGAAGCAAGCACAGCCAGCAATATCCAGCCGAGCATAAGAAGAGCTCAAATGGAACCCTCTTGTCTTTCTTGCTCTTTAGAAAGCTTGGCTGGATGTTGCTGACTGTGCTTTTGGCAATGCAGAATTAAAGATGACAGGAATGTGGAAGAGAAGTAGGTAGGATAAGAGTGGATTCAAAGGGGTGCTCTCGCACGGTTGCACCTCACCATCCTCCATCCGCTCTTCTTTATGTCTCCTTTCTCGTATGTATTACCACTCTAACTCTTCAACGATAAAAGTGAAAATTAAGAACAAAATAATTATCGAATAAGCCGTAGTTAATTCATTCTGACAATAATAAACTCGTTAGAGTGCTTAGGCAAAATTTACAAATGAGATTGATTTTCACACGTTTTCTAACTTTCACACAATCCCAGGGCTGGTTATGAGATTTTTGAGGTTCAGGGCAACACCAAAAAATGTGCCTTAATTTTATATAAAAAATTATTTGTTTTTACACGTAAGATTTCGATGAAATTATACCTAGAAAAGTACTTCAAACACAATAATGTAGAAACATGGAAAAACTATTTTATTTTTATCAAGAGAATGGAACCAAAAAAACCCCGGGTATAAGTAGATAAATGATGAGTTTTGTTTTCTTTCTATCTGAACTTTTAAAGTATTTTTATATAAATCGCGATGTATTTTTCCTTATATGCTAACCTTTTCAATAAAGGACTAAAAATTAATGATGTTTTCTAGTCTTCAGTTGATATGTATATGCAATGAATGAGCACTAAATTAAACCTATTGGTGACATGTCATATGATTTTGCAAATTTGATCTAAAATTTTGCCTACGCATTACTCTTTGTTGAAGGTTAGACTTGAGTTGGAACGAATGTTCAAAAACTGCAACCCACATAGCTACTAGTTAGTAACTAAAAAGAAATTAACAACTAAACAGAAATTCGTAAAAATGAAAAGAATAAACATGCACATGTTCTAGGCCTATTTGACTGAATTGTATTTAGGACTAGAGGGGGAGAGGGGCCGGTGGCAAGAGAGAGAGAAGAGAGAGATTTAATTGTCACATCCCGGCCCAGGGCGGATCACTTCCCGGGCCCGCTCCACCATCGTAGCACGATATTGTCCGCTTTGGGCTTACCATTCCCTCACGGTTTTGTTTTTGGGAACTCACGAGCAACTTCCCAGTGGGTCACCCATCCTGGAAGTGCTCTAGCCCCCTTCTTGCTTAACTTCGGAGTTCCTACGGAACCCGAAGCCAGTGAGCTCCCACAAGGCCTCGTGCTAGGTAGGGATGAGAATATACATATAAGGATCACTCCCATGGGCGATGTGAGATGTCACAATCCACCCCCTTAGGGGTCTGACGTCCTCGTCGGCACACCACGACCAGGATTAGGCTCTAATACCAAATTGTCACATCCCGACCCAGGACGGATCACTTCCGGGGCCCGCTCCACCACCGTAGCACGATATTGTCTTCTTTGGGCTTACCATTCCCTCACGGTTTTGTTTTTTGGGAACTCACGAGCAACTTCCCAGTGGGTCACCCATCTTGGAAGTGCTCTAGCCCCCTTCTCGCTTAACTTCGGAGTTCCTACGGAACTCGAAACCAGTGAGCTCCCAAAAGGTCTCGTGCTAGGTAGGGATGAGAATATACATATAAGGATCACTCCCCTGGGCAATGTGGGATGTCACATTAATTATGTGGGTGTGTTGTATCATCCCATTGTGCCTTTATTTATAGTGGTAGGATAAGTTAATCATTACCCTAGATACATTAGGATTTACACAATCACATTCCTATTCTAAATATGATTGCAACAGCAAACCATTACTTCTGATTAAACCTCTTGATTGTTTAGACAAATTTTATAAATTTAAACTCTTACGAAAATAAATTCATAAAAGTGGGAAAGTATAAAAGGAGACATAGTGTTTCAAACCCAAGACATCCTTGATAATTTTAAACAACATAAACCACCACTTATGGTCAAACTTTTTGATCATTTGGCCAAATTTTATAAATTTGTATTCTTATTAAAAGAGATTAGTAAAAATTGAAAAATAAATAAACATACATAGTGTTTGAACCCAAAACCTCCTCATTAATTTAAAACAACAAAAGCCACCAGCTCTGCTTAAATTTCTTTTGTTATTCAATCAACTTTTAAAATTTTATACTCTTATGAAAATATATATGTATATACCTTCTTAATAATTTGGTGCCCCTAATATTTTTGGACCCCGAACGATCGCCTAGCCCGCATTGAGTTTGGGCCGGCCTTGCACACTCCTCTTTATTGTGTGTGTTTATCATTTCCCTTTGCAAACTTATAAACTAAAATACTTAAATCGATACAGTGATCCCTATGCCTATGTGTAAACATCGATACAATGATCCCTATGCCGACGTGTAAACATCTGGAACAAAAAAATTAGTTCTTGTGTACTAGCTTGCTAACCTGGAATTCTTCATTTTGTTTTGAATTTCTTTTTACAGTTAGTAAGTTTGCGTATGGTACACTTATTATACACATACATACATATTTTTTGAAATACTTCTGTTTTACTTACAGGTCTTAATGATTTGTTAAGGTGCACATTTTTTAAAACTCCAATATACGATACACATAACATATATTTACTTACTTTCTTTTCACGTTAATACATATTATTTAGATATATTTTTTAATTATACATATAAAATTCACGTATTCAATATGTATATTTAACTTACAATTGAAAAACAAAAATAAATAACTATTTTAAATAAATCAATATAAATAAATAAAAAAGGCCGAATTTTCAAAGTAATTTTTTAGCAAAGTTGCTGAATAATCACATGCTATACCTATTCCGTATTTTCCCAACTATTTTTTATTTGTCTCTTGTTTCTATAAGATTTGAAAGTCTACTTATTTCATCGTCAACTCATCCTCCTTCCTATGTGTTACTATTCAATGCAAGAACTTTGGGTTGTGAATATAATGTCTAGCACTAGGTGTCAGTTTCTAGGGCAAGAATGCTTTATATCCAACGTTAGAACAAAAATATTTTATTTTAATCAAAAGAAATTTAAAAAATACATAAACAATTATGTGAAGATTAACTTAAGCCTAATATATATTAGTTTGATTCCTCCTTGTTTATACAGGTCCAAGAAAAGTGGACCGAGATCAATCCACCACAGAAACCAAGGCCGCCGGCGATAAAGAACATAAAATATAACAAATATAAACCCAATTATTTGGAATCGGGCTCTTTGAAAAAAAAAAAAAAAAAATTATTATTGTTAAGAGATTCGGTATTGGCCTAAAAATTACAATGTTTATGTGGTGCGCGAGTAGAACAAGTATGAGTTAATTACGTCCTTCTTGTAAATGCGGACATGCTAATTCGTAACCGAGCTCGATCAGGCGAGTGTAGATGTATATGATGAGTCGAATGCGCTGCTGACTTCTGCACTTGAGTAAGTACGGCCGAGGAAGGAACACGTATTGGTCGTGGGTTCTAGAACCTGAAGACAAGGTTACTAAACCACTACGAAGTTAAATAATTGGTTCGACTTTCAATTTGCCTAACACATGATGTAACCTAGTAACAACTCATTGTGAAGTTATTTTTTTCTTAACCCACAATAAATGTTCCTAACCTAGGACATGTATACAATATCAAATAATATATCAAGTAATATATTTATGCATTTAAATATATAGAACAAACCGACAATGTGAATATCAAGTAATATATTCTCTTCTTCGATTGACTTTTTGTTGAGATGATTTTTAAATAATTATTAACAAATTAACAAACTAAACATAAGCATTTTGGTTGAGATGGAAATAAAGCGATGTAAGGGAAAACTGGTCATATCTGTCTTCCCTTTTGAAAACAAAGTCTACCTAACACATGTCCCCTATTTTAATTTAATTTGCTTGGCAAAGTACATGCAAGAGTAACATGCATGGAAGAATACAAGAATAACTTACAAATCTCGTGTATATATAAATATATAAAACTGAATACAAACAACCACCATATTCCATATATGTAGATACATGAAATATGATGAATGATTTTATAACGATTTTACCTCAAGAAAATTCTTTTTCCTACATTCTCTTCGATCCCAATTCGAATAGACCAATTCATGGTTTTGTTTTTGGGTTGCTGACCAATTTATGGTCAGTCCATATATGGTGAGCTTATTCTCTTTCTGCTCGATACTTAGGAATTTACGGTTGTTTATTCTTTTGTGGCCGTTCTTGCACTACTTCATCTACAGTGATGTGAAAAATTTGGTTTCAACATTGCTTGGCTCTTTATATCTTAAAGTTCATTTTTCTGTAGCTGTAAATCACAATCCATCACATACAAAACTAACTCATTAAAAGTATGAAAATAACATTTTATGCACTTTTAAATTGTTGTTTGTTTGTAAGAAGAAATGGGTACTTAACCCTGCATAATACAATACAAGATTCCCACATCTAAATATTGATAAACTTCAAATATATTAAGTGGTTCTACTTTTAATTCACCGAAATATTTCATGATAAAATTCACCCACATTCTTACACATTCCTTGTTGTAAGTTTGATGAAATGCAAACATGGTTAGTGTTGGACTAATAACTCGTCTATCTGAAATTAATCTTTCGACATTTAAGATCTAAAAACGTATAATCACCAAATTTTATAAATTGGGGGTGCTCCAAGATTGAACTAAGACTAAAAGAGGACAATAAAGTCAACACGTCTATCTGAAATTAATCTTTCGACATTTAAAATCTAAAAACATATAATCACCAAATTTTATAAATTGGAGGTGCTCCAAGATTGACCTAAGAATAAAAGACAACAACAGAGCCAACACGAATAAATTGCCGGGAATTTACAAAGAAATGAATGTCTTTGATGCTAACATGCACGCAATATACGGTGATCAATGTGGCTCACATTTATAGATACCGTTCGCACTTATTAATGGCAGCCTCATCAATATTCTTCATTTTCTTTTTTAGAAATGGGTAATGCTAGGGAGTTTAAATTTATAGACGTAATTTACATGCTAAATGATGTGTCATTCACTGACGGATCCATATGAGGACCCGAGAGGTCCCTCGATCATTCGGAAGCCCGAAGAAACACTTGTGATCGACTTTCCGGACCCCTAACAATTTAGGCAGGTGCAGTGGAGAGGCTTGTTGCCTCCATGGATGTGCAAACAGCAATGCTTATAACAAAGAAGAAGAAGAGGTTTTTAATGTTTGTTTTAAAAGACCTGGCCAAAACGATAGCATTTTTGAGCCAGGTCATTATAAAAAATTTTAAAACTAAAATATCACTGTTTTCTCTACAGAGCCCGAGAATCCCGGTCTTTTCCAGTATCCCTAAATTATATTTAAGAACTCCGAGCCTCAATCGTCGCAACCTTCCAACTTTAAACCTAACTTACCTTATCCCCCACCACCATTTGCCGTTCCATCGCCTTTAGCTGCCTAATTTTATTTCTTCCAAATTCATATAAGTTTTTTAATCCTAGACTCTAATCCCAACTCCCAATTAATAATAATATATATATATATATATATGTATGTATGTATGTATATGTTACATTAACAAATTTTATCTTTGTAGAGTCACTAATTGTGTTAGGTTGCTAAGGAGAATTTATTGGTTTTATTACCTTTGAGATTAATCTTAATTTATTCAATGAACCAAATTCAATAGAAAATAGTGATATGAAACCAAATTAGTCTAATATTTTTTTTTTTGAATTTTTATCTTGGGACCACCCGATCTTGAAATCCTAGATCCGCTATTGATGTCAATAATAAGAAATGAGCACGTTTATCAACGCTTAAGCAATAATCCAATCGTTAACCTTCATGTCATTTAGTGTACAAATATTTATGTACAAATTTAGTCTTCCAAGCATTATTCTTAGAAATGAGAAAATGTTAGTTCATCTCATAATATTGTAACAACATCCCAAACTATATAAGGGATCAAATCGTCTGCACATATTTTGTGTGTGGTCTTTCTATGACATCTATCATTAATTGACACATGTTACATTTATGACTACAAAGTTAAGGAGGGTTAAGTTTATTAATACACGTCAATCAACGATAGAGTTCGCAGAAAGGCCACACACATAATAGATACAGAAGATTTGAACTCAATTTATAATTGACAGATTACAAATTTAGTAGGGTTTATCATTGGCCTAGAGCAAGCAAAATTTTAAGGTGAATTCAACTGATATTCTGATATTAATTTGCATGTTGTGTGAGCAAGGTGTAACTAATATTCAATTAGTAAAATTGGTGACGAATACATTTTTCTCAGGCAAATATCAAAATTGAAAGTACCGTGTACTTATCATGAATAATTATGTACGGTATGAGTATCATTTCGATTCTCAACAAATTGTGCATTCTGATCTATAACTTATATGATTACAAGTAACTAACCACGATAATCATGTGATAATTGTACAGTATTTGTTGCATCATTTGATTATCTGCTGTCATTTAAAAGGTGTGGTTTAATTAGCATTTTCGTAATGAATTATTATGATCATTCTATCGTCACAATGACGTAGTGTTCTTTTTTATTAAGTTGCGAGGGGATTGAGTGATATTTGATATTTGTTGTCATGATAGTTTTTGCTTGTAATTCCATGTTCTCGAAAAAAACTAGTTCACAACTAACATAATTATTATTTTATATGATGAGTAATAAAACACAGAAGAAAAAGACCATGATTTAAACTTGTTACGGAAGAAAATAAAAGTAACATCATTATGCTTTAACTTCAAATCACAAAACAAATTCAAAACACGCAACACATTTGTTCAGAATAAATCGTTAAATTAAGGATTATGTTATTTACACATCATTTTTACATTTCACACACTTATTACTAATTTCTGTCATTTAATTGTTTTTAATTCATCCGATTTAACGATAAAAAATAAAAATAAAAAAAGAAAAAAAAGTATGAATAGCACGCTTCTAAATCAAATAAACTAAGCTACAATAAAAAATAAAAAAAAGCGCAACTAAAACTAAAAGTAGCAGAACCTAATATTTTAACAGCTAAAAAAAGGACTTGACCGTACTCAATCCAGTTCTCTAGGAAACCACACCCTTCAAACTTCAAACTGCATACAACAACACCATTCCCGACATAATTTTACTTCGATAGACTGAAAAATAAACGAAGATAATGTAAGAAATTAAACTGTAAAGATTGTTTAAAAATTCAAACAACATTGGGAATAACAAAGGTTTAACCTTGGTTTATTGTCACAAAAGTGGTTTTGCTTTCTCAATTAGTTAAAAACGTATGTCGGTCTTTGCACTTAGAATTCAAATTTTCTTCGGTATATGTTGTAATAGTTTAGAATGTCACCGAAAAAAAGAAAAAAAAAAGGAAATCGGCATGTATCGAGTTCTTCTTTCCATGACCGTTAATAAAGCCGCAGCCGTAGATTTGGTCAGGTGAGGCCCTTTCGATTGGGTCCCGCAGACAAGTAAGCATCTGAAATCTGAATCCGATCCATCAAATTTAAAAGCGCAATGACACAACGCGGAGTTTATTGCCTACAGCGGGACCCACCACGATTCAAATAGTTAATCAGTGGCGACGATGCCACCTCGATCTTAAGCGCTCGCTGGACCCACGCCAGCCGTTGATCACCCCACTTCCCATTTGGCCTCTGTGTTGTGCTTTTCTGATGTGGAGCATCCGCACTTCTCACCATTTCCAGAATGGAGGGCAATTTCGGATTAAAAAATATTACTCTTATCACTTATTTGTATCATCTATCTAATACAATTGAGATTTACGTACGTTGACAAAACTTATCTTTATTAGATAAATACTACAAATAATAGTACAAATAGATTGTAAATGTAACGTTACTTTTTCGGAACTATACAACAATAAAAAAAGAGAAAAAAAAATGGGATGTGATATTCACACATTCCTTTTTACTTCTCACACTCTTTTAATTTCAACCGTTGGATCAGATGAATTGAAGAAGATTAAGGAACAGAAATCAACAAAAAATATGTGAGAAGTAAAAATAAATATGTAAATAACTCAAAAAAAAAAAACTGTCCTGTGATATTGATAACCAACAAATAACAACAACATCACTGTACACAAAAGAGGACCCAACAGCGGGGTTGTCAACGGCTCCACAACAGTCAGCACGATCAACGGTTAGGATTTGCTCTACCGAAATCCGCCAGCTTCCTAGACCGGCTCTTGCAGAACGACGCCGAGACACGAATCTCGCCGGCTATCTCAGGTGGCAATCCCTTCTGGTTCCAGTGCCGGTTCGGGCTGGCTCGAACCAGCGGGCTAAGGCAAAACGCAAGGCCCGACATGTTGTTCTTTCCCTGCCCGGCACGTGCCCTCCGCGTGGACGGCGGAGCCAGCGCCGGCGTCTTCTTCCACTCCGGTGTCGTTGCCGACGAGTCACCGCTTCCCGGCCGCGATCGATCGCAGTCTTCGAAGGGATTGGGCGTTACGTCCGGCGACAATCCCCGAGGTCTCTGGCAACCGGATGACTCGTCGACGTAGAGATGCTTCGACCGATTCCGCGTTTTTCTGGCGAAGATCGAAGAGAACCACGAGGGCGACGAAGCCGACGACGAAGAAATGGCCGGAAGCGACGAATCACTAGGACCCGACCAGAACTTGACGGATCTGGATCGAAAAAGACTCGATAGGAGCGAGAACCGGGTCTTGCTCTTCTTACACGAACCTTCAATGGTGGAGGTGGAGGTGGAGTTGGCGGTGGCATATGTGGGGCCCACCTGAGGCGTACTGTAGAATCGAATCCGGTGCTGGTGCCACGTTGAGACGTCCGATTTTCTTCGAGAGACGTAAGGGGAGACGGAGCGGGGGAAAATAAGCGGCCGAGGGTTGGCATCGGACTTGCGGTTGGGTTCATCGAGCAGCGCGGCGGGTGTCCGGGAGTGGAGTCTCGAGAGCTGGGCCTGGGCCTGGGTTTGGGCCTCGATGATGGCGGCGAGGCGCTCCCGGAGACAGGAGGCGCAGACGCCGAGGGTGCTGGTGAGGTCGGGGAGGTGCTTCTTGCACCTCATTTAAAACATTTACTATTCAAACCCACAAAATCGAATTGTCAGTTGAAATGTGTATATACAAGAAGTGGGTACGCGGAGAAATATCAGGGATTTTTATGGCATTTCAGAGGACATGGAATCTTTTGATTGCTGGGTGCAAAATTGAAAGGGATGGATGTTCTTCTTCTGGGAACCCAAAGGCTTCTTCTGCACTGGCCAAAAGGGGAAGCCTTGTCTCCTTCTTCTTTGTTTGGGTTTTGCAGTGAAGAGAGGGAGAGTGGGTGGGAGTTTTTATGTATGAATGTGTGTGTGTGTGTGTGTGGAAATGAGTATATGGTATCTTTATTAAATTAAGAGTGGAGAAATAACACATTCAATAGAATGGTTCGATAGTATTCATCTTTATTTATGAACGAGAGATCTTATACTCGAATATCGTGAGTGGCAAATTTGATATCAAATTAGATTGTCACTGTGTGGCCTAGTCTAACTCCACCTTTCTCTTAGTGTAAAATATATCATTGTAATAAATAAATAAATAATGAAATTTTTTGAAATAAGTCCAATTTTATAGGCCAACTTTTTAAATAGCTCAAATTTTTAATTACTTTGGACCCATATTAAAAGATCCCATAAAAAATCTAGAGAGAGAAGTTTAGAGAGTGAAAGTAAAACATGTGCTGGGTTTGGGGTCATAATTCAGTTACTTATGAGGAGGCTGGGGGAAAGAAGATGTTTATGTTAGGAAATAAATTTGGAAGACAAAACCTCTCTTAATCATAATTACCCAAAAAATATTTTGTTGAACTTATCTGCTAATTGACCGGTTATTAGTCAACCGAATGTGTGGTTTCTCATCGATAGTTGACAGTCATTCATGCAAAATGACAAAGTTGAATAGTTAATTTTCCATTCCATTTTAGTTTGATTTTTCATAATAAAAACTAAAACAAATCACGTAATTTTCTTATCTTTTGTCAAACGATAATATATTTACAAAGATTGTTCCAAAGTACTCACAATTACCATCAGAACGAGGGTAGCCTCATGCAGGTATCAAATTCCTCCCAAACATAATTGTTCTAATTATTCATATGAATCCATTCTTCCTTTAGTTTTTGGGTGGCTTCTAAGTAACTTCTTACATTGTAGCTCTGGTTTTTGATAACCAAATTATCTTAATATTATCATCATTAGCAGAGAGCACATACTTTATGTGTGTGTGAACAACCGTCCACTTCCTCCCACATTCTTCTCAAGTGCAACCGCTTCAGTTCATTCAAACTATTAAAAAAAAATTCATGATTTCACTTACTTGTATGAAAAAATGATGCTAGGACAATTTCTCTTAATAAGTGCATATTTTTATCTTATGTAAATATTTTGATACAAAATTACTATTTTGCCCTTCTTATGTAAATATTGTGTATCAAAAGTGAAGACAAAATAGGAAAAAAGGGGATATGATTGTTATTTTGTCAAAAGGTAGAAAATTACTCTTTTGCCCTTCTCATCTCAACATTATGTATTCAAAAGTGAGGAGAAAATTTTAAAAAAGAGGGCAAAAAGGTTGACATGGTGTGTTCTCTTAATAATATAGAATAGAAATAATATAGATAATATAAATTAGGTGAAGAAAAAATGGGCTTATGTGGCAAGTAATCCTATCTCAATCTTTGGGTAGTTGGGAGTTTGCATAGAACTATTGGTTGGGCTAGTTTTACCACCTTGGTGGAGAAGTCAATGAAACGCGCGTCGTTGAGAATAATTAAGCTGGGAAAGGTTATGGAGCAAATTTCAAATATCTATTTCATTTTTATTGCTAACAATATTTAAATTGATGCTAATTAAAATCATTATTTTTTATTTAATTCTTACTTACTAATGAAATGAGAAATAATTAACTCTTCCAAAAATATAGTCGGATGTAAGGGCCCTTTTTTATCTTAAGGTCATTTTAGCTCGAAAATGTGCAAAATATATCTCCATATACTTAGGTAGTAATATCCTAGTGAACATTTGAAGAAACAAAATGTTGCTGGAGATGAAAAATATAATACATTTAATAAATAATATTTTCCTTTCTTTTATTTTCTTATTAACTAAGAAGCCATATTGCAAAAAAAAAAAAAAAAAAAAAAAAAAAAAAAGGAAAAAGAAAGAAGGAATTAAAGTAAGATGCCATTTATCTTTTGATTGGGAGTTTTGAATGAGATGGAAGGATTTTAGAGGGAGAATGTATCCCTTGGGTTCACTTTTTCCGTGTGTGTTGAAGACTCGACAATTTGAAATGAAAATAAATAAATAAATAAATGTTCTAACCAATTTGTTGTGACGAGGACCCAAATTGCCTTTTTTTTTTTTTTTCAGAATATCAAAAATGGAATTGTAATATAGATTAAAAAGGTATAATGCCTGTCAATATTATACCTATATTTTTCTCTTTGGGGGGTTTTGGTGGATGCAAATTTCGTCCAATGTTGAATTGATGAAAGTCTACCTACAAAATGATAAACACTGTTAGTTTGATTGACGAATATCCAAGAAAAAAAGGGAAGTTGTTTGCCAAAGGGCCTTTAATGCCCAAGTCAGAGAGATAGTTTGAGAGAAACTAGAACATAGAGAATTCAAAGTAAAAAAGTGACGATTACTGGTTTTCTTATTGAACTTGGCTATTTATAGGAGTGAACCCTCGCAGGCAGCTGGGAGAGGAGGTCGCAGGACATACTAGGCAGACTGCTATGTTCTGCTAGTGTGATGCAGACCCGACTCTACAACTGCTCATGAATAGTCCTGGAGGTCTTTGGTAAATAACTACGTCGTAACATCAGGCACCCAAAGGAGACTCAGGATGGGATACTATGGGCTTAAAGGGTACCTTGATATGTAATTGACCAAGATGCCCAATACATGAAGGGCAGGCAGATGCTTGGCCCTTTGTGGTACCCATTGGTCTGCTCATGACATTAAGAAAAAAAACTATCATATTCAGCTGAAAGTCCACGCATCATTTTTCTATTGGATGTAGTTAGTTTATGCTTCCATAGGTTGAGTTTGTTCCTCCACTTGCAAATAACGTATTTTCATTGTAGAAATCTTATTATCATAATCATTCAATTTCTTAATCTTCATTTGAAGATCATGCTTGCGAAAAACCATCATTCAAATGTATCAAGTAAATGGATGGTTCATCATTAGCATGTTACTTCATACCTACACTATTAATTTATTTGATATATATAAATGACTAAACGATCACTGAATATTCTTGGGCTTGAATTAAACCATTTGTGGTGTATGTTTTGGCCACCCAACTCCGGATGCGTTTGCCCTACTTGTGCATTTATATATGGACGACTCAACTTGCATCTTAATGTCTATCGCAACATTTGTCAATGGTAATAGGTCAAATGTCTTACGTAAAGACCATACAGTCGGCAGGCAAGGTCTTTATGCAAGTCAAAGTCTCTGGTCGTAGTAAATACTACCCACCTAAACCTAAACCTAAACCTTAATTGGCCCTTACGAGTTATGAGCTTTCGATACTTCTATCACGCTTAGTAGTTGTCGTAAATACTTTCACACCCCAAGTCTTCTTTTGTCTATCCATCCATGACCGCTACCGTCTTGTTAATATAAGTCAATTTAGAGTACAAATAATAATCATGTTTTGAGATAAATCATCTATTTTCTGAGAGCAAAAGATGATATCTTTCAGTTTAAAATGTAGAAATATCTATATACAAATTTATGGAAATATTAATGGATATATCGAATATCAATATTGATATTGGTTGTTTTCGATACAAAATGATGAAAATTTAAAATGAAACTTTAGGGATTGTCAAAATTTGGTTTTGACGAAATATAGGAGTTTCTCTGATATTCAACAAATGTGTCAAAAATATGACAATTTATGTCAATTTTAGCCTAAACTTAAGAGTTTCTCCAATATAAGGTGAGCTTGAGACTTCACGTCCCATTTTCATGTATTTCTCTGATTTTTTGAATATTTTCATGAAAATATCGATTGTATGGAAGAAATTTTAAACAACGACTCAAAGTAATCAAGTTATTGAAAGTTCTGTTGCAATATTGCCTTATTGAATTGCATATTCTTTTTCAATTCAATGCGTTTGAGGTTCCAAGATTTCTTTCAATGTAGCTTAAAATGTAATATTGCTTGTAAATTTGTAATAATAAATAAAAAAATAATCTGTTGCAATCCTATTAGATTAGGAATGTGATTGTGTGAATCCTAGTGTATCTAGGGATATCTTTGAATATTCCCTTTACTAGTTAATATCCTATTATAGTTGTAATCCTAAAAGGGTAAGGATATGAATATTTATCGATTATGATTCTTCTTCACACTAGCTCTCTTAGAGCCTTTGCATGCAATCTTTTTACTGCTCCTTTACGGATTGTCACTTCGATGAGACAATTTTCCTGCCGTTAAGGGGAGATAAGAATGTCAACGTTCCTGTAAAAAGGCGCGAATTTGCGTAGATGTTGCCCATTATGTCTCATCTCGATCCCCGTACCGCACAAATGTGATAAGCAAGTGCGATGAATTCTAGCTTTCAGAATGTTACTCCAGACGCATTCCTCTGATCCAGCTAAAGTGACGAGATCATATACCAGCTGCAAACATGCTTGCAAGGATAGACTTACTTAACAGACGTTGAGTCAACATCCCTGGAGAGTGTGCTGTCCCTGTTTGACGGTTTAGATGCCCATGTTGGACGGTCCGGTACACCGGCAGATAGCCAATCAATCTGTCTTGGCCTGGAGCACGACAGATCACTCAGCTAATAGAATTCATTTCCCTAGAAAAGGAAGATCACGACACAACAATGAATCTATACTTGATCGCTATCTCAAATAATTTCTATCTCATGAGATTAATCCGGATTACTCCCGAGACTTGAAGTTCTTGGTCTAGTATACTAGTTTGGATGAGTTAATGGAATTGAAATAAGATTACCATTGATGATGTTTTCACTTATATGGTAGCTACCGACATAAATGAAAAATGACGATATCGAACCGTGTTCCATTGATTAAGTGACAACGTAGAACTGATTGGATAATCGAAATAACAATCTAGGTCAATTTTTTTACCAAAGTGTGTTTTGGACTTATCGTTCCTACACTGCCCAAGGTAACCCGGTTGTGTTACAAGTGGGAAAGGAAGCATAATAAGATGAATGAAATAGTGCGATATGATGCATGCCTAACGGGGCAAAGTTTCTCTCAAATGTCATGTGATTGATAGCAACATTATGAAATGCGGTTAGTGTTTTCTCCATGGGGATATAGATACGGAATTTGCATGTAAGTTTCCGAAGAATTACATGGACTGGTTCAAATAGTTCCAAACCACAGAACACCCTCTTAACTTGTTTGAGGCGTTCACTTACGGATTGAAACAATCCGAAGAATGCGGTATACTCGTCTAAGTGATTATTTGATCAGTCAGGGATATGAATGAATACCCTTGCGTGTTAAACTATGAAGTCTTATTCCAAATTGCTAGAGTTAGCGTTTATGTCGTTGACATGAATCTCACTAAGACTCCGGAAGAGCTTGAGAAAACTGCCTCGCACTTGAAGATGGAATTTGAGATGGAGGATCTTAGGAAAACTCGTTTATGCCTTGACCTTAAGTTGAAGCATTGTTCTGACGGTACTTTGGTCTACCAATCGAACTACACCCTGAAAGTGTTACTTTTGAGTATACCTATGATCGTCCATATGTTATGGAATCTGAAATTCCATATCTAAGTTTAACTTTGCGCTTCGTTGTACTTAGCTCATTGCGTTATGTGACAACCCATCCCAAATTTTATTATTTTATAAATTTTATAATGTGAATTTACAAAAATGCCCTAGAGGCGAAGGTTTTGACTTTCATAGACCAATGGGTTGTGCGACTTACTAAAAATTCTTTTAGTATATTCCTGAAGTATTTTGAAGAACCGAAAGTATTTCGAAGAAACAATTATTCTATTTTTATTATTTTAATATATGCAAAAAGAAAAGAGGATAGTGGGTGTGTAGGTGAGTGTGTGCGTGTGTATGTGACGGAAACAGGGAAGAGAGCAAGGAGGAAGGAAAAAGGGGGATGGACTACCCAATGGCAGAAAAGGAGAGGAGAAAGTGGAGAGTTGCAGAGGGAAAAGAGGAAGATGGGAGGAGGACCAATCAGAAAAGAAAGAAAGGAGGGAAGAGGAGAGGAAGGAAGAAGTGGGGGATCGGGACCTGGTTTTTGGTGACCCGACCCGATCGGCACCACACACACATTTCCGACAGGTTTTCACCCCGTTTTCCGGTGAATTACATCAAACAACCACTTGGAAACCCCTCTATAACATTCCCTCTTCCAATTATACCCCAGAAATCATAGATTTTAACGTGGAATTCGGAAAACATCGCACTGGTGGGTGCGGCAGGTGTTGTGTCGATTCTCCCATTTCTGAAACAATTTCTTCCAATTGCCACCACAAATAGACTCCCCTCAACCTCAGGAACAAAGCCCAAACACTTGTGGAGGCGTCAGAGTGAGCATGGAGGTCGAATCGAAGCACACCCTCTTTAGGGTTCCGGCGGAATTATGTAAAATTGAGGTGTTTCTCGGCAAAATTAGACTTGGCCACAGGTATAAAGTTTAATCTACTCATTGAGGCCTACAATTCTGTAAATTTTGGTAATTTTTGGAAATAGTGGAATTTTCCGGCGAATCGGGACGGCAGACCGCCACCGGCGGCGGGGCGTGGTCAGTGGGCCGCCAATGCTATTTTTAGGCCATATTAAATGTCTTGAATTCATTTTTGATATTTGAATGACATAGGTTGATCATTGGAACCTAAATTCGGTACGATACGTTAATAGGTATTTATATGAATCGATGATCCGACCGTTGAATCGTCACCAAACTGTAATATGTTATAGTACATAACATTTGAGCACCATAAGAACTTACGGATTGGAAATTTGATATGCGGATCTTCCCAAATTGTATTTGTAAGTTTATAAAGTAAATGTTAATCGCCACTTGATTTTGGGCAATTGGCGAAGATCCGACCGTTGGATCGTAATGAAATTTTAGTATGTTATTCTAGAAGCGTAATGTGAATCTTTGGAAGTTGTGGATTAGAAATCTGATATGCGAATCTTCCGGATCGAGTTATGTAGGGTTGTAGACCCTACCGTCGGTCTTTGATCGACGGTTAACTTACGGTCAATGAGTCTCAAACTATTTTAGAATGTCCTTGAGGATGTGTTTTATGTGAATGACGTATTCTATTAATAAGAGTTCTAAGATATGATTCAATAATTGTTCTAGGCGCCAATCATTCAGGATGCCTCGATACGCGTGATAGAGTATCATAGCGTAGACTCCAGGTGAGTGGGTCTTTTCCTTTTATGATAGGCATATAATTAATAGTTCCACAAACGCTTTTAAATTGATTTATGCATGTCACCTACAAATAATGGATGTGAACTACGAATGGCTTGATCCCTGTTTAGGGTACGTAGGCAGTCTAACAAGACCTTAGATGCAGCCATACAATAAACGAGACTAAATAATTAAGACAATTGCCTTGTTTGAGGAATTGAATAGTGTGAAAGAGATTGGTAGAAAATGCAAGATATAACCTTAGGTTTTGGTAGTTAAATGTTGGTTATAAATTAAGATGTAAAGAATCAAGAAATTGAAGTAAGGAAAGGTAAGTAATGATAGTTAATCTAACTAGTGTCTAATTGGACTTATCATCATTGATTACTCTCGAAAGTAAATAGTTCGGGAGTGAGATGTTACAGTTTATGCATTTCATGCCATTTGTATATATGTTTATATATTTGGAAGTATGATATAGTTGAATTTCAGATTTACATCATGGCATATTCATGTGTATATTACCTGAACCTAACCATTGAGAATGCTTTGAAGTGCTAAATGATGCCGCGAACGCCAGGTAAGCTTCAGGTGAGTACATGTTGATGATAGTGGTGGTAGTGAGTATGATTGTGATGAGATATATTATAGCTCATAAACCTGCACCCCGGTGTTAGTGCTCCCGCCCGTGGCCAGGGCATAGTCCTTCACGTGATGTTCACCTCCCGCACCTTACGCTCACCTTAGATCCAAGGTAGGTGCATAGTCTTGTCGTACAGACCACTTTAGGTGGTTCCGACTCGTAGGTGACCTGCGATTATTCGCACAGTCTTCACGTGATCGTAGCACTTGAGCGTATTTATTTACACCCAGTCTTGTCGTACAGACCACTTTAGGTGGTTCGGACTCATGTGCATGTATACTTATTGAGTTATTGGCTAGCATGTTATTGAGTATTTGGCTAGCATGATTGATGAGATATGGATAAGTCGTACAAGTCACAAGAGGTGACTCTGACTTATATACTAGCCATGATTGATGGGATATGGATAAATCGTACATGTCACAAGAGTTAACTCCGACTTATATGATGGGAGATGGATAAGTCGTACAGGTTACAAGAGGTGACTCCGACTTATATGCTAGCCATGATTGATGAGATATGGATAAGTCATACAGGTCACTATAGGTGACTTCGACTTATATGCTAGCTATAAATGATGAGATATGTGATGAGATACAGATAAGTCGTACAAGTTACTATAGGTGACTCCGACTTATGTGCTAGCATTGATTGATGTGATATATGTGTACAGTTGTACAGGTCACCATAGGTGATTCTGACTTGCATGCTAGTATCGTTTATTAAGCACGTGATTATTTATATTGCTAATGAGATGCTGGATAGTGGTATAATTCTGGGTTACTTTTAGTATACTTTTGATTTCCTACTTTTACGTAGTATGATTTGTTGGAAACTATACATGTTTTACGGTGAGAGGTTACTATCTTTGATAATAGAAATGATTTTGAAAATCTTTGTTTCGACCACTCACATTTTCTATTTTCGCACCTCTCCAGTTCTAATAACAAGTTCCGTATCGACGAGGACTTGTGGCACTCCCAGTTCAGGTGACTCCTTATGATAGTATAATCATTATCTTACCTTACTGTGCTTAATTATGCTCTGTATCATGCGTGAAATGGGTTCATACCCACTCGCCGCGCATTTGTGTATATAGGCACTTTTAAGCTTAAATTCATTCATTTTTTTTTTTACACATTATCACCTTCTATGGCTTCGTCACCTTCCAGGTGTCGGCCAGCACAGCTCGATTCGGAATCCTAGTGGACTTTCTGGGTCGGGGTGTGTCACGTTAGACAGGACATCTCATTCGTTGTTGATCTATTGGTAAAGATGTAGCACCGTGCCTACACGCAACCACTGAATTGTTATTAAAGACGTACCCTGAAGGTACTACGAATTTGGGCAAATCCCAACACATCTCGAGTGGATCTAACCCCCCCTAATCCTCAAAATGATGCTTGCGTTGTTTGTTATGCTGACGCTGGTTACTTATAAAACATGCACAAGGCACATCCCCGAATGGTTATGTCTTTACCATTAAAGGATATCGCAATAACGTGGAGGTCCATGCTATGACCTTAGTTGCGAAATCTTTGAATCGTTCCAAGACTCACCTTACTTTACTACGCCACACGTGAAACATGGTTAGGAGTTCTTGTTGAGCATATTCGAAGTACTTGTTGTTTTCATCCATCGTTGAGTCCCAACGACAATCCATGAAAACTATGTTGCATGTATCAACCCGCCCAAGACATGATACATCAATGAAAGCCAAAGCCAAGACATATTGTGTCTACATCTACATCAGTAAAGTATCAAGAGATCGAAGTCATGCAAGCCAATCCCAGACAACCTTGTCGACCTCTACACGACATCACTACCGAAGTCAACCTTCCAAAAGCTTATATGAGGAATTGGTATGCCTAACTATTCATATGCAATGCTTGTAGTTCTCATTTAGAAGTTCTGTCAAGGGGAGTATCTAGAAATATACTCACTTGATCTTAATGTACTTTTTTTCCCTACGATTAGGAGCATTTTTCCCACTGAGTTTTTGCTACCTAACTAGGTTTTGACGAGGCACCCATCATGGGCTGGTCATACCTTTGTGAGCTATTCTACTTGTGTCCGGAAGGTGTATGGTTTTGACTTAATGCAACTTCTCACTTTTCTCCTTGGTCTATGGGTTTTTATCCCACCTTGGGTTTTACCATAGCGAGATTTTGTGAGTTTTACTTTTTATGCATTCTTCCGTTGATCTGAGACTTGTATTCACTTATTGTGCCAACAACTTCATCAATTGTATTTGCTTCATCACTGAAGACTTGATGCGCCGCTTTAGTTGAGTATTTACACACTCAAGGGGGAGTGTTGCAGTCCTATTAGATTAGGAATGTGATTGTGTAAATCTTAGTGTATCTAGGGATATCTTTGAATATTCCCCTTAGTAGTTAATATCCTATTAGAGTTGTAACCTAAAAGGGTAAGGAATTAACCTTCCCTACTACTATAAATAAATGCACAATGGGATGAAATAGAACACACCTCACAATCACACATCTCTCTTCTCTCTCTTCTCTCTCTATGTGCCACACCCCTCTCTCTGGTCACCATAATTATTCAGTAAATTATGTCTACAACATAATCAATGTATTATATCAGACGTTATGGAGTACAAAATTCTGGTGAACCTCGATAAAAAAAAATTGAAAAAAAAAAAAAAAAAAAAAAACTCTTCGGATATCATTAGGTCAAAATTTGACAATTGTTATACTTTTTGGTCCCATTTAACGTTAGATTTTGAGTACAATAATATAAAAGAAAGGAAGGATATGTAACCCCGAGCAACCTTCTTTAAGTAAATATTAGTATCATTATTGTTTAGCCAATTGAGCAATACCTAATCATGATAAATTAAGAACAATTAGACACAAATTTGAAGTGTCGACATCAAATTATATCAGATAATACAGATTAGAGAACAAGGTAATTCAATTAAGGTGTGCTATATCAGATAATACAGATTAGAGAACAAGGTAATTCAATTAGGGTGTGCTATCCACACACCCTTTTTTACATCTCACACATCTCTTGTTGATTTCTGTCCCTTGATCTTCTTCAATTCATCTGATCCGACGGCTGAGAAGTAAAAAAAGGTGTGTGAATATCACACCCCTTCAATTATATCACCAAACCATGTATCACATGTCAATTTTATGTGCCGCTTATATTTAAGACTAATACCATTTTCAGAAGAAAAATATTGTTTACCTTTAATTTTTCTAACTTCTCATTTTTTATTTATATTTTATAGTGTGATCTTATATTTTAACTGTTCATTTTTTAGTTATTTGTATGTCGTCACATCATTGTAGTATTTAATTGAAATAGTATTGTATTGGTATTTTGTAAGAATTCTATGTGAACTCAACTAGTTAAAGATAAAGGAGAAATAATACGTTGGTAATACAAATTAATAAGAGTTTGGATATGTGGAAAGCTACATCCTATAATTGAGGGGTATACTTTCATTGTGCATTTGAAAGGAAGCACTAATCACGACACCTCTACACGATCGGGATTTGAAGCAACGGGAAATAGATGGGAGTTAGATGTCATTGCTTCTATAAATGCAAGAGTTCCCTGCTCAAAGAGAAATACGTTCATCGTTCTTGGCCCTATGACCATCTGAACATAAGGTCTCTTAGGCCTTGTTTGGCAGCTTGTGACATACCCCAATCGAAATCAAGACATGCTGGCCGTCACATGAGGGCGACGTAGCCATGTGCATAGTGCGGAAGCAAAAATAATAATAAAAGTACGAATAAATAAAAACCAAACTACTAAATAAGCTAGTTAAAGTAACACACTAGTGCGAGACTAAGTGTGATAAACATAATCAGAGCACAAAGAGCCTAAGTGTAGTCCAGAAAAACGAATACTAATTACACAACACCTAAAGGTGATCATACATTTGTGTTGTTCTGTGATAACCACCAACAAGTCCTCGTGAGCCACCAAAGCGCTTCTAACTAGAACCTGGAGGGGCGCAAAACAAAAAGTGTGAATGGGCAAAAAAAAAAGCTTTTCAAAATCATTTCATTCTCAAAAGTTCTAACCCCTCTCCGTAAAACTTGTATAATTTCCTAGAAAATAAAATATATAAATATATCACAACCATGCTCAGAGTAGCAACATTCACAATATGTATGTATGTAAGCCATGTTAACTAACTCAGCATATGATGTAAGTAACCCAGGTAATGGCAATCAATGTAGAATATATGTCAGCCGAAGTCACCTAAAGTGACCTGTACGGCTGAATCTAGAGCTCAAATCCACCACTCAATCACTACACCTGCACACGAGTCAGAACCACTTAAAGTGGTCTGTATGACAGGACTAGATGTAAATAAATACACTCAAGTGCTACGATCACGTGAAGACTGTGCGAATAATTGCGGGTCACCTACGAGTCGGAACCACCTAAAGTGGTCTGTACGACAGGACTGTGCACCTAACTTGGATCCAAGATGAGCGTGTGGTGCGGGAGGTGAACATCACGTGAAAGACTGTGCCCTACTCTAGACGGGAGCACTAACACCGGGGTGCAGGTTTATGAGCTCTCTATACATCTCACATAACCACTAATTCACAACCATAATCTATAAACTTACTTGGCACTTACCTATGCGTCCGCAGCACCAATCATAAATATATGTAACTACTAATGCATAATTAAAATAAGCAAACGCTATGCATGGCATTTAAAACATATAAACATTCAATTTCATTTTCTGGGAAAAATCTCAAGTATATAGGTCTATATGGAAAACCAAAAGCCCACTCACTGGTATGTGGAAGGGTCGTAACCCCCGAGCCTTGAGTGACTGCACTCGTCCTCAGGATAGGTCTCACCTATATGTGAAACAACTATAAAAACGTCAATTTAAAGCACATAACCAAAACTAGGTAACAACTTCTCATACAATGCTCAAATGAGGTGTTTGGATATACCAACGTGATCTACTCAACCTCACGAACATTCCCATATTTTTAAAATAATTTTCCGATCTCCCACGCGCCGGCCACGCGCGGGCACGTGCTTGGCACACGTGTGGTAACCCTAATGGCGTTAGGGAATATTTCGTCCAAAAATGGAATATATCGTTATATATACCTGACGCCGTTAGTATATTCTGTCAAAGTTGACGGAATATTCCTTGTCTTCTCCAGTGGGTCTCGTGGGTCGCCACCGTCCACCGCCGTCAGCGCCCCCGTCTGCAACTCGAATTTTCACCGGAAAGTGGAAAATTTTCAAAACTTCATATCTTCTTCATTTCTCAACCAAAATCCATGAAATTTGTACCAAAATGAAGCTTACAACGAGTAGAACAAAACCATACCACTTTCAAGTCTTGAAATTCAAGGAATCTCGCTGGAGAAACCACGAAATTCTGGTCAAACCTGCAACTCGCCACTCCTGGTCTTCCCGACGTCCAATTTCTTCCAAAATGTTTCTCCGAGCTTCGTGAGAGTATTCTAAAGCTTCCCATGACCTTAGAAACATCTAAAAACCCCATAATCACGTGTGCATGAACAATGCACCAAATTGGCGTTCCCTGGTTCTCAGGTTTTCAAGGGTTTCACGTCCAAAAATTGGTATGGATGAGTTCCTGAGCTTGCTAGGAGTCCAAAACCCACCTTCAAACATTCGATCCGTGCGTGGATAGTTGTCTTCAAAATGGTTCGTACACTTTGTAAAGAAAATGGAAGAAGTCCGAGAAAGAAGAGAGAGAAAAAGGTCACGGGAGTGTATGGTATGGGTGTTTGTGTGTGTGTTTGTGTGTGTGTGTGTGTGTGTGTGTGTGTGTTCTGTAGAGTCAACCACCAAAACTAAACAACACACCAAAATGGCAAATACCCATCAAGGGCAAAATCGTCATTTCAAACTACGATACGAATAATTCGGGACAGGCTGTCACTGCTTAGGCTGTCACTGCTTGGACTGTACTGACTATTTCAGTCGGATAGGATAAATAGTCATCGGATAGTACATACTAAACTACTCGGGCGTTTGGTGAATGTCGGACTAATGATTGTATTATTTATATTGTGTTTGGTACTTGTTAATAATATTTTTAAATTGATAATTCCAAAAAAAAAAAAAAAAAAATTACAAATGTGTTTTTAAAAAATAAAATTTCACAATCCAAAAAAAAAAAACAAAAAAACGAAAAGCAAATAAAAAACCATAAATTCTTTCGTCACCATCATCGTCTTCCTTTTCTTTCATCCACCAACTAATCAAATTTGCAGAAGCAAATCTCCAAATTATTGATCGGAGCTTGCTTACCCAGCAAGCAGAAAGTCCATGTCCATGCTTTCCAAGGGAGTCACTGCAGCCAAAAACGCAGGTGAAATAAAAAAAAACCCAGTTTTGAGTTTTTAATCCATTGAAACCGAAACCCAGATGAAATCTTTTTCAGTTTTGAGTTTAATCACCGAACATCATCAAAATCAAATAACAATTAAACCAAAAACTCAGATAATGTCTCTCCACAACGGGAATGGCGTGACTTGGATTCGATCTGCCACCTCTAGTTTTCCGTTCAAAATCTGCTTGATGCTAATCGGAGGTGGGGATGGAGAAAGAGGGAGAGAAGGAATACCTTAGTTGAGAAGGAGTTCCTGATGTGTAGAAGCAGATGGCAAGATGGTTGGAGCAGTTATTTTTGCTTTAGCGTGAAGTTCATGAACCCGACTAAATAATACCAAGGTATTGGACGGGATAAGCAAGCGGGTGTAAGGGGTATAAAAAATGGTGGGGCCGGATTAATAATCTGGTGCTTATTTTGTCCAAAACTCACCAAACACCTGTTTTGTATTATATAGTACAATCCAGTGTCTTATATGGTGTGCCAAACGAGGCCTTAGTGGGTAGAAGAAACTACTTAACATCCATGACTTCTTCAGGTTTGAGACTAACAATGGATGTATAAATTTGAGACTAATGATGGATATATAAATATATATTTATTGTGAACTGTGATTAGAGTATCTGTTCATTTACTTAAATTCCAACATATCTTACTTGTAATCTCCACCGCATGAGTTCAGATTATAAAGTCTATATTGTAAATATACGTTAATCACAAAGGTGAACAACGTTGTTGGCGGGTTGTCAACTATTGAACCATTTCATTTTATTTTACAGGAATTCGTACATAAATAAAGGATTATAGCGACTAACAACGTATATAGGCAAGTAAGGGGTGGGGAATTTAATAGGTTTTTTAAATACATACTAGCAGGGACGAAGCTAGAGATCTATATGAATGAGGGCATCTTCAAATATCAAAGTCACGAATTAAAAAGTTCAAGAAATTACGAAACAAAACACTTATATATTAATCTATAAGATTTTTATACAACTTATTACAATATTAATTTCTTGATGTTTTTTCATGTTTTGAAACCGTTGCATGACAATATCATTACCAATATCATAACATATCTTTGTATAAGAATAACCATGCTATTATGTATCTATTGATCTCCCATCCGATTTCTCAATCGATTCTTCAAAAATTTCATAGCCGAATCATGTGGGATTGCTATATGCATTATGTGAATTTCCCCCCAAAAAGTAAAAATGAGCGGGGGCATCCGCCCCTAGGCCGAAGGTGGTTCTGTCCATGCATTCGAGATTATTTAAACTAACAAGTGGGGGGAGTCGGCTAAACCTGAAAAAGGATTAGCCATGATAATTTAGTTCACATTCACCTTTGGTGAGAATAAAATTTAAGACATTCCACTTACAAATAAAGAAAAATATCACTAAACCGTATTGGTAAAAAAAAATTCTATTGTTAAAATGTATTTGTTAATATTCCAAGTAACATTATAGAAATCATTGCAAAAGAGACGTTGACTCAAATTGTGTGCGACGACTCGGGGCTTTATAACCAAGGCCATACAGACACTAGAGCATGCATCCACCCACCTTTTAGAAATCCGTAAAGGCAATTCAATTTTTTGAGTGCATATATTATTTGGAGACTTTGGACTTTAACCACTTGTGTGGCAAGTATTATTCAACGAAACCTTGTAGGTGTTTTGCTTAACCTAAAGTAGCAAAACATACAACCACCCCAGTCACAGAGAAATCTTATTCAAAAGGTCTACTAATTTTCCTGTATTCTCAAAAACCATTTACTTAAAGACTAAATCATTACAAAAATTAGTAAACTAATGACCAAAAGGACATATTATCAATGCCTTCGAGCATGAGACAAATTAATTTCTTATTCCATTTAAACGTGTGTTTGGCAATATTTTGACCTATCCCAAATGCGGTCCAAATAATCGGTGGTGCGTTTTATCTTGAAGCACTTGAGCCGGCTTTTAAAATATTTTCAGGTGCTTTTTTTTTTTTTTTTAATTTTATTTATCAAAAGTGATCCTGAGTAAACATGCTTCCTTCGCAAGCACTCTGAAATATGTAGCAAGTCTTGAGTGACGGTCACCTTCAAATAATTGAGTGCTGCTCCGTGTCTTTGGCTTTTGCATTGTTGAGAGTATGAAGGCCAATCAAAGCTTGTACGAGGGAGTTTCGGCTCTCCACTTGTTGCCTATTTATTTGACAAATCATATATTTAATATGAGTTATTTAGTGTTAGGCTCAAATCATGACACCAAACGTGAGGGCATGTAGAAAATATGAATTTCACATCATGAAAATAAATATGCAACTAATTCACTTTAAATTACCCTTCACTTTAATATGCAACACATAATTACTACAAACTTTAGGGTTACTCTACACTATCGATTAAAAAAAAAAAACAGTTTAGTCTACAGTACCCTTTAATAAAAAAAGTATTTGTGCTCTTTATCAATCAATGTTTTTGTAATATAATCACGACCACATATAACAACGTACTTTGACAGTGTCATATGACATTAACAATGTAAAACCTAAAGTTTGTACAATAATTACAATGTCATACATTAGGTGTCCGTATTACTAAATATAACGTACCATGACCATGATTATGTAACTTGTGATTGTAAACTTTGACGATTCTATTGTAACCTCATTTTCTAGTATTGCATGTTGAATAGTACTAAAATCCGACACGGGAAAGTTGACAAAAATAAATATGACTTATATTGTGTGGTTCCACTTCTTATTATGCCGACCCATATGGCTTCAATGATGACCTTACACCATGAATATTCGGCTGTACAGATCCGATGCTTCACGGATTGGACGCTACTCTAGACAAGATTAGGATTGATGTGTTACGGTTCATCCGTCCTCATCTGTGGAGCACGCTTTTGCTTATGTTCGTCGTGAAGCCATGCGACTATCTGCAATTAATGATGATCTCTCAAAGGACATTAACTGGAGTGGCCATGGCCTCTAGAAATCCTGTGCACCGTGATTAGGAATGGCAATTGTTCGATTTAGGAATGGAAATGCTATAGTCATCCTAATAACCACGAAAATTAACCATATTCATAACCGCAAATTAACCATCAAGGATTATCCATAACCATATTCACCGGGTAACGGATTTCTCATCGGTTAACGGTTATATCCATATTCGTCAAAAACAAAAAATTATATTCATCCAATTGACGCATAATAATTTAGTAGATGCTAATTTTGTCATTAAATAGCCATGTCCAATAATAAAAACATAACAATGAATAAATTTTGTAGAGTATAAAAATAAGGGTATTGTATAAAACATTAATGATGTTGGCTGTTGATATCTCGTATAAGCATGATGTTTGGTGCATAATAAATATAATATAGGGTTCGATGAATAATATTATATTATGTACTAAATATATTATGCGGAATAATGAATACGGTAATAATGGTATAAGTTCACTCAATTATATATATATATATATTATATTATATTATATATATTATTCGGTTCGGATTTGGGGACGGATATGGATTAGAGACTCCTATAACCATATCCAAAATCATAACCAAATAAAGTTCACGGTTTTTCCCCATATCCATAATATACACGAATTTATATACCCAAATCCACTCCATTCAGGCAGTTATCCACGGTTATCGAGTTTAACAGTTTGAATTGCCATCCCTAACCGTGATGTCCTTCAAGTCCCCTGTGGCAACTCCTCCCTTGCCAAGCCAGCAGCCCCCTCTGGCAAGTAGGCTGATCCTCCTAGACCACGAGGCGGTCCTTCAAGCCTCTTCAGACGTGAATGTTATCATTATGTTGTAACACTATTAAACGTGAAGGTACAAAACTCAAAAGTGAATAAAATGGATAAGTTGATGATGTTCAGTTGTCCTTAATCACCAACAAAGACAAAAACCAACGTTTTCGATATCAAAAACAAAAACCGATGAGAATGTCTTAATTATATATAGTAATTAAACTTTAGATAAACTTCATAGACCAAAAATTCTTTAAATTAATTTTCAGTTTATACTATATATAATGACATGGCTTGTGCTGATTACTGATGAAACGATTGTCTAACATTAATGATTGATTGCCGCCACTTATAAACTTATGTTTTTGTAAAGCTAGGAATGTTGTTACTCTATATACATATATATACAGTGGTAGACTTGTGACACCATTTTTTTTACATAATTTTTAATATACGTTTTTGTATGGCCAACTTTATAATGTATTTGGATAGATTAATTTGAACGTGTTGTGTGTTTAAGTGGTGTTTCTTAAAGTCCAGATTCTGAAACAAATGTATAAACTTAGCCTCCTTACAATTTTGCTCTCTCCTTCTTGAAATATAGACAAAAACAATTTATTAATAAATAAGGAATTGTAGAAAAGGAGAGGTGAGTAGATTTAAAGTTTGATTTAATGGTAAGAACTGTACATACGACCGTTCCCTATATATAGTACAAACAAATATGTTGTGTGTCATACTATGAAACAAATATTTATGTTGTACCATAGATGGTGAGAACATGGAAGTCCGATCAAGAAAACAAAGTACCACACCACTCCAAATAAATAAACAAAAGCTAACTAGAATGTATGCATGACCACTAATTTAAGGAGTCAGTCATTCTGGTTCCTCTTCAGTCCTCGCCGCAAAATTCGTTGTTTTTTAGATGCGATCATAATAACTAACATGACGGAATTTCATATCCATCATCTTAAAAAGTTAACAAAAGATAATTGGAAAAAGGAAAAATGCAAAAAATGGGAAGACAGGTCTCTCACTCTTCCTGATGAAAAAGATACTTATTATTATTATTATTATTATTGGAGAACGATGAAAAGATAATTGGAATTGAAGCAGAAGTGAAGAAATAAATTAATTTCATTCCACTGACTTATTTGTACGTTAAAGATATATATTTTTTTTTAATGATGCTCGTGCATGCGTTTCGAGAAAAATCATCAAAGATAAACTCCTTTAACATTTTAATATTCATATTTAAAGTGGAAAGAGGGGTCAGGGTAATAGAGGAGAGAGAAGAGTCGTAGAGTTCATACAAATTTAAAAAATGGTGAGAGATTATTATACAATGGTTTTTAAAACAATAATTAAAGTAATTCAACCATATGTTGAGAGTTTTTGCTCTCTTGCCCATGAAAATAATATGATTTTAAAAGAATAATTGAATTAGAATGTTAATTTTAACCACCAAGGGGTGGTCCAACGGTTGGAGTAAATTTCAGGCTCGTATATTACACGGTACATTCTAAGTTCAATTCCTAATGCTAGTGAATCACATAATGGTGGCCAGAGGAGGCTGAAATGCATCTGTGAGTCTTTCCGATTCCCTAAAGGGTGGACTGCTGTGGCGAGCCACCAGCTTGTCCCCTTTTTAAAAAAAGAAGAATGAGAATGTTAATTTTATTAATAATAATATGAGTCAGATTACGAACTCTAATGCCAAAATTTCGTATATAAAAAAAAAAACTAATGCCATAAAATATAACTTGTGGAGCCAAAAATAATCAAGAGACGACACGTGAATTTTTGGGTGGAAAGGACAAAATTAACCTTGAGGAGCACCGGAATTCCCACACGCGAGCAGTGGACAATCATCCCACAATCAAGTCAAAAGTGTCCAAAATAAGTATTTATTCAAAACATATTTCATCTATCTTCTCCACAAGGTAACCCCCAAAACATTTCTTTTAAAGTATGTTAATTAGCTAATTAATAGATTTATTACCTAATTAATCTATTAAGGGCCAATGAAACTACCAATTAACTACAAAATACACTCAAAAACACCACAAAGGGCCGGCCACCTTCTTCTCCCATGCCCTATATATACTACCCCATTTTCTCTAAAAACCTAGGTCTACACTCTTACTAAATACTCAAAATTCTCTAAATACTTTTTCTCTCTAAATCCTAACTTTGATATCGGAGGTTCTTTAACCAAAGCCCCCCCCCCCCCCCCCCAAAAAAAAATCATCGTGAGGGCATGAGGCTCTTAGCCATGATCTAAGATGTTATTTATTTTGTAAGTGCAATTTTATCCAAGAACAAGGAGGAAGAAATTTGCATCCACATAACTTATCCATAAAATCCTAAGAGATAATTTTGAATAAACAATATAAACTCTTGCGGGATTTCATGTTACATGATTATTATTTTCCTCAGTCTTGGTCCTATCACAAAATTACGGGCTACACACATCACACTCACAATCCAATCAAAAGGGGTAATACATTATACAACTAATCACATCACATTATTGAAGACCGATTCCATTGGTGTGGGAGGTGTCTTAGGGATTAATTAGTATGTCTATTATTATTTAAAACAATAATACATGTGGTAATATTATGGAGCCAAAAAAAAAAAAAAAGTATGTAGGGTATTCACTTGTGAGTATGTAAGTATCATCTATCAATTAATCCCAAAACCAAGCGCAATCAACAAGCTTTTTTTTTTTTTTTTTTTTTTTGAACAAATTTATCAACATTAAGGTGGAGTGGAGTGAGTTTAGCCTCAAAATGAGCTAATAATAATGTGGTTCAAATTCGCCTTTGGCGAGAATCAAACATAATACCTCTGACTTACAAGTGAAGAGGAATACCACTAGACCGTAGTATGATGCGAAATATATTAAGCACACAAATTAAACCCTCTTCTGACAATTGTAGCAAAGTATGTAAGTAGGGATCGTTCAAAACCGGGGATTAGGAGGGATTGCTAAACTCTTGAAAACTGACCTAAGGACTCCAAAACAAAATTAAAAACACTAATTTGGACTCAAAGAATGAAAAACCAAAGTTAAAACACTAAAACAAAACAAAAACTCAAAACAGCAACTAGAAGACTCAAAACTGCCTAAAAACCACTTTCTGGGCAGTTTTGAGCACCTACACTAATTTGGACGAAATTGGTTGAAAACTTGACTCAAAACACTTAAAAACATGAACCAAAACAATTTCTAACTAAATTGAGACTTCAAAGTAAAGGGGGATTTGATTTGGACGAAATTAAAGTTGAGAAAACAGATTGCAAAGTAAAACTGATTTTGAAACATTTTTGGGGTTTTTAATGGATGATGGACTAGTTAGGGGTTCTTTCTCCACACATGACAAGTATGCAAATGACTCGATTTCCAGTTATTCCTTCATAGAATTATGAATGACAATGCCCCAAATTAACCGTGACATCACTAGTTAATTCTCAAGTTTTCCTTGTGTTATTGAATTGGATGACATCATACGACAACCCAAAGCATTCTTCAAAAGTTCCTTACATGACATCATAATAAAGATACAATCAAAGATCATTACGTTCAATGAAAACTATAAGCATTGACAAAGCACTTGTGACTATGACATCATGACACTTATGCTAGGAATTGAACTTAACGCGATTGTGACTAGCAACCTTCACTACTTGTGAATATAAGTGTGTGACAATTATGTGAAACAAACTTATATTCTAGCATCATATTCATGCAAGCCAATTAAGTGTCGACCCCTAATTAACAAACACAAATACGTTATTACTCGCACAGTTAAGCCAATTGCATTCACGATTCAAGAACTCATAACTGGAATTTATCAAATCAACTTGCACACATAGTTATGGCTTCGAAATCACCCCTAACCAATAGGGGTTTAGCCACTCATGTTCATAGCAAAATGAAAGGAAAATAAATTAAACATTGAAATCATAAAACAAATTACACCTAGAATGCACCAACGACGAAGCTTGAGCATCCAAGAGTCTTTCCTTCTTTCTCCTTACTACGGCACAAAGGTGGATGGGATGGTTGGGATGTGTTTTAGGATCAGGGATTATGGAATTGGATGGAGGATAGGCACGGCAAGGTGTAGTGTTTGGCTGGAATTGTGTTTCTAGGATTTTAGGATGTGTAGAGTGGTGTGGCTAGATGAATGGACGAAAATTGGGTGAATGAGTGATCCCCTTAGTGCCTTGCTGCAAAGCCTTATTTATAGGGCTAGGAAAGGTTTTGAACTTAGTTGAAACCAAAAGGTTTTTTGTACCAGAAATTCTATACATGAAACACTTAAAGGATATATGTGTGTAGCTTGGACAAGGTAGGACGGCTAGTGACAAGCTAGGACGGCTAGAAGACAAGCTAGGACGGCTAGGAGACAAGCTAGGACGGCTAGGAGACAAGCTAGGACGGCTAGGAGACAAGGTAGGACGGCTAGGAGACAAGGTAGGACGGCTAGTGACAAGCTAGGACGGCTAGGAGACAAGGTAGGACAGCTAGGAGACAAGGTAGGACGGCTAGTGACAAGGTAGGACGGCTAGTGACAAGCTAGGACGGCTAGGAGACAAGGTAGGACGGCTAGGAGACAAGGTAGGACGGCTAGTGACAAGGTAGGACGGCTAGTGACAAGCTAGGACGGCTAGGAGACAAGCTAGGACGGCTAGGAGACAAGGTAGGACGGCTAGTGACAAGCTAGGACGGCTAGGAGACAAGCTAGGACGGCTAGGAGACAAGCTAGGATGGCTAGGAGACAAGCTAGGACGGCTAGTGACAAGCTAGGACGGCTAGGAGACAAGGTAGGACGGCTAAGAGACAAGGTAGGACGGCTAGGACAAGGTAGGAATTAGGCACCATGTGTGAATAGATAAAGCCTTCTAGAAATAAGGTTTTTAGGCCCCCTTGCAGCTCCCTAACTGAATTCAAGCCTTCAAATTCGTCCATCCTCATGCCTCCATGCTTGCACTATCCAATCTTGGCCCAAAAATGCTCTAGAATGCTCCAAATTGCTTCTTTTTGCTTCCTTAGCCATATGAACCTAGAAACACACGAAAATGGCATAAAGGACTAAAATAACTAAAGAAACACAACGTAAATGCATGAGAACAAGCCAATTAAGTCGCATAAATATGCTCCTATCAAATTCCCCCACACTTAGCTTTTGCTAGTCCTCGAGCAAAACAAAACGAAAGAAACTAAAAACAAACCAAAACACATTTTAAACCTTCCAACATGTATCTCAGGGATTTCAAACGAACATGACACAATATAGAACATCATTCCCACGACATTTAGCTTACTTTACACTTCAACAAACACTTAATCAAAGTTACCACTTATTATTTCACATTTAATCAATTAAAACAACATTTTGAATGTAGTAACATGCCTTAGAGAATTCCCTCAATTCCTTACTAGAATGCACTCAATTTTCACACAGATTTTCTAACTCCACACCCTACACTAGGTATATGTGAGGAGATTGATGAAAATATGAATTCTAACACTCACATATGTTATATCAAAGAAAGCATTTTCTGGATTTATGACAATGACATGAATATGATCTCATGAATGGAATGCTACAACTTAGAATGAGGACCAGTGATTCCATATGCTCATACCAAATTCAAACTCCACAAATTGAACACATAACATCAAGATAGAAGTTGAGGGTTGTAACGGGGCTAAGGGTAATGGTTTAACAAAGAAAGGTAAAGTAAAACAAAGGTTCTTAAAGTAATAGGAAGCAAAGTAATGAAATTGACACTTAAACTCACTTTTAATGGCAGAAATCAACTTTTAAACACAAGGGAAGATTCATGCAACAACTAGGGTCAAATTCACTCTTTTGGACCCTTCCTTTAATAACCAATACTTGTGAGATCATTCTCACTTATTTTTCAACTCTTTTTCTTTCTTTTCAACTCTTTTCTATTTTCCTTTTTTATTTTTCCACGAATTTTTTTCTTTTTTCTTTATTTCATTCTTTGGCCGTGCCCTATTATCTTCCCCCACACTTATTTTCTGCAATATATTGATCAAAAGGAGTTCATTCTAAGTCATGCTTCACTATCCTTTAAGAACAAGGGTATGGAAAGTCCTAATCTAGGCTAGGTGAGGATAATGTGGTTAACAAAGAAAATAAGCTTGAAAAGGCTCAAAAGGTGTAATCCTACAATACATGTGAAAAGGGATAGGCTTTTTGGCTTTGGCTTGACTAACAACTTCATCTTATTGTATGTTATGCAATCAATATCATGCTTTGAATGAATTGGGCATGAGTTCTAGTATTTGGAACTACAATGAAATGCATTCCAAGTAGCAACCAAGCAAAGAATGATGAGATCATGCAACGACTTTAGAAAACAAGAAATCACAGATTTATACTCTCCAAAGAACGTTATAGGCTCAAGTCTCACAAGGATGTAGCTTTAGTTTAAGTTCCTTCATTCAAGCATGTTACAAAAACAGATTTTCTCTTTGTAATATGTGAATTCATAAGCTATAACCATAACCAAGCATAAACCAAAGCATAAATCAACTTCCAGCCATGTTTACAACATTCTTTAATAGTCATGTAATTTAAAGCCAAATCCTCATCATTGTGTTGGAAGGTGACCTAAGACCCAAACAAATACACAAAAACAACTTTAAAACAACTCTTTTTGGGGTTTTTCAAAACTCTTTTGCAATTTTTTTTTGTAAATTTTCGGATTTTCTGATCCAAACACATAAAAACACTTCAAAACACACTAAAAACACTTAAAAACAGTGAGAAACAACATTATAAGTGATAGGTGATAAAATCCCATGAAAATCATGTAAAATCATACAAAAACACTTGTTTACCCCCCCCCCCCCCCCCCACACTTAAATCAAACATTGTCCTCAATGTTTCAAGCATAGACTCACACAATTAACAAACAAACAAACAAAACAACAAATAAACAACCTAACATGGCAGAAACGAAATAGCAACAAAGAGAAGAGTTTAGGAACGCAAATCTGGAATTGGAGTGCTTTCTAGGTCTTCCTTTGTTGAATGCATGGGTTGCCTCCCAAGTAGCGCTTGCTTTAACGTCGTACAGCCGGACGAAGAACCCAATCACTCCAGGATATGTTCACGAATCGGATGAGAACTCCGAGTCATAAATTAGTACCTAAAACAAGAAACAAAACAAGATTAAGAATCTGGAATAAAATAAAAACAAACGAAAATAAAACAATCCAAGGGATTAGCAAAGTTGCTAATCCCCGGCAACGGCGCCAAAAATTTGATGCGAAATATATTAAGCACACAAATTAAACCCTCTTCTGACAATTGTAGCAAAGTATGTAAGTAGGGATCGTTCAAAACCGGGGATTAGGAGGGATTGCTAAACTCTTGAAAACTGACCTAAGGACTCCAAAACAAAATTAAAAACACTAATTTGGACTCAAAGAATGAAAAACCAAAGTTAAAACACTAAAACAAAACAAAAACTCAAAACAGCAACTAGAAGACTCAAAACTGCCTAAAAACCACTTTCTGGGCAGTTTTGAGCACCTACACTAATTTGGACGAAATTGGTTGAAAACTTGACTCAAAACACTTAAAAACAAAAACCAAAACAATTTCTAACTAAATTGAGACTTCAAAGTAAAGGGGGATTTGATTTGGACGAAATTAAAGTTGAGAAAACAGATTGCAAAGTAAAACTGATTTTGAAACATTTTTGGGGTTTTTAATGGATGATGGACTAGTTAGGGGTTCTTTCTCCACACATGACAAGTATGCAAATGACTCGATTTCCAGTTATTCCTTCATAGAATTATGAATGACAATGCCCCAAATTAACCGTGACATCACTAGTTAATTCTCAAGTTTTCCTTGTGTTATTGAATTGGATGACATCATACGACAACCCAAAGCATTCTTCAAAAGTTCCTTACATGACATCATAATAAAGATACAATCAAAGATCATTACGTTCAATGAAAACTATAAGCATTGACAAAGCACTTGTGACTATGACATCATGACACTTATGCTAGGAATTGAACTTAACGCGATTGTGACTAGCAACCTTCACTACTTGTGAATATAAGTGTGTGACAATTATGTGAAACAAACTTATATTCTAGCATCATATTCATGCAAGCCAATTAAGTGTCGACCCCTAATTAACAAACACAAATACGTTATTACTCGCACAGTTAAGCCAATTGCATTCACGATTCAAGAACTCATAACTGGAATTTATCAAATCAACTTGCACACATAGTTATGGCTTCGAAATCACCCCTAACCAATAGGGGTTTAGCCACTCATGTTCATAGCAAAATGAAAGGAAAATAAATTAAACATTGAAATCATAAAACAAATTACACCTAGAATGCACCAACGACGAAGCTTGAGCATCCAAGAGTCTTTCCTTCTTTCTCCTTACTACGGCACAAAGGTGGATGGGATGGTTGGGATGTGTTTTAGGATCAGGGATTATGGAATTGGATGGAGGATAGGCACGGCAAGGTGTAGTGTTTGGCTGGAATTGTGTTTCTAGGATTTTAGGATGTGTAGAGTGGTGTGGCTAGATGAATGGACGAAAATTGGGTGAATGAGTGATCCCCTTAGTGCCTTGCTGCAAAGCCTTATTTATAGGGCTAGGAAAGGTTTTGAACTTAGTTGAAACCAAAAGGTTTTTTGTACCAGAAATTCTATACATGAAACACTTAAAGGATATATGTGTGTAGCTTGGACAAGGTAGGACGGCTAGTGACAAGCTAGGACGGCTAGGAGACAAGCTAGGACGGCTAGGAGACAAGCTAGGACGGCTAGGAGACAAGCTAGGACGGCTAGGAGACAAGGTAGGACGGCTAGTGACAAGCTAGGACGGCTAGGAGACAAGGTAGGACAGCTAGGAGACAAGGTAGGACGGCTAGTGACAAGGTAGGACGGCTAGTGACAAGCTAGGACGGCTAGGAGACAAGGTAGGACGGCTAGGAGACAAGGTAGGACGGCTAGTGACAAGGTAGAACGGCTAGTGACAAGCTAGGACGGCTAGGAGACAAGCTAGGACGGCTAGGAGACAAGGTAGGACGGCTAGTGACAAGCTAGGACGGCTAGGAGACAAGCTAGGATGGCTAGGAGACAAGCTAGGACGGCTAGTGACAAGCTAGGACGGCTAGGAGACAAGCTAGGATGGCTAGGAGACAAGCTAGGACGGCTAGTGACAAGCTAGGACGGCTAGGAGACAAGGTAGGACGGCTAAGAGACAAGGTAGGACGGCTAGGACAAGGTAGGAATTAGGCACCATGTGTGAATAGATAAAGCCTTCTAGAAATAAGGTTTTTAGGCCCCCTTGCAGCTCCCTAACTGAATTCAAGCCTTCAAATTCGTCCATCCTCATGCCTCCATGCTTGCACTATCCAATCTTGGCCCAAAAATGCTCTAGAATGCTCCAAATTGCTTCTTTTTGCTTCCTTAGCCATATGAACCTAGAAACACACGAAAATGGCATAAAGGACTAAAATAACTAAAGAAACACAACGTAAATGCATGAGAACAAGCCAATTAAGTCGCATAAATATGCTCCTATCAAATTCCCCCACACTTAGCTTTTGCTAGTCCTCGAGCAAAACAAAACGAAAGAAACTAAAAACAAACCAAAACACATTTTAAACCTTCCAACATGTATCTCAGGGATTTCAAACGAACATGACACAATATAGAACATCATTCCCACGACATTTAGCTTACTTTACACTTCAACAAACACTTAATCAAAGTTACCACTTATTATTTCACATTTAATCAATTAAAACAACATTTTGAATGTAGTAACATGCCTTAGAGAATTCCCTCAATTCCTTACTAGAATGCACTCAATTTTCACACAGATTTTCTAACTCCACACCCTACACTAGGTATATGTGAGGAGATTGATGAAAATATGAATTCTAACACTCACATATGTTATATCAAAGAAAGCATTTTCTGGATTTATGACAATGACATGAATATGATCTCATGAATGGAATGCTACAACTTAGAATGAGGACCAGTGATTCCATATGCTCATACCAAATTCAAACTCCACAAATTGAACACATAACATCAAGATAGAAGTTGAGGGTTGTAACGGGGCTAAGGGTAATGGTTTAACAAAGAAAGGTAAAGTAAAACAAAGGTTCTTAAAGTAATAGGAAGCAAAGTAATGAAATTGACACTTAAACTCACTTTTAATGGCAGAAATCAACTTTTAAACACAAGGGAAGATTCATGCAACAACTAGGGTCAAATTCACTCTTTTGGACCCTTCCTTTAATAACCAATACTTGTGAGATCATTCTCACTTATTTTTCAACTCTTTTTCTTTCTTTTCAACTCTTTTCTATTTTCCTTTTTTATTTTTCCACGAATTTTTTTCTTTTTTCTTTATTTCATTCTTTGGCCGTGCCCTATTATCTTCCCCCACACTTATTTTCTGCAATATATTGATCAAAAGGAGTTCATTCTAAGTCATGCTTCACTATCCTTTAAGAACAAGGGTATGGAAAGTCCTAATCTAGGCTAGGTGAGGATAATGTGGTTAACAAAGAAAATAAGCTTGAAAAGGCTCAAAAGGTGTAATCCTACAATACATGTGAAAAGGGATAGGCTTTTTGGCTTTGGCTTGACTAACAACTTCATCTTATTGTATGTTATGCAATCAATATCATGCTTTGAATGAATTGGGCATGAGTTCTAGTATTTGGAACTACAATGAAATGCATTCCAAGTAGCAACCAAGCAAAGAATGATGAGATCATGCAACGACTTTAGAAAACAAGAAATCACAGATTTATACTCTCCAAAGAACGTTATAGGCTCAAGTCTCACAAGGATGTAGCTTTAGTTTAAGTTCCTTCATTCAAGCATGTTACAAAAACAGATTTTCTCTTTGTAATATGTGAATTCATAAGCTATAACCATAACCAAGCATAAACCAAAGCATAAATCAACTTCCAGCCATGTTTACAACATTCTTTAATAGTCATGTAATTTAAAGCCAAATCCTCATCATTGTGTTGGAAGGTGACCTAAGACCCAAACAAATACACAAAAACAACTTTAAAACAACTCTTTTTGGGGTTTTTCAAAACTCTTTTGCAATTTTTTTTTGTAAATTTTCGGATTTTCTGATCCAAACACATAAAAACACTTCAAAACACACTAAAAACACTTAAAAACAGTGAGAAACAACATTATAAGTGATAGGTGATAAAATCCCATGAAAATCATGTAAAATCATACAAAAACACTTGTTTACCCCCCCCCCCCCACACTTAAATCAAACATTGTCCTCAATGTTTCAAGCATAGACTCACACAATTAACAAACAAACAAACAAAACAACAAATAAACAACCTAACATGGCAGAAACGAAATAGCAACAAAGAGAAGAGTTTAGGAACGCAAATCTGGAATTGGAGTGCTTTCTAGGTCTTCCTTTGTTGAATGCATGGGTTGCCTCCCAAGTAGCGCTTGCTTTAACGTCGTACAGCCGGACGAAGAACCCAATCACTCCAGGATATGTTCACGAATCGGATGAGAACTCCGAGTCATAAATTAGTACCTAAAACAAGAAACAAAACAAGATTAAGAATCTGGAATAAAATAAAAACAAACGAAAATAAAACAATCCAAGGGATTAGCAAAGTTGCTAATCCCCGGCAACGGCGCCAAAAATTTGATGCGAAATATATTAAGCACACAAATTAAACCCTCTTCTGACAATTGTAGCAAAGTATGTAAGTAGGGATCGTTCAAAACCGGGGATTAGGAGGGATTGCTAAACTCTTGAAAACTGACCTAAGGACTCCAAAACAAAATTAAAAACACTAATTTGGACTCAAAGAATGAAAAACCAAAGTTAAAACACTAAAACAAAACAAAAACTCAAAACAGCAACTAGAAGACTCAAAACTGCCTAAAAACCACTTTCTGGGCAGTTTTGAGCACCTACACTAATTTGGACGAAATTGGTTGAAAACTTGACTCAAAACACTTAAAAACAAAAACCAAAACAATTTCTAACTAAATTGAGACTTCAAAGTAAAGGGGGATTTGATTTGGACGAAATTAAAGTTGAGAAAACAGATTGCAAAGTAAAACTGATTTTGAAACATTTTTGGGGTTTTTAATGGATGATGGACTAGTTAGGGGTTCTTTCTCCACACATGACAAGTATGCAAATGACTCGATTTCCAGTTATTCCTTCATAGAATTATGAATGACAATGCCCCAAATTAACCGTGACATCACTAGTTAATTCTCAAGTTTTCCTTGTGTTATTGAATTGGATGACATCATACGACAACCCAAAGCATTCTTCAAAAGTTCCTTACATGACATCATAATAAAGATACAATCAAAGATCATTACGTTCAATGAAAACTATAAGCATTGACAAAGCACTTGTGACTATGACATCATGACACTTATGCTAGGAATTGAACTTAACGCGATTGTGACTAGCAACCTTCACTACTTGTGAATATAAGTGTGTGACAATTATGTGAAACAAACTTATATTCTAGCATCATATTCATGCAAGCCAATTAAGTGTCGACCCCTAATTAACAAACACAAATACGTTATTACTCGCACAGTTAAGCCAATTGCATTCACGATTCAAGAACTCATAACTGGAATTTATCAAATCAACTTGCACACATAGTTATGGCTTCGAAATCACCCCTAACCAATAGGGGTTTAGCCACTCATGTTCATAGCAAAATGAAAGGAAAATAAATTAAACATTGAAATCATAAAACAAATTACACCTAGAATGCACCAACGACGAAGCTTGAGCATCCAAGAGTCTTTCCTTCTTTCTCCTTACTACGGCACAAAGGTGGATGGGATGGTTGGGATGTGTTTTAGGATCAGGGATTATGGAATTGGATGGAGGATAGGCACGGCAAGGTGTAGTGTTTGGCTGGAATTGTGTTTCTAGGATTTTAGGATGTGTAGAGTGGTGTGGCTAGATGAATGGACGAAAATTGGGTGAATGAGTGATCCCCTTAGTGCCTTGCTGCAAAGCCTTATTTATAGGGCTAGGAAAGGTTTTGAACTTAGTTGAAACCAAAAGGTTTTTTGTACCAGAAATTCTATACATGAAACACTTAAAGGATATATGTGTGTAGCTTGGACAAGGTAGGACGGCTAGTGACAAGCTAGGACGGCTAGAAGACAAGCTAGGACGGCTAGGAGACAAGCTAGGACGGCTAGGAGACAAGCTAGGACGGCTAGGAGACAAGGTAGGACGGCTAGGAGACAAGGTAGGACGGCTAGTGACAAGCTAGGACGGCTAGGAGACAAGGTAGGACAGCTAGGAGACAAGGTAGGACGGCTAGTGACAAGGTAGGACGGCTAGTGACAAGCTAGGACGGCTAGGAGACAAGGTAGGACGGCTAGTGACAAGGTAGGACGGCTAGTGACAAGCTAGGACGGCTAGGAGACAAGCTAGGACGGCTAGGAGACAAGGTAGGACGGCTAGTGACAAGCTAGGACGGCTAGGAGACAAGCTAGGATGGCTAGGAGACAAGCTAGGACGGCTAGTGACAAGCTAGGACGGCTAGGAGACAAGGTAGGACGGCTAAGAGACAAGGTAGGACGGCTAGGACAAGGTAGGAATTAGGCACCATGTGTGAATAGATAAAGCCTTCTAGAAATAAGGTTTTTAGGCCCCCTTGCAGCTCCCTAACTGAATTCAAGCCTTCAAATTCGTCCATCCTCATGCCTCCATGCTTGCACTATCCAATCTTGGCCCAAAAATGCTCTAGAATGCTCCAAATTGCTTCTTTTTGCTTCCTTAGCCATATGAACCTAGAAACACACGAAAATGGCATAAAGGACTAAAATAACTAAAGAAACACAACGTAAATGCATGAGAACAAGCCAATTAAGTCGCATAAATATGCTCCTATCATAGTACTAAGTGGCGCACCATCAACAAGCTTGAATACTTTAAGTAGCACTCTTCTCGATCCCCTTATTCTATCCTCAAATTAGTTTAACCAATTATTCTCCTCGCATATTAAGATTACTAGATAATTACGGACTTATTTGGAAAGTGTTTTTAAATGACTGAATCGTTTTTTTTTTTAAATAAAAAAAATATTTTTGAGTTCCAAAAGTAATTATGCTTATTGCAGGAAACACTTCAAGTGTTTTTCCAGATTTAATTTACATTTTTATTAAGGATTGATTTCAAATATATTTTCTTTAAAAGCTATTTCTAAACTATTCCCAAATCACAAAAATAGTGAGTTATAAAGTGTAAAAGTACTACAGCAAACTAATGACATCTGTAGACATAGTTTATGTTGGAAATTTGGGCATAAATTCTAAATTGTTTGTCATTAAGTGCTAGAAAAGAGGGATTGTATATGAATCAGACATGTGTACAAATGATCAAACACTATTCTATTGATTCTACCCATAAATATTCTCAAACCATATTTGTTTATCTCACTTTGGAATAATTAAACACAAGATTCAAAATTAAACCAGTTGATCATTGTGGCTCTGGGACTAGCTAGGCCATGGATTAGTTAATTCCACATTATATTTTTAAATTCTCAATGATTATTCTCCCTTTTAATTGACAGTTGACAACAAATTAATTCATCTAAACGACGATTACGGCTAAAATCTTCTGCTAATGAGAGATGGTTTACAGATAGACTGTTTGAATTAGTCCCACAGAAGCAGTATAAGCAAATGATAATCATGTTTTTGACATTATCTGCTTAGTATTATATTCAACAAACTGAGGAACTCATTTGTATTTTCCAACTTTGATGTGGTCTAATTTGTCTTAAACAAAGATGTATTCAACTATGGTCGGCAAAGATGGTTCTTAAGTTGAACAGTAATGCCGATAATTCAGCAACTAATGGTGTATATTGTTTTTATGTTATCTTTGATAACATAGCGATATTCTACACTATATTCATCCAAAACTATTGTGAGGAGATTTAAATTGGAGCGTAGGTGGAGATGCGCATTGTTGTTGCCAACTTATCTAAAGCATGGTCGGCTAATGGAATTTGACTTTTGAATTTTTTTTTTATTGTTTTATTACATAACTATGATGCAAAAGAAGGGTCTGGCTACAATGTTAGATCCAAAACGGTGAAAATATCTTTTAAATTTTTATACGTAATATCTAATTGTTGATTTTTCATACACTGTATAATACGTACCATTGAAGAAAAATTGATATGAAGTACAAATTTGGTGGATGAAAGAGTATTCTGTTTGAAAATGATTATTGTAAAGATTGGCCAAGCCTTACTTATAGGCCCGGCCCATTAGGTTACGTAGTTCTGAATTATTTGGGCATTTGGTGTTCATACATACTGGACCAAAATTAAATGGGCACTATGCATCAGCTAATACGTGCACGAGAATCCAGTCCACCAGAATACCACAAATTATAAAGACATTACTTCATACCATATCACAACATGTTGCGAGACTATGTCGACATCCGTAGACACGATATCAGAATCTATATCGACAACTTAAATCAACATATCGACATGTTGCCAATGATATGAAAAACCATGCATGGAATAATCAAATTCGTCTAACTGTCACCACAACTTGATCAAATTCTCTCTTTCCGGTACCATCATGATCACTGCCGTTGCTGTCGCTGGCGTCTCGATCCTTTTTTCGTCATGAGAAAAAGATCATCTTTGTAATCAGGGAGCGGTTCTTGGTCAGACTCGATGGCCTCCAAATCCATCAGTAGCTGCATGAAGTGTGATTTGATTTGATCAATGGATTTTCCAGGAACCAAAAGTGAGAGTTTCTCCCACTCCCCTTTTTCAATGCAGTGAATATTGTAGGTCGCTAGGGCAGTCTCGAAGACTTTGTTTTCTTGCCAAGTCCATTGATCACTACTAACTCCTCCTGCCATGGCTACTTTGTTCGTTCAACTGTATAATCCAGAGTGCTACTATATATATATGTGTGTGTGTGTGTGTGTGTGTGTGTCTCTATATATATATATATATATATATATATTTATTAGGGCGTGAGGAATTTCGAAAAGACTGAGAATAATGGAGGAGGCACGTTAGAGATTTGAAAAGCAGCGTGATTCAGTACTGATATATAGGAAAGGTTTTGCTTTCTTTTGAGTAAGTATGATTTTGAAAATAAATACTAATTACTATGAGAACGGTGGAGTATATATATAAGGAAAGCACTTTTTACTTCTTGAAAAATTGTAGGAAATTCAATTGGTATGTACTAATCCTAATACCATTGGGATTGGGCTGATATACTGCAATTATGATAAAAATCATAACTTTTTGTACAAGGTTCGATTTTTGCTTTTTGGATTACTAGGTGAGTAGAAGTTTGGTTTCAACTTAGTACGAGCTTGTTAATGCTTTTTAGATAATTCATATCTTTTATTATGTTGAAATTTTTTAACGAGAAATATTTTTTAACTGCGAATGAATGAATATACTATACTGATTAATAAGCAATACATAAGCAGACATATTCACTTTTTACACACTATTCACGTCGAAAAGTTGAATTCGATTCATTTATTTTATTGATTACGAACATATTAAGCATTAGGCATTAAATTCTGTAATTTGATTAAAAAAATAAATCAATCAATCAATTTTTAAATTTTTTAAATAAAAAAAAAAAAAAAAAAAAAAAGCGCTTTCTTCTTATTGGTTTGTACTTTGTACCCATATTTGGAGGTTGAAGCAAGAGGTGGACTACTTCAATGAATAAAATCTTTTTCTTTTAATTAAATGCGTTCTAAATTCAAATTTTCCCCTTTTGTATGCGTTCCGAATTCATGAATTTATAGGATTTTTTTTTTTTTAAAGTGAATTTATAAGTCCACTGTTCATGCATCCGAATATATTTTTCATCTTCTAAATTCTTGTAAATTGTAATAGTTTTAGAAAATTGTTATTGACATTTCAAAAATCTTATTTAGGATTCCAAATTTTCTATAATTAAAAAAAAAATACACTTATAAAAAGCGTATAATGAAATTTTTAAAATGCTATTTAAAACCTTTCAATCTTTAATAATAAAAAATTAAATATAAAAAAAAAGGAAAAAGGTTCCACCATGCTCTCTTGAAACCCAAATTCATAAAAACTCGTAGCTCCTGCGTTTGGCTTCACATTCTCAAATTCCAGGTACCCTCTCTCTCTCTTGTATCTTGAATCCATTTACGGTTTTTTTTATTTTTATACATGTGATTGAGTTAGAGTTGTCAATTATAGTAATTGAAATTGGAAACTGAATTCTTAGAGGACACACAAGTTTTTGTTTTCTTCTTATTTATGAATCTCAGTTATGCACTTACAGGATTTCAATCACTAATTTAGGAGAAAGGAACCCAAATTGTTAATAAAATAATTGGGATTAATTGTTTATGATTTGGGTGGAAACCCAGAAGAAGAAGAAGAAGAATCGAAAGGAATGGAGGATTCATATTCAGTGTGCAGCCCCAGAAGAATACTGAGTGTATCAAAGAAGAGGAGGGCAACAGTGTCATTTGTTGATTCAGATGACAAGGCTTCTGGGTTTCATGGCCCCAAGCCTTCTGAAGTCTATGGCTTTGTTGGCTCCATCACTACTGTTGTGGCTACAGGTCCCACCCAATACTCTTCTTCTACAAATTCAGTTTTTATTTCTCTTTAATTATACTTATTTGTTTATTTAATTTTGGTATTATTCTGTGCTGTGCTGTGTGAGCAGTTATATTCTTGGTGTGGGCGTATGTTCCAGAGTCTTGGCTGCATTCCATTGGGATTTTTTACTATCCCAGCAGGTCCCCCTTTTGCTTTCAGTTTCAATCGTATATGTTTTTTGAGTTTTCTTTGAGATTATTATCCGCCATCAGTTCTGTTCTTTTGTTGTTTCAAAGGATTAGACGATTAGCTAATCATAACTTTGATCATGTTTTGTCATATCTAGGGGAGTTTTAGAGTTGTGTTTAAATCAGATTCGGGATATTTGGAGTGGGAAAGGAAACAGTTTGGCCGGTGGTTTTTAATGATTAGATGATTAGCTACTTGCAACTTTGATAATGTTTCGTCGTAGTTTTGGAAGTTTATAGTCATTTGGATTGGGAAACAAGTACTTTGCCCTATGAATCAGGAATGAGGGTCTTTTTGGGAGTGCATTATGAGCGCTTTTGTTAGGAACATTAACATTGAAAGCACAATGAAATTGTTTAAAAAAATTCCAAGTGTTTACCGAAAATGCAGTTGGAAGTGCTTTTGCATCTATGGGGAAAAGGAGGATGTGCGGTGACGTTTTGTTAAACTAACCCCCTTCCTCCTTTGCTCATGTTCTGTTTAAGGGATGGTTTGCCATGTCCACCGTCGAACACTGTCTAGTTCAGTAGTTTTGGGCGCCTGACGTCTTAGCATGTTGCACCATTGTATCTTGCCCACCGTTATCATTTTTTTCACTTTTCTGTTCTCTGTGGCCTCAGCGTCCTGTTTTGCTTTTGCCTATTGTTTGTTCTTCAGTGCTGCTTAGCTATTTAATGAAATTTCTGTATGTTATTAAAAAAAAAAAAAACTGAAAATTAACTTTCAATTGCTTCCTCTATAAAGCACTATGCTTTTGTAACCCATAAATACTTTTAATTGTTCCTTGCCGACCGCTGTCAGAAGCAGTTTTAGCCATTCCAAAAGTACTTCCCAACAAGTTCGCTCTTTTGAATTTATTGCGCTATTTTCAGGTATTGGGCATTGGCCGTGCCAGCTTACGCTATGATGACAGTGGTATTAGCATTGGGATTTTACTGTGGCGTCAACTTCATGTCCACCCCTCCCCCTTCTTCCTTATATACTGTTTACGGTGAGAGTTGATTCCCTTGGTTCGCCAATTAACGTTTCAGATGTCTGTTTTAATCTTTTCATTTCATTTTTTTCGACAAGTTGTGCAAATGGACTTCCATTCTCTTGTGCAGATGAATTCAGTAGAGATCCTCTGAGCTCTTCTCCAGTTGGGGATGATGATCAGCCCATCGAGCCAATATCCGATATCAGCATCGACAGAATCAATCGTTCCATGTTTAAATAACACAAGCAACCTCAGGAGTTGTTTGCTTTCAAATTACTTGGTTCTTTAGGTTGAGCAAAGGGGAGTCCATTGATAACAGTAGAGGAAATGCACCTACTGGAACAGGAAAAGAGGAAAACAAAGTTTAGCTGTAACCAGCTAGGGCTCGAGTCTCAACCGAGTCTATAAACAAAGAGTACGTTTTATACAATGAAAAGAACACTCTCAGGCATAGAGAACCAAGCTTAAATGTATGCATTCAGCATTGTGAGAGCAATTTCTTACTGCAACATCATCCTCCAACCATTAGTTCCTACTAGTTGTCCAAGAAAATGCGGACTGTTTTCGGTACTCCATTCTAACATACATATTTAAGGCAATCAACTCAGCTTCTCCGAATCATCTTGGATGCCTAAATAGATCATCACGATGACAAGGGACCAAAAAACTGTGAGAAGTCAGCAGTGTGTTATATACAAGCACTTGCATGCTACAGGTCTTCAGACTTCCGCTTGTTCGGAAGCAGCGTACTCAATTGGTTTCTCTTTTGAACTTCAGAAAATGCTCTCTCAAGTTCTCAACTAACAACTTCAAGCTTTTCTTTGTTGCTTTCTTGAACTTGGATCCTGGTCATCTGAGAATCCAGCATCTCATGCACTCTACTCTTCAACTGCAGTGCAAACATCCAAGCGTGAATTGTTAGTTGACAAGCAAATACTTTTGTTTCCGGTTTAATTTGTTCGAAACTACAAACGCCGAGCAAGTTCATTAAAATTGAAAAACAACCGAGCTCAAGGCTTGAACGCTCAACACTATATTTGGAGAGTGAACTTATGATATAATGATTACCTCGGCGAGCCCTACTTCATTCATCACTGACACATGAATAGCTCCGTCGGGACCCAACTTCCGGTACCTTTCCAGCTTAAGATCAGAATCATCACCATTATCAGTGGCAAATAGCACTGGAGACTTTTGCAACAGATCACATTTGGACACAACATCAAGCCAAAGATGCTCACCAAACCTCTCCTTTATTTCCTTGTATATGACAAACTGCACGGTCATCGTAGAAAACCCATGAATTTAATATATTGGAAAGGAAGAACAAAAGCATAATAATGAAGGGGGAATATTTTCTACCGAGCTGAATTACAAGAAAAAACAAACAAACAAAAAAGAAAAGAAAAAAAAAGAGTAAACTATACTGACTTGTTTCTCAACCATTGCTCAATCAGTTGTGAGCTGTAAGAATCCCTTCCATTTTATTTAAATTCAATTCAATGCCATTAAAATTATGTTTCACGTCTCGTATTGAATCCAGAAATAGTATGTAAAACAACATAATACCTGGTCAGAAGGTGAGGTCCCGCATTCCCCAGTGAGGTCATGGACATAGAGAATTGCGGTCGGTAAATGTGAGAGGACAGCAAGTGTCAATTTTTCCAAATTATTTCTGTCCTCTGAAGCACACAATTAAAAAATTAAAAAAAAATGAAAAACCAATCGAGCAACAAAAATATAAGCACCAACTACAACTACAGAAGCTGGAAATAAAAACTTATCATATCTTGACCACAATCAGTCGTGCAACTGAAAAATTGTTCATTGAGTGGTGAAGACATTTTCTTCCTACCGAACCCAACCTATGTCATTATAGTGAAAACTAAAGAACCTTAATGAAAAGGAAACCAGGGCATACATAGGACAGCACCTGCATATATATACACACACACTACACCCAAGTGGTGCTTTAACAGGAGTACGATAACAGTGACATGAACTTCCAGAAGTACACCTTTCCTCCGATGCAGCGTCAAATATAGTAGTATGCATTACCGGTTTCCAACTTTTTATGTGGTCCAAAAGCCTATCCAGTGGGGAGACAAACTTTTATGCTAAACATTAAGCTGAAAAAAACGTCCTTTAATATATCATACGAATGGTCCATAAAGGATTTGCATTAGAAGCACAAGTTTCTACGTTTTCAAATACAAATTCATATATACAAAATTGAAATGAGACAGTTCGGAATGAGCTCATGTCAAGTTCGCCAGAAAGGCTTAACTTTGAGAGAGAATGAATTGAGTGATTGCATAAATATGGAGTGTTATAATGAAAATTAGATGCAAGTAAAGTAAAAAGAAAAGAAATTGGTTTCGCTATGCCCTGTTGGATTATCCTCATAGTCATATTTGAACCAAAATCCTATACAGACCTTATATATTTGATCAGCCTCTAAACCAAGCTCCATTTACTCAAGCAAGTAAGCAATGGTTATTCAGAACAGTTCATTCAGCAGTGTACCATAATTACTTGTGTTTTCATAATGGACTATGTATCAACCAACTAGACTAAATTTTGGTATTTAATATCGACATTCTGCATATTGGATCAATGGGCGCAACAATTAAACATAACCACTCTACAAGATACATACAACTAGCAAATGCCAGTCACTTACCATCACATCTCTTCAGCAGGCCAGGAGTGTCTGTCACCTGTAGTCAACTTAAATTAATATTGAAAATCAAAAATATATATTCATTCTAAATATTGTAGAAATTGACCGACCTGAAAAGTCTGATGGCTTGAAATAATATGACCCATTAGTATTCCTCTTGTTGTGAATGGGTAGTTGCAGATCTTAAATTAAAATAAGGAGAGTGAGATGAAGACGATGATATTTGATGGTAACAATAATTGAAAAATAAGACTTTCATACATCCTCCATACAAGGAAAATTATATTTGTCATTAAAATTGTGCATACCTCAGGCTTCCCAGTAGAGAGTATACGGACCAAAGATGACTTCCCGACATTAGGAGCTCCAACAAGACACAGTGTCGGTGCTTCTAGATCAACTACTGGCATTGCTCGCAGGGTCTGTAAGTATAAATAGTTAAAAGAGGCGGTATTCCAAAAGGAAAGGTAAAAAAAAAACTTTGTGACTCAACAAACCAGAGTTGCATAAATCAACCCATTAAAATTTCTAAAATGCATTCCTAAACAAGGCATGGATCCACAGAGAAACCATTTTTAAGTTATATTGAACAAGTATGATGCAACCAAGTAGTATGAATTATATTTTCTTTTTCTCAGAGAACTAGTATGAAAATTTAGACAAAACAGTACAGAATTTAGTGATTAAAATGATAGACTACAAATACCTTTTTCTTCCACAGTGCATTTAACTTAAGGAAACCTAATGATACAAATTTTGCCTGACAATTTTTTTTGTATAATATTTAAAATCTTGCGTGCAAGATCAGATTCTCAGACACACCATATCTATAAAAATAAAATGATAGATACGATATGTGTTTTGAAACAATTAAATAGTTTTTTCTTTTTCTTTTTTTGCCAAACGATAGATTTTGTAGATTAGATGTTACATTAGCCACCAACGGGATTCGAACCCATGCCGTCATAATACACAATACATGTCGTGCCTTCCTTAAGTTCAAAAGGAAAAAAAAAATGAATAAACAAAAAACAAGAACCACTATAGAACCAAGTTCAGAAATCAAAGCACCTTGGCTATGTGTAACAAATCATCGACATGTTTTCCTTCACGATTAAATGTCTCTTCGACTTTCTTTATACCCTGTAGATATAACTGTAACAGAGTAAATATCTATCTACACGGCTAAAATGGAGTTTTTCTTTTGACTAAAGAATAGAAATGACCTCAGTTAGTCTTGCCTCTGCTTCCTTCTTTGTCGTTGACTGCCACAAAATATACGAGACTTTGTAAAATATTTTGTCTTCTAGAATCAATAAAATACATTACTCCCAAGTTTTTTATTTTGATTTTTTAATCATGGGTAGGATCTCCCTAGCTTTTTACATATAGGAAATTCCAACCGTGATAAAACTATAAATGGACACTGCTAATATGGTAGAGTAAAATCCATACAGTAGTTACACAATGCACTGTTCGTGTTTCTGGTAAGAGAAGATGCAGGTAATCCCCATAAAGCTAATAAAGCACGAGTAGATGAGAAATTTCACGAATGCTAAGCAGTTAGCACATGGAAGCCAATATAAAACAGGCATGGAAGAATAATGCTGCACAACATAAAATACCACTTAAATTTCAACTAATGTTTCGACGCTAATAAGCAATGAAGCATAAACATAAAAATTAAGGAGATGTCCGAGAAAAGAAGAAAGTAGCATAAGCTGCCAAGTACAAGTGCATTGTATGCAATCATGATGGACAATATGAAGGAAGGCAGTCAAAGGTCATAAATTTCCATACTGAAAGCTCGAATTGGGAACTGTATCCACCTTAGCACAAAGAGATGCATGTTCCTTTCCAATAGACACAACCTTCTTCCTCAAAGCATCAACCTTTCCCAACACCTGTAATCAAATAAAAAGTTGAAGACTGAGCAGTTGATGAAAGTTTAATACCAATCTGCATTCTCTTAATGTCACAAGATAGTATAATTCAGTCCTCGTGGAGAAACAATTGGAAAACTAGTTTGAAAGGTATTCATTGAAATTCATTCAAAAAGACGAGGAGAGAAAGCATTTTTTTCATTTTAGTATAATAAGAAACATCAAAACAACAACCTAACTCATATTTTTAGTACATGACTATGAGAATATGAACAAGTTATTCCAATTAACTTTTTACTGCAATAACATCCTTGATTTATTCTGCATTGAATATTGGCCATAATTTGCTCAATATGTACCTGTTCATAATTTCCATCCCCAAGAATTAATTCAATAAGAGACCGTTCGTAAGGGTGAAGATACTTTTTATTTGGAAAATTCTCTGAATAAGTTCTCAACGGAATTGCCAATTCCTGCAGATGGAAACAGAAAGCTAGTCAGTTATCATTCAACAGTCTTTCATATAAAAACAGTACAAAAGAAAATATAATCAAAAGACAAACTTCAGTTAAGAACAAACTTTCATCAATGCATCAAGTTGCCTTGCACCTCTATTTCTCTCTCGCTTTGCAATATTGGCAATACCTGAAAATAAGATTTCAAAAATCATGGCCAACAGACTAGCAGTAGGGGTCCTACAAACCAAGTTCCCTACAATTCCAATCTAATGTATTTTTGTTAGAACTGATATAAAATAAACACTAATAACAAGTACCCTTTGTTGGTGTAATCCTCTTAGCCTTCCTTAGTGCTGAGTACAGAATGTCAACAGATGGCATCACCATGGGTAGCTTTTGGAATGCACCAACATCTTCAAGATTTTCGAGTGATTTTTCCTAGAATTACAATATTGGGACCATGGTACCACCATTACTTCTTCCTATTTTTATTCTCAAGAGAAAAGATTGCAGGAAGGTAGGCACCAGAAAAATAAAATAAATTTTGATAGAAGCTTGAAACTTATTTGAACTTGAGAGAACAATGCCCTTCAAGTTCTGTCACATTAGAATCAAGTAACCAAATTGACAACAATCCATTAACATAAACGCCATTAAGATATCAAACTTATTCAAGTTGTCAAAATAAACTTCGCTGAGTTTTAATACCATATGAATGCACCAAATAATCAGCAATTAACTTCTCTGCACAATATACAACTACTGTTTCTAAAAACGAATCAAATGGATATTTCAACCATCAATGGTATACATCCACAATATTGTAGTGCATGCCTCCACCTGTATCACTGTATACATGGTACACATACAACCTATATGCCCGTATATGGTATACATGGTACTTATACTTCTTCTGTTAGCAGGACAAACAATGTGAATTGGTCAACAAGATCGATCATTTACTACCACCGTTTTCCTGCAACCTATTGTATGAGATGCACACCCAATAATTCCATCCCCTATACCACTATACAGTCAGAAACTTCTAAACGCCAGACTTCGAACACATTGTTCATGGTGGTTATTGATCAACAAAACCCAACTCCCTCGTTGACAGCTCCAGAAGGTCATACCATTATTGCAGTCGGTCTTTTATACTTCAATCCTGAATTGCACCGTACCCAGATACTTATTCATAAGGTCTGTCCAACCTCTCTTACTCTTATCATACAACAAGAAAAAGGTGGTAGTAGTAGTAGTAGTAGTAGTAGTAGAAGTAATGCCCTAATATATTTCTAATATGAATACAAGAGCAAACCAATCAATTACTGACTGAATCCTCTTGTTATACTTTCCATGAAACTACAAAATAATGATTACATAATGTTAAATCTTTGCTTCTTGATTCTTTTCGCTTTTCCGGACCATTTAATTATTTCATATCATTTCTTGCTTTGCTTCGGCCGCTAGTAATTTATCCTTATTTTCTGTCAAATCATAAATGTGCCCATGAGACCAAATAAATACAGATACCAAGGAGAAAATACCTTCGCCTTGCTCTCTGGTTTTACAACAGGTGAAGGTACATAGCTTCCCTTGACAACTTCATATGTGCTAGTTTGTATTTCCTTGCAGAAGCACAGTACTGGATAACTTCTGGCACTCGGTATCAAGTGCGGACCTGCATTAGGATCCAAAACATTTGTAAATGCCACAGGCCATGCAAGTTAAAAACCAAAAACCGTAATCACACACCGTGAAGCCAAATGGAATTTAATTTCTCAGACAAGTAAAACTTAAGAGACCAATGGAATGATTGAAAAACAAATAGTTATGCACAAGTGGTTGGGATTCCAATGGAAAATGAAGCCGTGAATTTCCAAACAGCAATGGCAACAAAAAGAGTTGCAGAAAATAAGAATTGACATCCACTGAATCAAAAGGCAAGCATTTCATAGTTAAATCAAAGCAAGCAACACGTACAGTGGAATCAAATCACACAGAAAAGTTTGAGAGAGAGAAAGAGAGAGGGAAACCTTTTGAAATTTTAGAGATTGCGAGCGGCAATCTGATTGGGGTCTGCCACAATTGGAAGAGAGTAGAAGCCCTGCTCATCCCTTTCCTGCGGAATTCAGCTTCTCATGTATTTGGTTCAGGAAAAGCATTGGCCGAGTCATGGAGGGGTTTTGGAGGTTTATCGACTTTTTCCTTACAATTCCCTTCCCTCCCCTCCCCTCTTAACCCTTGAAATTTTTCGACGGTAAAGATTTATGCCACCTAATAAATCCATTTAAAAAAAATCTTGTGTGAATTACACTTTACCACCTCAGATTTGGGGTCTATTACAATCTCATACAACATCTTTAAAACATTTCACTTTCATATCTCAAGTACTATTTTATTTCAATATAATACATTGGTTACATTTTTCTATCCATTGATCTGTTAAGAGCTGACGTGGCTTTCACATTTGTGCCACGTGGCAAAATTTTTTTTTTTATTCTTTTAAAATATTATAATAATTTTAAAAAATCAAACAAACAAACTGAAAACCCAGAAACCCTTCTTCCCCGAGCCTTCCCCCTTCGCTTCAACCCAAACACCCCATCCCCCCATCCCTTACCCAACCCCACCTCCCTCTCCTCCACTATCTTTCGGCACGCTGTCCAGCAATGTATCCCCCTGTGGCAACTGGTACAGACATGATCATCCGCCGCACGAACGGGTGGCGGTGCCCCAAATTGGCGAGAATTGAGAGGATCAACAGCTTGATGATCGCGAACTCGTTCAAGTGACAAAGAAACCGGAGGTTGTTGCGGAGGTTCTGGCAGATGAGGATCATCTCCCGCAGGACCTTTCCCTTGGAGTCAGTCTTGTCGATGATCATGAGGTAGAGGAGGATGAGCTTCTAGACGGTGTGGTCCTCGGAGAGGAGGACATAGCAGATGATGGTGATGAAGAAGTGAGGGATGGTGTTGCCGTTTAGGAGGAGCATGATGGCTGGTGATGAAGAGGTGGGGGATGATCTCGGCAGATCTGAAACGGGGAAAGTCGGACCTAAATCGGAGAAATGTAGGGGAGAAGGAGATCTGGGCGTTTGTTTGGATGGGATATGGTGGGTTTTTGGATGGGAGGGGAGGTGAGAAGAGTGGATGAGAAGGGGGTTGGGTGGGGTGAGGGGTTGCGGGGGAGGTGGGGGTGGGGGGATGGTGTGTTTGGGTTGCAGGGAAGGGGAAGGGCTCGGGGAAGAAGGGTTTCTGGGTTTTTAGTTTTTGTTTTGTTTTTTTTTTTAATTGGGTAAATTATTATAATATTTTAAAAGAATAAAAAATTATTTTTTTTGCCACATGGCACAAATTTGGTAGCCACCCAACTCTTAACAGATCAATGGATGGAAAATGTAATGGATGTGTTATATTGAAATAAAATAGTACTTGAGGTATGAAAGTGAAATGTTTTAAAGATGTTGTATCAAGTTGTAATAGACCCCAAACCTGAGATGGTAAAGTGTAATTTACCCAAAAATCTTCTTAAACTTCTCTAGATTCTTATTTGACTACGCCCTTTAAAATATAAATAAATAGAATTAAAACAAAAAAATAATTTGTTTTAAGAAAAATTATTTGGGGTCGAAGGTAGAGAAGTATTTTCTTGGGAAATTTGGAAAACTAACCAAAATTTAGATCCTAAATAGAATTATAGCCATCATTTTAAATTTATGATAATTATAACCAAATGTTGATATGAAAGTATTGATAATGCCTTACAATAGAAATTGAGAGATGAGCAAGGTTGAAAATAAATCCTGTAGAAATTTACTTCTTTTCCACCTCCAATTTTTTAACAACAATAGAAACCCAACAACAATTTCACAACAAAATGATGAACAATAAACAATTTTTTTGCTAAAACATGCATTAGTCAAGCTTTGGAGATTTTGAGTTTTAGGGTGAAAAGTAGGTTTGTTTGAGGGATAATTTCCTTCATTTGGGTGTTGTGCTGTGATTTGATCTGCCGGACCAACGCATCAGTAAATGAATTTTGATGTTCCTAAAGCAAATCGGCTTAGTACTGTCACAGGCTTTTATTTATTTGTCGGATCACTCTTCAACAACTTGCGTTATGGATATTAAAACAAGAAAAGTTTCTGGTGCCCAAACATACAACACTCCTGATAGATGAAGTAGAGTATCATCGTCATATTCAGAGACAAAGAAATGCAACAAAATATCGGCGAACCCTATCTCACGATAAAGGGAGTGGAACAAGTATGTTGCACGCCAGCTACTTTAGCTTGAAGTCATTGCTTATTTGCCTTTGCTTGTATGCCTCAACAACTCTGTTGATATTTCCTTTGATACTTCCGCCATTGTTTTCCCACGTTTCATGTTGTTGTTGCTTCCCATTGGCACTGGTGCTTATGATCTTGGCTTTCACGCCCTTTAATGTGAGGGATTTGACTTATACATACGCCTAACTAAATAAACAATTTTTGCATATCACACAAATCAAACCGAGAAAACCCTTGTGTTCATGGGTCAGTTTTTTCTTTGGAAAACTTAAACGAACCCTGTAGGACATTGGGCTAATCTTTGATTTGATTTTGGTTTTTGGATTTGTTTTCAAACTCTCTTTCTTATCTCTCAATTTCTATTTTATGGGTATATTAGTATTTTTATATTAACATTTGGTTATAATTATCATAAACTTAAAAGAATGACTATTATTCTATATAGGGTTATTTTTTCAAATTTCTCTATTTTCTTGGGGTGAACATGGGAAATTGGTTTAAACTATAACTATCCTTTGAAATAAGACTATTATCGACTTTTTACGCGATGGTGGGAATAAATTGGTTACAAACACACTATTACAAGAAATATATATATATATATATATATATATATATATATATATCACTAAATCTTAGTACTATTCTTGCTCTTCATGATGCTTAGATATTTACAAAGTTTAAAATAATGTGTGTTGAAGGAGATTCCAAGCTTATTATTGATGTTATTTTGTACTAATGTGGGCACCTTGGCGACTGAGGACGATCATCGATGATATTAGATCTCTCGCTACTTCCTTTTATTTTATTTCTTGGTCTCATGTCTTTCACGAGGTAAATTTTTTTGCCGATACTATTACTAAATAACTCAATACAGAACAATTATATTTGAAATAGATCCTGACCCATTATTTATTTATTTTTTGTTTGATTGTACTGACAATGATTTTACTGGAGTTTGCTCTCTTCATTTATTTTTCTATAAAATAAATAGTAGTGGAAAGAGCTCATGTCACATTCCAGACCATGCTGGCTCTTCCTTCTTCTCGTCTTCTTCGTTCTCACCACTTTCCCAAAACCCCTCCATAAAACCGCAAATCGCACACAGAACCCCACTAAATTCAGATCAACCTCACTAACAGTGGTGTCCCTTTCGTCAAATGCTCATCCACTCGATAGGTATTTTTTTTATTTTCTTGCTTTCTTAAATTTATTTTTACTCCTGAAAGCATTGTATCTAAGTTTCTTGTGCAAAGCATAATTTGCTGATGATGTTGTATGAAGCAATGTTTGTTCGAGTTTTCGTAATGCTACATGGAGGTATAATGGTTGAGCAAAATTTATATATTTAAGAGTGATTGTTGTCCTTATTCATAAGTTATGAACATTTTATGTGATAAGCTTAATTTGAGTAAATTAGTTTGAATTTCGGTTTATAGGAATCAGTTGTGTGTAGGAATAACATTGTTCTTATGAAATCTAATCTTGATTCTGAAGAAAGTTGACCATAAAACCAATTGGCAATATAGGGAGTAGCCCAATCTCTTATAAGCCCATGCAAGGTGTGGACAACACAACGGGATGATGTGGAGCGCGTGTGGGCTTCACACGTGGGACAACTTGCTCTAATACCATGAAGAAAGTTGAAATTCCACCATAAAACCAATTGGCAATATAGGGAGTAGTCCAACCACTTATAAGCCAATGCAAGGTCCCTCCTCCCATCAATGTGAGACTCGTTCTCAACAGATTCTGAACAAAGCAGCAAACGAAATTGTCAAATGTTGTTACATTTTTAGGATTGTGGACAAATTGCTTAGCTGAGCATGTTGCATCAACCTTCATTTAGGTGCCTGATCATAGTCTTCTGAGACATTGGTTGATGTTTAAGTGTTGACCTTTAATGCAAAGCTTTATGGTGTTTGAACTGTCTAACTAAAACCTTTATTTTTCCTCTTTGTTGTGGTTTGGGTTGGGGGATGGTGTATGTCTAAGCATTTAAAGGGTTCTTGATATCCGATGGTTGATATGAAATGTGAAATTATTTTGGAGTTCAAATGGTAGGCTTGGGGATCGATGGTTGATATAATGGACAGTTCAAAAAGTTTGTTCCTTATCCTACCTTAACAAATATGTTCATTCTTATTCGTTCAAAGCGTTCGACCCCTTCAATCTTTGGTCTTGAGACTAAGAGGAAATTTGATCGCAAAACTATCTGCCTTGTGGTCACATTGATAAGTTAGAAAAGTTACTTATCTTCTGGTTACTTGTCATCAGCTTTACTTTGCCAACTTAGTATAGCTTAAACTCGAGAAAACGCTAAGCAGGACAAAAGGTCAAAAGCTCATAATCTTTCTTAGCACTACAATAATTTTCTGCATCCTATAATATCCATAGTTTAATTGAGAGTACTTTGTGCATGCAATTTGTGAAATGTTAATAGTCACCAAAATTGACAAGAAAGTTATAGTATCTTATCTAGCATTTTAGGATTTTTAACTGTAATATATATTAACAGGAAGTATATTTACTTATAGAACAAACAATTGTGCTTCATTAGGCCGAGCCACTAGACATAGCATCTTAGTTTCGTCACGTTCTTTGTACCTTCAATTTTTGTCACTTGATTGCTTGTGGTAATCACCTTCCATTATGTGATGGCAGAAAATCTTATCTAGCTTGTGTTGCTCCTCTAGAAGCAATTCTATTTGATATTGATGGAACATTGTGTGATTTAGATCCCTTCCATTAATATGCTTACCATGAAATGCTTCAAGAAGTAGGCTTCTCTCTTTATTTCTCCCGAAATTTTGATGTCTACATCCCTCTCTCTCTCTCTCTCTCTATCATCCACACGCCCGTGCACACACACACATGCACAAACACACTTAGCATTTTTCTCAACTCACTTTTTGGTGTACCACATGTAGGTTTTAATGGTGGGGTTCCTATCACTAAAGAATTCTTCAGTGAGAAGATAACTGGAGGACATAATGAGGATCTTTGTGGTATTGTCTTTCTCGATTGGGATATTGAAAGAGCAAGACAGTTTTTCCGAGATAAGGAAACCATGTTCCGAAGGTAACTTCAAAAATTGTCACGAAACTGCATGCTTGATATCAAATACATTTTTGGTATATAATGCTTTGGTATTATTTGTTGTACTTCTTCTGTGGATGGAAGGAAATTATCTTAAACTGTATAACTGCAATCTTCCTCGACTAATAGGGAATTATATTTCCTTATCGAGTTGTGGTATTATTTCTTTGAAATATAAGGACCCTATCTCTTGTCTCAGCTTGATTTACTGAGTGATATGTTGCAGATTGGTGGTATCTGAAAAGGTAGAACCTGTTAAGGGCCTAGGTAGGTTACGCCAATGGATTGAAAAACAAGGCTTGAGACGGTCTGCAGTAACAAATGCTTCAATACTAAATGTCGAGCTAATATTATCAAAGTTGAAGATCACAGATTTCTTTGAAATTCTTGTTCTTGGAGAGGAATGCGTATGAGCAAAACCATTTCCTGACCCTTACTTGACGCTGCTTGAAACGCTTAAAGTGTTAAATGAGCATGCTTTAATTTTTGAGGTTTGGCTCTCAGAACTTTGTGCTTTGCTTAAATTTTGACATACCTTGCACCCATCTCTGTTCTGTTTTTGGTTGTCAAGGATTGATTCTGTTTCGGGAGTGAAAGCTGGAGTATCAGCCGGAATGCCGGTAGTGGGTTTAGGCACTAGGAATCCCGAGGAAGCGTTGATTAGTGCCGGAGCCTCTTTCGTTGTTAAAGATTTCAACGACCCAAAACTGTGGGAAGCACTGGAAGAGATTGTGAGGAAGGCAGAGTAACAACACTTACAACTTGATATGGCAAATGACAAAGAACAATAATAAAGTAGCAAAAGGTTTAAACCTTAATTTATAGACACTAGCAGATAACACACACAAATGTGTGAATAATTTCGTTTTATTTTTTATTTATTTTTATTAAGAAGTGTGAATAGTTTAAAAAAAATTAAAAAAAAAAAGTTATGATATGTGGCACAATGGAGGCCAGTTTCTTCAAATGTGGGCATATTTTTTTAGGGGTGTGATATGCACACACCCATTTTTATTTTTCACGCACTTTTTAAAATTTTGGCCATCTGGTCGGATGAATTAAAGAATATCAAAAGAAAAAAAGTTGACAAGGGGTGTGCGAGAAGTAAAAAATGGTGTGTGGATGACACCCCCCCCCCTTTTTTTATTTGTTATTTAAATAGGGCATGTTATGTTTACATGGGTGTGAGGTCGGTGTAAAAAAAAAATCAAAATTTATGTTGCATGTAACTACTAAATTGCGCATGTTTTTAATTTTTGTTCAGTTTTGGTGAGAGGTTAAAATGGTAATTTCATGAAATCTTAGTTAACAAACAGGTTCTATCAATAGCTAGTTTAGATTATAGTATTATGGAACAGGGACATCCCCATGAAATATGTTGATCCTGCTCCGTGTTCAAGTTCAAATGACGTTTTTTGTTTAATGTCTGAAGACTAGGCCGATAAGAGATTAGGACGCATTGGTATTCGTATCCTTTTTAGTTTTGAAAGTGCGATGCTACTGGTGTTTAAAATGTTTTAAAAATGTATACATACAAGAAATAAAGTTCATAGAAGCTAGATTTATATACATAAGTTCATAGCTATCAAAAGATTGGCAGTGCTCAACTACAAGGTCGAAATATCAATCAAATAAAAAGGTCTAAAATCGAATACAAAATTGTAAATCGTGCATAGTGTGCGTGATTGGAAGAAAAAAAGAAAAAAAATCTTTCGCTCGCGCAGAAACATGTGCAGGGAGGTCAATTTTTTGCTAAATTGTCCCATGTTTGGCTAGAATGCCATATAAATAAACTCATAAAGTTACATTCTTATAATCAAGTAGTAAGTAAAATTATAAACCTGCGAAAACTCAAGAAAAATAGAAATTACTATGTAGAGATATCCTCAAACAAACTGCTCTTGCATTGTACATTATAAATGTAAGGAGGACTGATCACTTGTTTAACTTGCATTTCAACTAACACGACAATGTCTAAGAAAAATTATACATTTTTAAAAAATATTAACTGTTTTTAGTATTTAAATATTTTTAATCTCAATGATAATGTTTAATTAGAATTGTAAAGCTTAATTATGTACCACGTTAGAATATAACAGAAGTTTTCCCATAATTATAATGAAGCAATGATGCTGTTGAAAATACTGGTGGGTTAATGAATGCCCACAGTGATATTGAAAATATTGGTAGGTTTTTCAATACCCACATAGTAATGTGGACTTTGGAAGTGAAGGATATCATGTTTTTCAAAAGTTGTGTGCTGAAGTTATTCTATAAATAGAGCACTCTGTGTACTATCAAAATACAGAGTAAGAAAGGAAAGATCAATAACATCATTATCTATTCCTACCTCCTTTATTTGTCATCCTTTTGTGATATAGTTACAGTATAATATTTTACACCTGCTTCGCTCCTGTCACTAGTAAAGGTTATCTCTCTAACTTTGACCTATTTCTAACATGTTATTAGCACGACTCTCTAAATATAACTATTTCTCATTTCTCTTCGCCGAAAGAAATCATTCCTTTTCGCCGAACGAAAAAAAAAAATGTTTCCTCTAAGGATTTTAATGTTCATCTTCTTCCTCTACCTCAATTGCTAGATATACCTTCGCAAAGAATTGTTTGCATCATACCTGCTTTTAGTTCTCAACCTAATAGTTACTTATATATTTGATTTCTTGTTTGGTCTAGATCTTGATTACTAACCTAGTATTTATTTATGTTAATTTTACTGCAATCCAAGATGGTGCGGTACAATCGCCCATCTTGAACTGCAAATTTAATCTTACTGCAATCCAAAATGGTGCGGTATCATCGCCTATCTTGGACTGTAGATCTAATTTTACTGCAAATTTTAGGTGGAGCGGTATAATCACCCACCTTACCCTACGTATTTAAATTTGCATGCTGTTTAATTTTAGGTGGTGCGGTATAATCTTCCACCCTGCTCTGCATATTTCAATTTTCCTACTAGAGTGGTTCAGAATAATCGCCCATCCTATATTATGAGAATGGTGCGATACAATTGCCCTCCTCATTCATCATGTAAATCTCGAGTCAGAAGTTTCGAGTGCTTATCATTTTGGCCTGAAAATCAAAATGAAAATTTTGTAAGAACCAGAAGTTCTAACACTACATCCCCCATATTACATATTATTGCAAGTTCTTACATATCTCAATTTTCTTTTAGAAAAGAAAATGAAGAACTTGGCAAAACTTGATTTTGTTGCCCTGGACATTAATGGGAAAAATTACCTTACATAGGTAGTGGATGTCAAGATCCATTTGGAGGCAGAGAATCTTGCAGAAACAATTAAGGAGGAGAACAATACATGTTCTCAAGATCGGGCGAAAATCATGATCTTTATCCATCGCCACCTTGATGAAGGACTAAAAAGCGAGTACCTAACGGTTGAAAATCCGTTAGCTCTTTGGAATGCATTAAGAAACAGATACATCACCAGAAAACGGTGATTTTTTCAAAAGCTCATTATAAGTGGATTCACCTAAGGATTCAAGATTTCAAGTCAGTGGCGGAGTATAATTCTGCGATGTTCAGAATTAGTTCCCAGATGAAACTCTGTGGGGAAACCATCAATGAGGAAGATATGTTGGAAAAGACTTTCAGCACCTTTCAGGTCTCCAACGTGCTCATGCAGCAGCAGTATAGAGCGCGAGGTTTCACTGAATATAACCAACTGATCTCTGTACTCCTGATTGCTGAACAAAACAATGAGCTTATGCTGAAAAATCATCATGCTCGACCTACTAGATCTGCACCATTCCCAGAAGTGATGTTGCTTCCCTCGAAGTGAATGTCATATCCTCTGGTAGCAATAATCATAAACGAGGACGTGGCCACAAGCGAGGACGATGGAACGGGAAATGCAAGAATCATGGTGTCCAGTTTCACAACCAGGTTCCAAGGCATAATTCAGGCCCAAACTTCAAAAATGTAAATCACCACAAAGGCAAAACTCATATGAACAATGCTCCCAGAAACTCTGAAGGAGCATGCCATTGTTGTGGTAGCAATGGACACTGGGCGCATACTTGTCGTACCCCAAAACATCTGGTGGAAGGAGAATGGTGTCAAGACCAATTTTCTCGACCAGGCTAAACCAATGGATATACATGATCTAGTGTGTGACTTATCAATGCAGTTGAACACAACCCACCTAGATGTCTCGAACTTCATTGTGGAAATAGGGAATGAAGTATACCGGTCTGACTAAATCGTTTATATTTGATGTACTGAACTTGTAGTTCAAAACTAGCATTTCAGATTCAATAAAAGTGACATTTAAATTTCTTGTTATAATTTGCTTTTAACTGTGATTCCCTTACTTAGAGAGTATAGATAAAAACTATGGTCATTTTCAAAACATGAGAAATAGCGGAGACATTTGTCTTGCAGATAACGTAACCACGCATACAATACTTCAAGATTGAAAGTATTTTTCAAGATTAATACTTACAAAAGTAAGGGTAACAACAATATCAGGGCAATCAGATGTGATTGAAGGCTCAGGAAAAGCCCAGATTATATTACCAAATGGAACAATATTGTCCATACAGAATGCGTTGTACGCCACTGGATCTACTCGAAATTTGTTGAGTTTTAAAGACATACGTTTAAATGGATACCACATTGAAATGAAAATTGCAGAAAATGTAGAGTATCTATGCATTACCTCCAATGATACCCAGAAACGTATATTGGAGACGTTGCGTGGTTTGACGAATGGATTGTATTATACATACATAAAGACAGTTGAATCACATACTATCATGAACTAGAAGTTCATTGATTCAAAAGTTTACATGTTTTAGCATGATCGTCTGGGTCACCCAGGATCTACCATGATGCGTAGAATCATCACTAACTCTAATGGACATCCATTATTGAGTAGACACATTGCTATCTCAAATGATAACTCTTACAAGACTTGTTCTCAAGAGAAGTTGGTAATTAGACCATCACAACTAAAGGTTGATGCTGAATCCCCATCATTTTTGCAAAAAATTCAAAGGGATATTTGCGGGCCTATTCAACCATCTTGTGGATCATTTCGATATTTTATGATTTTGGTTGATGCATTTACGCGATGGTCACATGCTTGTCTTTTGTCTACTCAAAATGTAGCTTTTGCGAGACTTCCTACTCAGATAATTAAGTTGCGAGCACAGTTCCCAGATTACCCCATTAAGTCAATCCGACTTGATAACGCTGGTGAATTTACGTCTCAAACTTTTGATGATTGCTGCATGACATTGGGCATTGATGTTGAACACCCCGTTCCTCATGTCCATACTTAAAATAGTTTAGCAGAAGTATTGACCAAGCGACTTCAGTGAATAACTCGCACTTTGCTCATAAAAACAAAATTGCTAGTTTCTGCATGGGGACATGTCATCTTACATACTGCATCATTGGTTCGATTAAGACTTATAGCCAACCACCAATACTTATCAGTACAACTTGTGTTTGGGCATCAACCAAATATTTCACATTTACGAGTTTTTGGTTGTGCTGTTTATGTACCTATTCCACCACCACAATGAACTAAAATGGGACCTCAGCGCAGACTGGGAATTTACATGGGTTTTGATTCACCATCTATCATTAGATATTTGGAACCCTTGATAGGTGATATGTTTACAGCTCGTTTTGTTGATTGTCACTTTAATAAGACAGTCTTCCCGTCGTTAGGGGGAGAAAAGACCGTTCCAAAAGAACAGAAAGAGCTGACATGGGTTGTTCCCACCTTATCTCATTTTGATCTACGTAGCACTCAATGTGAAAATGATCGGTCATCTTCAAAGTATTGTCAATCAAATGTCAGATACATTTAATGATGCTATGAAAGTGACTAAATTACATATACTAGCTGCAAATGCACCTGCAAGAATTAATGTCCCTGTTGGATAAAATAAGTGGCAGTGAATGATTCATCTGGTGCACTCCTGAAGTGGCAGCGAATAATAAGTTTAGTGATTTCAGAAAAACTAAACATGCAACTTATGGATGTCATCATCGCGTATCTATATGGAGAATTAGATGTTGACATATATATGAAAGTCCTAGAAGGACTTAAGTTGTCTGAAATAACTAACAAACCACGAGGTATGCTCTCAATAAAATTAAGGCAATCATTGTATGGGCTGAAACAATATGGACGAATATGGTATAATTGTCTTAGTGATTATTTGATTAAAGAATGATATATCAACAATGTCATTTGCCCTTGTGTGTTCATTAAGAAATCCAATTCTGGATTTGTTATAGTGGCAATATATGTCGATGATATGAACCTAGTTGGAACCCCTGAAGAGCTCAATAAAACTGTTGAATATCTAAAAAGCAAATTTGAAATGAAAGACCTTGGAAAAACAAAATTTTGTCTCGGCCTGCAGATCGAGCATTGTGCTAGTGAAATTTTGGTTCACCAATAAGCTTACATTGAAAAAACCCTGAAGCGATTTAGCATGGACAAGGCCTATCCACTCAGCACACCAATGGTTGTTCGTTCGTTCGTTCTCTGGACATTAAGAAATATCCATTCTGTCTAATAGAAAATGATGAAATTGTCCTTGGTCTAGAAGTACCATATCTAAGTGTAATAGGTGCTTTATTGTATTTAGCACAATGTAATAGACCAGATATAGCCTTTTCAGTCAACCTGTTAGCAAGGTATAGCTCTGCTCCAATAATTCGTCATTGGAAGGGAGTCAAAGGTGTATTGCGATACCTTCGTGGGACAATAAATACGGGTCTCTTCTACTCAAAGAAATCCACAAATGACCAGGTCCTTGTTGGATATGCAGATGGTGGTTTTCTCTCTGATCTGCATAAAGCATGCTCACAAACTGAATATGTGTTCAAGAATAGAGATACAACAATCTCTTGACGCTCAACAAAACAAACATTAGTTGCTACATCTTCAAATCACTCAGAAATACTTGTTTTACATGAAGCAAGTTGTGAATGTTCTTGGTTAAGATCAATGATCCATCATATTCGGAATTTATGTGGTCTAACTTTAAAGACAGACACTCCAACTGTTATTCATGAAGATAATGCAATCTGTGCTGCCCAAATGAAGGAATAATTCATCAAGGGTGATAAGACTAAACACATATCCCCAAAGTTTTTCAGTGCACATGAGCTTCAGAAGGCTAAAGTTATTGAAGTCAGACAAATCCGTTCCAATGAAAATCTAGCAGACTTGTTCACCAAATCCCTACCAAAATGCACATTTCAGAAAATAGTGCAAAGTATCGGATTACGTCGACTTACCAAACAGCTAAATTTGGAAAATGCGGAATCAGGGGGAGGTATATATTAGGGGGAGCATCCATGATACATGCATGTTGTACTCTTTTTCCTTCGATTAGGATTTTTCCCACTGGATTTTTCCTATCAAGATTTTAACGAGACAACATAAGCATAACAATTCAAGTAAACTTGTACTCTTTTTCCTTCGCTATGGTTTTTTCCCACTGAGTTTTTCTAAGCAAGATTTTAACAAGACAATTGATGTTGATATGTGGGCATCCAAGGAGTAGTGTTAAAAATATTGGTGGGTTAATGAATGCCCACAGTAATATTGAAAACATTGGTAGGTTTTTCAATACCCACATAGTAATGTGGACTTTGGAAATGAAGGATATCGTGTTTTTCAAAAGTTGTGTGCTGGAGTTGCTCTATAAATAGAGCACTCCGTGTACTATCAAAATACAGAATAAGAAAGGAAAGATTAATAACATTATTATCTATTCCTACCTCTTTTATTTGTCATCATCTTATACTATCGTTACAATGTAATATTTTACATCTGTTTCGCTCATGTCACTAATAAAGATTACCTATCTAATTTTGATCTATTTATAACTGATGCATAGATTTTCAACGCTCATTTTAATGTGTTATCAATTTTAAGAATTATTTTAGAAGCTATTTGTGATAAAATAAAAAATAAAAAATAAACTTCGATCTTATATTAGTTTAACGTCGCGTATAGGATGGACAAAATCCCCGCGCGGGACTCTCTTATCGCCGCCCCTTTCTCATCAGTACAAGAAGCTCCTTCCTCTCGATCCCATTTGAACCCGATTTATATTTTCGGTAATTATGCCTCTTCCCTTTTCTCTTGCTACAATTTCGTTAATTGGGTTTTTGTATCTGGATAATTTCGTGAATTGAGCTCATCTGATTTCAATTGGAGTTTATCGTGATTATTTTTCTGATTATTTGGGTATTAAATTGGGTTTGGGATTGATGTGGGATTTGATTATTTTCCGATTGGGTTTGGAATTTGATTATTATTTGGGCATAATTGGGTTTGGGATTTCATTATTTTCTGATTATTTGGGTGTTAAAGCTTGGTTTTGAAATTCATGTTCCTCATATATTCTATGTGACAATTTATCTGCACTTCCGGTTATTTGTGAGACAATGCTGGGGTACAATTCCTTTTTTCTGCTTTGCAAATGAGTTCTGTTTCTGCTTGCTTTGCTGGGGTACAGTGTGGGTTTGCGGTTTTTAGCCGAAAGTCTCTTACTTTGCAATCTCTGGTTTCAAATGCAGTCTCTGGTTTTGAAGAGTTACTGGAGAGGAAGAGCTAAAGCTTCTTCCTTTTCATTAATTTTCTTTTAAAAAATTTCAGTCCAGAATGTTTCTTTTTTCACATTTTGCTAAGCATGAAGCACTATTCAGAGATTGTCTCTTTAAGTTATTCATGTTTTAATTTTCTGTAGATCTGTTGTTCGAATCCAGAGTTTGGTAGACCTATGGGTTTCCTTAGATATTGGTTCTGTAATTTAGTTTGAAATATGTCAATATTTTGGAGTAATTTGTTGGACTAATCAGTGTTTGAGATAGATTTAATTTAAGACAGTGAAGAAGCTCGACTGCATTAGCAATGGCGACGGTGCCGGAAACCTCATCGGAAGAGAATCCAACCCTATCACACAGCAATTCCATAAGCCACAGTCCCCAAACCCTAGACCAGCTCGCCACACCGTGGGTTGACTACGCCGTCGAGCAGGCTCGGATTTACCAGAAGAACGTAGAAGAAACCTTCGAATCCGCCATTGCAGCTTCTAGGTCACGTCTCTCTGAGATTCGAGCCACCTCCGCCGCTCATTTCAGCCAAACTATTGTAAGGAGACAAATTCCCCTCAACTTTTGCTGAGTTTATGAATTTTGGTAATTGAGATTGCTTGGCGCAGAGGGAACTAACAAAAGTATTACCTAATTTGGATTATCTAATAGTTAATGAAACTTTCAAAAGTTTAGATTGTTAAATTGTGAAAAGAAATGTGGTTTGTAATTGTGTATTGTTTTGTGCATAGTGTTGATTCCGATAATTCAGAATTTATTTGCACCATGCCGAAAGTATTGTGTTTGGGCATTATTTTCCGTCAACGCACACAAATCATTAGTTACTTGGAGAAAGTTCTAGTTGATGATGAATTTTTATTTATTTTAGTTGAATGTGTGAATGCAGAACTCTCTGGAAGATATCAAATCTAATTGTGGTGCTTATGAGGAACTTTTATTTGGGAAGATTAAAGGTAATTGTTGGTTTATCATTTTTTTTCTTTGAGAAGACGAAAGTAGAGTTTCCCATTTCTTTTTGTTTGTTGATTATTTTAGAAGTTTATATTTACACTTTTTTGGTGCAGAGGGTGTTCATGTTGCAGCTTCAAATCCCATGATTACAGCTGGAGTTGCAACTGGATTGGGGTTTCTGCTTCTGAAAAGTATGGTTTAATTTCATCGGCAGATTCTGTCATTATCGGTTTTTGAATGGTTGCATGCATTCAAACTTTGATTGCTACGTAGTCCACATAACGTTATCCTTTAGTACTTACTCTAGTAGGTAACTAATCTAAGAAAACTTGAGATGTTAAATCTCATGGATGCTACTAATTATAGATGACCGGCAACACTTGAAGTTGTATAGCAGGCAATTTTAGTATATTAGATTCCATGATAATACTGTATGTGGACTACCTTGTAGATCTACTCACAATTTAAGATGTAAAAAGTTTTACTTAATATGAAGTATCAATCCTTGGTCATTACCCAATTTTTAGTTATTTATTTATTTGTGTCTACCTGCAGGACCACGACGCCTCTTGTACCACAAAGCCTTGCGCCTTTTTGTGAGCGAAGAGGTAAGCAGGGACTGTTTAAACTTTGAAGACACATTCAATTGCATTGTTAGAATCGCCAACACCTTTCAGAAAGAGGGTGAATCTTCATATTTAGTGCATTGTGTAGCTATGTGACAATGACCAAGAGATGACTAGAGTTTAATATGATATTCATTATTCCATACTCTTACAATACTTGGTTTGTACGTCAATTTTTTAGATCAATGACCAGCCAGCTAATGTTAGTGCCCTTTTCTGAAACTTGTTTCCAACAGTCTGAGCATTCTTTTGTCCAATGTTTAGGTAGTTTCATTATTACTCTTATTTGTAATGAATCAAAGAAAACAAGCAAATGGTGAGGGGAAGAAAAGTCAGAACCATGAAGACCTTTTTCCTCAAGAACCAATTAAGGTGACATGGTAATAATCCCAAAAGTTGGCAGTATAATGTGCATTTAAGAAGGGAAGTTTATGTGAGAAACTAATTTCATAGGAAAAATTAACGACAATTCAACTAAGTTAACAAAAGATTTTTGTGGCTTGATGCGAGAAAACAAGGCTTAAAACTCATGAAACTGTATTGTAGCAAGCACATGATGCATAGTCATAATATCATACATGGGGATTGCTTCAGCACTTGTTTCTTTGTGCAGTCTTTACTTTCTAGAGCTGATGCCAAAGTAAAGGAGTTGCGACATTCAATTGATCTTCTAAAGGCTGAAAGTGAAAAATTAGAGGTGAACTCTCTCTCTCTCTCCCTCTCTCTCTCACACACACACACACACACACACACAGTCATTCACTGTTACAAAATCTGTTGCTCGTTTGTGCCTTGTGCAATGGAATTCTTACTGATATAGATTATATCGGAGAAACTCTCTCGCAAAGGAAATATATGAAGAATATTGGACGTCCATACTAGTTTAGGATGTATGAATTGAATACCGAGTAGCATAATCAACAGGAAGAATATTTTTTTTCCCAAAAATAAGATGTGTTGCTTTTCTTTAGCTCCAAAATTTAGCAAACGCAGGGCTGTCACTGGCATAAGAACCTTGAGATGATTTTGAAATTTTCATTTTCTCTTTGAATTTACCATATCAGATGTTTGAGAAATAGCAACTAGAAGTGCCTATTGAACAGTCTACGTGATTAGTTACCTGGACTTTTCAAAAGGTCTGCCACTGGCTCCCACAGCACCACACTCACTAAACTGGAAATCCGTAGTACTTAGCTAAACTATACCCAAGGTCAGCCACTGACTCCGACAGAACCGTACATGCACAAACTGGAAAACCTTGGGGTTCAAAACTTCAAAGGTTGTCACCTGAAAAATTGTGCCAATAAATGTTAATGATTTTTCTATGAGCATTATTAAAGTTTGAGGTAGATATCTGATCATTCATATGCCACCTGACAATGAATGAGGAAGATTTCCTTTTCCAAGGGCAGCCTATTGAATTAATGTGCAAGAAAAACTTTATTGTAACAACTTTAGAAGGATGGTATCAGTCTTCTATTGACATGTGGAAAATTTGACTGAATGATCGAAATATAGAACTTTAGTCAAAAATAGGTTTTGCATTCTGGGTGAAAGATTTAGGTTTTGCATTAATGAAGGAAAAGAAAGAAAGGGTAAGCAAAGTGTTCGCATAGTGGAATGTCCTGATCAATATTGTGCTTTAGCAAAATGAGGAGGATGGAATCATTCTTCTATTAACATGAGAAAGAAATTAACCATGTGATGATGATATAACTTGAAGTTGAAGGGTAAAGTAGTTTCAAAAGGCAGACGTACATTCTGGTTAATGGATTATATTTGTGCATTAATAAAGGGAAAAAAATAATTCTTAAAAGAATTAAAGGATGATTAATTGCTTGAATAATAGAATGCTATTATGCCCAGTTTAATAGTTTCCACCAAGGTTCTTGTCTGTAACTTGGGACCTGGAAGGGCAGGGAGGTTTTGATATGGTAACATGACAAATTTATGAAGTTGTTCTAGTGGGGTATTCCGAGGGTGCTAATCATATGCATTTGCCATTTAGTTAATGTCTTGTAGGCATGCATCAGTGGGCAACTGCTTCATTGAAGACTTTGGCTGCTAGCTGTGGGAAAAGAATTATTGTAATGTTAGTTTTGGCAGTCAGAGTGGTCATCATTTCTTGGAGTGACATTAGGTTTAACCTGGGCACGCAGTTTAGTATCATTTGAATTGCAAGAGCTACTTCAACCCAAAAACTGAAGAGTTGATTGTGAGAAACTAATTTGTTCGAATATTGATGTAAGTGAATTAGTGAAGGACAAGAAGTAAACCCTGCAATGATCATGAAAGAACCAAAATTAAATAGACTAAATAAAGATTAGAGCGAAAATTGCCTTTCCTGCTCTGAGTTTCTAGCCTGCTTTAGTGCTCATCGTGTTTAATCTGAGGAAGCATATATAGAAATTGAACTCATGGGTATGGTTATCGTTTTCAGAAGCGGGCATTACATGCTGAAGAGGAATTGACAAGGGGAAGGACAAAACTTAGGTTTGCATTTATAAAAGTGGAGTAATTTATAATTCACTTCCATTGCCGTAGCACTTACTTTTTATGTCCAAATTTCTATTTGCAGACAAACAGGGAAACAAATCCAAAGTGTGATTCGCTCAGCTTATAAGGCTGAAAGACAAGCAGCAGGTATGCAAAACCTTGACTCTAGAGTTTGATAACATTAAGCAGTTAAAAGGGGAGGCAAATGAGACATTTTGCTTCTGTTGCTTGAACATTGTTTTTTCATTCTATTAGGTTTGAAAGATATCCTTGGAGAGCTTCCCAGAAGAGAAGCAGCTGTGTTTCGGTCACAAGTGAGTTAGTTGATCATAGTATTGCACTTACTTATTTCTTCCTTATCCTGGAGTTGAAAACATATATCTTAAAAGACTTAAAACTCATAAATACGAAATCCACTAAAGAAAACTGACCTTTGAAGAGGTTTATCGCCTTGGGAAAGCATGTTACTTATATAGACAGTTCACTGAAAATAAAGACAGTGGACGAGAGAGAAAAAAGAAATTTCTCCATCCATGTCTCATGTTTCTGCTTATCCACTGGTTTGTATAAAAATTCCTTGCTGCGAATTTCATGTGCACTTTTGCGTAGGAATGCTAATCTTGGGTTGTCTCGCTTGCAGGTTTCCAAACTAGCTACCGAGGCAAAGAAAGAAAGGAATGCTTTGTCAAAGGAGGTCACAAAAATTAGCAATTATGGGATCTCAGTCTGAAAATTCTCACTTGCATTCCGTGGTTAGAATGTACCTCATCCAAGCGTCAATAATTGAATCAATTGCGGTACTTGGAGCAATCCGTGCTCATGAGTTTTGCAGAAGGCGATATTGCTGAAGACTACAAATTTCAGCGTCAGGTTAGGACTATGGAGATAAAAGTTTGAGAGTGATAAGTTGAACCACAGGCTTGTTAATTAACAACAAAACTTGCCCAACTTGCCGGGCTGTCTCACTAAATTTTTTTTGGAGTCACGAGTTCTTAGCTGTATCTTGACCATTATCAAAGTCCAATGCTCTCAAACATCAAACATTAGGTCATGGCCACTTTGTCCATGATTATCTATTCTATTATTGGTTAAGAGCATTTACTTTTACTCTCGAAATCGTCGAGTTTGAGTATCTCTCAAGCCCAGGTGTATTCGACCCAAAAAAAAAAAAGCAATACATTTATAATTTTGTGTATGTTCAAAGAACAAGACCTCCTCAAATTGAAACATAACAGGTCTTATTTAAAAAATTAAATAAAAGATAAGTAAATCCATTATAACCTCTCTCAAGCCCAGGAGGACCGTCTCCAGATATTTTTTATGAGGATCCTGTGAATTTTTAAACCGTGTTCATTCATTGTATATAATGCGGTTAGTTTTTGTCAAGTGTTATTCATATTTAATTTAAAATTAAAATATTTAAAATGATTTATGGCTGCACATGATAAATGAGACACGATTTAAGAATCTCCATAATTCTCACAAAGAGGATCTGGAAAGGATCCTCATTCCTCTCAAGCACACCCTACAAACAGTTTGCGAATACACACACACACTAGCCTCTCCGCATGTGCTCACGCGAATGCAAGAGGCATTTTTTCATCTTGGGCGCTGCGCGTCCCTATAATAGGTTGCTTTAGTTGTTTTCTTATTTGCCTATCCAAAGTTTTTTATTTTGGATGACTAACTTATTTTTCCAACGAACTTTGTGAGATGCCAACACCCATCATTCCTCCCATCTTTTTAATAGATACCTTCAACGTGCATATTTTTTTTCCCTTTTGATTAGAAGTAGTAAGCACTAACTCTGGAACCAAAGAATATGTTACTATAAAAGAACCAAAAGCATCTAGTCTTTTTATACGCGCTCTTACATATGCGAAACACCATTACGATCGCTACGCGCTCTTAAGTTACATATGTTGAATTGACATATTCTATTTAGAAAGTCCTTTTCATTATCCTCAAAGGACATGCACTACGCATCATTTTCTACCATTGATTAGAACTCTACTTTAATAACTTAAATTTCCCTTCTTTTCCCGTATTTTGGGCACAAATAATTCACAAGAATCACACAATTTCCTCAAAATCTTAGCACAACCGGATTTCAACTCAAGGTTTACCTTAGGATTAGACTTAGAAATACAATGTTAAGAGAATTTATTTTAGTATTGTGTTGGACAACGTTGAATGAGAAGTTACTCTGCATATTTTTTTACTCTTATGCAATAATACATTAGTAAATAAGGTTGTAATAGTAGTACATTTTAAATAAAATAAAAATCATATGTACACTTGTATTACATTTAATCCAAACCAAGAATAAAAGAAAATTTACTCTATGTTTATTAGAATACAAAAATATGCATCCATAAGCATGTACTGTTGTATGATTCTGTCTTGAGGGTCTAATTTATGAATCTTTGAAAGACACTTCAAACTAATAAGCAAGGCAGCAACATCAACTTTTGGCAATCACATCTCATAACAATAATATGATCTCCACCAGCCACCAATGCCATTATTAGAATTAAGAAGCAACTTGTCCTTCATCTGCATAATATACAATTCCACTCTACTTATTCTTTTCTTTTTTATATTTTTTTTATGTTGATTTTGGTGGTTCATAAGAAAATGAAACTCCATGCTACTTACCCTTACAATATTCTTTTCAAATTTGCATCTCACTATAGAAACTTTTTATAAAGAGAGATGATTAAGTGGGATAATGTGGAAAGAAAGTGATGAAAATTATCATGAAGAAGAAAGATGCAATAATAAGATATAACTTCAACATTCTTATTGATGTTTGATAAAAGAATTGAAAAGCTTAAATAAATAAAAAGCATATATATGTGTGCGTGTGTACGGTACAGGAATAAAGAAACACTGATGGGTTTTTACCTTGGTAGTGACTAATTCTGTAGTCATATCCATGTGTGTGCAATGCAGTAAACGTAAGCATCCGCCTTTTTTTCTTTCCTGCAAGGAGAGATGGGCAAATATAAATAATTATTAACCATAGTCCAGATAAAAGGGAAGATTTAAAATGCGTAGATTCAAACTATATAACTTAATTAAGATGAGAGGAGAATTGAAAGCATCGTCAATGAAAATTATAGAACAATCTAACTAAAAGTACAATAAACTTGAGTAACAGAGGCAGTTTAGCACCCAAATAAAATTGGTAGATTAACGAATATGAGTTCAAACGCGGAGGAAAGCAACAAAACCAATCAAACAACGAGAAAATTTGTATATATTTCAAAATCAAAACTCAAGATAGAGGGGAAAAGTAGACAAAAAAGAGAAGGGGTAAACAAAATAAAAAACTGAATATCCAATAGACTGAGATGAGTCAATTTTTGTGTCATAACCCAAACGTAACTGCTCAGTCTGCTCATAGCAGTTTCAAAAAATGACGCCACGTTCATCCTCTCCCCTTGTGAATGGTTTTGCCATTTTAGTTTGGGTTTTTATTGTGAAGGAAACAAATGGGTATTTTTTGCATTTTGGAAAGCCTCTCACTTTACATATATATATAAAAGAAGTGGCAGTCGCACCATCCCCATCATCAGAGAGTTCTTTCTTCCTCTTTTTATTTCTTGTTAATGTTTTTGCTAGCGATTCATTATGAGTTACTAAGTACTTTAGTGGGACTTGGTTGAAGTCCTAATTAGGGGTGGGCACGGTTTGGTTCGGTGCAGTACGGTTTGGAGTGAAACCGAAACCGAATTTTTTTACAGTTTGGTTCGGTGCAGTTTTGAAGCCAAAACCGAAATGAAACCAAACCATTTGGTTCAGTTCGGTGCGGTTTCAAATAGTTTCGGTTTGGTTTTTAAAAAAAAATGTACAATTTGCAATTTAACATATTAATAAGCATTTCCCAGTAACAATAGGAAAAAGACATTTGTTATGTAAACAATTAGCATGTTGCATGCAGTTGTGATGTTATAACATGTTTGTGAAACAAAAGGATGTCCCGTACAAGGTATAACATAAAACAAGTTCAATAACTTTGAATTCATTAAATGTAAACGAAACTTTCATACTAGAATATGTGATATCATACTTCAAATGAGTGGACTGCATTAGATCATTGTTCGACTCTTGATAACAAGATTAGTCCACCCTTGTACGTATACGTGTGTGTGTGTGTGATGGTATAAAATAACAAAGGTCCTTCAAGTTAATGAATGAAAGAAAGTGATGAATGATGATATTCTACTGTGGTTGAGTCCATACTAAGTGCATGGATTCTAACAAACAACCAATTAAAACATGAAATTTGATATGGACATTTAATTAAATGTTTATTAATATTTGCGGTGCAGTTCGGTTTTGGTACGGTTTTCAAAAGCTAAAACCTAAACCAAACCATTTTCTATGTTGCGGTTTGGTTTCAAAACCAAAACCGTTCCAAAACCGCAAAACCAAACCGTTCGGTGCGGTTCGATTTGGTTCGTGTTTCGGTTTCGGTTTTCGGTTTTCGGTTCTAAGTGCCCACCCCTAGTCCTAATCATGTTTCCTTGAGTATTTTTGATACACTTTTTTTACAAGAAAATTTGTTGATACTTTAATGGTTAATTCCTATTTTAATTCCAATCTTATTGAGTTATTTGATGATTGATCACCATAGAATAGCTTTGTAATTGAGTTCGTTACACAAATAAATTTGGATGATCGAGTCTTGTACTTATGCCAAGTAACAACAAAACTAGCTACGGTTCTTGGAATTAACATGAATAGATACAATGTTCTAAGATTTGCGTGTTTGTCGATTTCCATTGTATTATGCTTTCTCAGAGTACAGCTTAGTAGATACCATGCTAAATACTTCGAGAATGAAAAAAGTTAGTGTAAACACCCATGCCTAATTTGTTGTTTAGGGAAATCAATAGCTTAAAGAGTAAATACCATGCCTTTAGGTTAACAAACATTAAGCATCTACATTGTCTTGAATCATCATGTGTACCGATTGCTTAGGCGAAAAAGATTAGAGATGGAAACCAAAGTCCCCCTAAGCGTTCAAACATCGTTTTCAAAACCCTTATATTGCCAATTCCTCTTATTTGCCTACGTTCTTTATAGTGTTTTTATACTTCTAAATTTAAGACATCTCAAACTATGTTTGCTAGTTTTGTGTATAAATTAATTTAAGTTCTTAGAAATCATAACCTAGATACTTATTAGTGCAATCCTCATGGGAATAATCTCGTACTTGCTTTCCATACTATGTGTTTGATCTTGTGCACTTACGAGTTTAAAACATGTAATTAATAGCTTAATATTTAGGTTGCTAATTTCGTAACAAGTTTATATATATATATATATATATATATATAAATGTATGTTTGCATATGCATATTCTCAAACAAAAAACAGCAATCAAACAAAATAATAATAACAATAATAATAATAAATCTGATATATTATATAAGGAGTGGAATACATAGGTTTTAGATATGTACAGAAGATTACTATAATAACAGCAATCAAACAAAATACCAGAATTAATCTGACCAACAATTCAACATCCCCAATCCCAAACCATCAGAATTTGGTTCAACAACAAAACTACATACAATAACACTTCAACAAATTCGGTCGTGGTCGTGGTCGTGGTCGTGGTCGTATATCCGCAGCAGCAGTAACTATGAAGTCTCTGAACATTAATCCATCTCAGCGGACCCATGCTACAGAATCAATCTCATCCCTTGCCGACTTGTACAGTTCTAGCCTTTTAGCACACTGTTGCCTCCTCTCCATCAATGCCGGATCTTCGTCAAGCAGCTGGGAAAGCTGCTTAGCCTGAAACACAAACCCAAGCAACAACAATTATAAAACACAAGCGATAATAGTTATTCGGGTCCAAACAATCAAAACATTGCATGTAAGGCGAGCGAGTACCTCTCTCTTCCCTATTTGTATGTAGAAGTGATTCAGCAACGACGTTTTAGCCTCTTTGACTTGACAATGAACGACGGCCTTGGGGATTGTGTTCCTCAGTGTCTCAGACACCATTCCCACATATGAGGATACGTTCGATCCTATCCTCCGGAAGTGGCCCTCTGAGTAGCGGTCCACGGCGGGGGCAGGGGCAGGTGTTGTCCCAGGCCTTCCTGCTGGTGTTGTACCAGGCTTTCCTGGGTTTCCTGGGTTTCCTGTGTTCTCCATTTCCTGTGGAAGTCTACGAAAGAAATCCACAGTCAAATATGAAGATTCCATGTCCACTAATCGAAGAGTTGTCTTCTTACTTTCATCACGGAACCTTTCCAAGGATCCATTACATGCAGCAGCTATTTCAGCTTGCAGAGTCGGAAAGCGCTTCAATTCCTGAGTTAAAAACATCAATATCAATCCCATTTCTCATTCAAAGAACACTAATTAAACTTTACAACCAACAGCAAAATTCCGTTCACCTGAGTTTCTGCTAACGACTTCCTCACAAGTTCTTTCAAGACAAAGTGAACCTATGGTGTGGGTTTTTGGTCAGTAAGAAATTAAAGAGTGATCAAAAGTTCTGGACAACTAGACGAACTTTAAGAACACTTCTAGCAAAACCGGAATACTAGAGTAAAGAAAAAAAGGATAACTTACAGCATCCACGGAAGCTTCAGCCGGCCCTCTAAAATAACTCAGTGATCCCTCAATTAGTCGGCGGTAACCTTGCTCCGGAGCAATCAAGTGTGGCTGGTAGCCGTCAGCCTCTGAAACTACTTTCCTTACATTCTGCAGAGAAAGATGTCGATCAAATGGAAGCTTCCTCAATGCAGCAGGCAGTTGGTTGTCAAAGACACCATAAATCCGATCACCTCCAGCCCGTCTAATGTGACAAAATGAAGAACAAAGATATCATCAAACCACAGTAGTGCAGGGAGTTTTCTTGGTCAAAAGAAATCAACAAATTCATCCGATGATACTACATACAACTTTAACATCATAAATCCCTGTGAAACAGAGTATTACACAGATGAAACTATTCAGCTGGCAACCAAGTACCAGCACATGCAACCACCAGGGTTCCCGGATCCAGCAGAGAAAGGATGCGTCAAAAACTACTAAAATCAACCCAAAGCCAAAACCTAAGGTACCCAATTACTAACAAATTTTCAAACCTTGATAGTCCATGGTTGTTTCGTATTAAATACTGGAACCAGCCAAAAGAGTTAATGCTAAGTAAGCATACTGCATTAGATTTAGATCACCTGCATTGGGTTGTCCAACACACTAGATTGAATACAGAATACCCACATGGAATTTACAATCATATGAATTAAGCATATCTAAAGCAAATTCAGCTTATGCCAACTTTGCTAAGGATTTGGGAACTAAAGACGCAAACATTAGGTAAACAATCCCCAAAAACTTAAAAAGGCATACATTGAAGGGATGAAGTTTAAACAAGTAGATCTTACCCTCCATCTAGATGCTCCTTGAAAATCCTGTCAAAAGCACGGCAGAGTTCCAGTATAGTGTACAATTGAGCCTAAAATACAAACTCTTGGTCACAAACTCATGATTGCTCAAAGATCATCCAATTTATGATCACGTGTCGCAGATAAAGACAGCTTACCCCAGCATCAACGGCAACAGGCCTACCGAGATGGTCCAACTCGGATTCAAGTTCGTCAATGCTTTTGTTAATCATAGATAAGATACTTGGTATTCGAGCCCTAATCACAGTCTCCAAATGCTACAAACAAGATCAATCCATCAAAATGATACCCTATTACATCAAGCAACAAAAAACGATACCTATTTTAAGGAACAAATATATTCAATTGCAACAAAGAAATTCAAACTCAAATATATGCAATTGAGTCAAACCTTTGAGAGAAGTTTTGCAAGATACTCAGAACCCATTCTATTAGCTAAGTGCCCATAGTCAGGACTGGTTGCAAAGTATTCGCGCTCCTTGCGCCTAGCAAGAACCATGTCTGTATTTTTATTAATATCTGCTTGTGAACGGTTCACAACTCCAACCCAAGGATGTTGCAGGCGATAGGATCTTCCTTCAATAACCTATGCGGACAGACATAAAAACTTTAAACTATTTTGAACACATTTCTTTGTTTCAGGTACAAAGCACAGGAAAATGTTAAGAAAACCACAGTAGAGCTTGAAGGATCACTTCTGTTAAATACGAACACATAACTATAGCATGATTTAAAACTTCTACATTTGAATGCAAATGCAACTTGCTAAAAGCCTGATCTCAACTATTGGAAAGTATTAATGTAATTCACTTGTTTAAAAAGTCATTTACATAACAGTGAGTTGTGTAGGAACTAGGAGGGAAGAAAGAAAGAGAAATCTTACATCCAGTGCATTAGTTCCTTTGTCCATCAAATCAAGCTTTGTCAACACCCCAAATGTCCGTTCACCTGCGTAAAGAAAATGATATAGGAGAAGACAAAATCAAGCAATAGGAGTCATAGGAAAACTGCACAAGTCAAAAGGGGGAAATGGTTACACTTGAGTAAATAGAGCATACCTGTTGGATCCACTTCCCTAGCAAGTTTGATAGCATCTGATGTGGCTATATCTTGGTTGGCTGGAGATATTGCTAGTATAATGCTATTAGGCTACAAAAGGCACAAACTCATCAACTAGATAGAATTTAGAACACTATTGACATTCATAGGAAAAAAGAAATGATTATGTATTTTTAATGGATGTAGTGAAATCACATAACTACTTCAGGAGTAGGACCTATGTGGCAGGAATGCAAGAGGTCAATCAACAACCAACCTCTGACATTCATGCAAAACCGGATCTCACTCCTGAAGAGCATGAGAAGTAAAATAACACCAAATATATAAATAAATAGATCGCCACAAAGTTAATAAATGCAGTGACAAATAGACAATGTTCCAGCATGATTCTATAAAACTGAAACAGAAAAAAGTTACAGCTCTTGACAAAGCTGTTCGGTAGTGAGAAAGACCAGCAAGCTTCAACTATTTGCTCTACCAAATCTAATTCCACTCACAGAATTAAGTTGTATAACGAACAATATCTATAAATTAGTATTTAGAACATAATTCAATCACACCATACTGCATCAATTCTGTGCATAATGACTAGTCAGTGACTTCAAAACTCCCATGACAGTTATATATGACTTCACAATGATTCTTTACCTTCTCAACATAAGATCGAACCATGTTTTCAATATCTTCAACAATACTTTCAGGCTGGCCCTCTGAAAACAATAACAGTCTTTGTTGATGACTGATAAATAAATTTGCATCATGCAATTCAATACTCAATCAGCATTGGAAATAAAACATACCAACAGCAACTTTCGTCAGACCAGGTAAGTCAATTAGGGTTAAGTTGACAACTGCCAGGAGATCAAGAATTAGTGTATGGAAACGAACACAAAAATTGATAATGAAAAATAAAACTCCAACATTCCTCTCTGGAAAAGTGAAATATAAAAGCGAGAGAAGGAAAAGTAGATTAAGAGCAATAATACCTAAAAGTTATCAAAGGTGCCCCAAAACTCTTATCACTTAATTTGCAAATATCAAGTGAACTTACAAATATATTTTCCTCCGGCATAAAAACATATTTCTCTTAGGCCGCGTTTGTTATGCAGGAATACTTGCACAGAAAGTGGATTGGTTTCCGTTCCACCCAAATTTGTTTTTTGGCTACATTTTAATATTTCAGAAAGGAATGAGGTCCACAGAATTGACTGCAATTCCGCCCCGCAACCTGAATTGCAATACTGACAGGGACGCCCATATTTCTATTCTGTTCACTTACGTAATGAAAAATTTCTTCGTATGCACTCGGTCATTCATGTGTACACCGATTAAAATGAAAATAATATTCAAAGAAATATGGAACAAAAGCTTGCTGGTGCTATTCCTATCCCTCCCTACAGCTTTATCTCTCCAGTGCATAATTAAAAGCTGCATATGTTGGTACTTCATCAGTTAAATCCTCATTTAACTTCATCAACCCACTAGTAAATTTGACCCAATCTCATCTCCAAATCAAGAGATTTTGCTTGATTTCACAAAATTTTGCTTCTCCTTTGCTTTCAGTATAATATATCTTCCCTGTCCATCCTTCCTCCCAATTATTATTGGCTATGGCTCGTTCTGGAGCTAGTTTTATATTCTACTAGTATTTTATTTATTTTTAGGTCAGTTTACCAACATTATCTTGTGATAAGAAAGTAACTCTCCTCTCTCATCTGTTTATCAATGATTTTTTTCCCCTTTTATCAATGCTTGTCAATGATTCTTTTAGATATTACTTTTTTTTTTTGGTTTATATCTTTTCGTGAACAGAGGGAGAAAAAACTGTGTTCGTATGACCTTTTCAATGCTTTGAAGGAAAAGGGCATTCTGGGAAATGTGTTCAATCTTATTTCATTCCTAGCCTTTGATTCTAAAAACTGTTTCAAACACTTGATTGGAAATACCAATTCCATGCCTCTAAGAGACGGAATGGAAAAGAAATACAATTCCTTTCCCATGTAGAGTCAAATAAATGTGGCCTTAAGAATCAGGATAGCAGAAGCAGAAAGATTACATATTGTAACAAATTTCTCTTTAGAGGTGGGCATGTGAAATAAACATCCAATCAAATTACAATTATAAATACAACTAAGCAGAAGCACAAAGATGATAAATTGTAACAAATTTAACCCGCAAAAGGCACCCACACAAAAGAGTATTATCAAATTCTGCAAGCTTTAAAAGTTTATGGCTCTTTACTTGGACAACAAGCTTCCAATGAGTGTATCCAAACTTTAGATGATAAATAAACAACCAAAAGATCGGTATTTCATAGCATACCATTAGGGGAGTAGATGCTGAGATGGATAGGAACAGGAGATATCTGTTTTGATTTTCCTGTTATTCTATCAGTTTCTTCCTGAATTTCCTTTCGAACCATGCCTGCAGAGAGACGACAACATAAAAGTTTGGTTGTTAGTTCCTTTCAACAAATAATAGACAATTTCATAAGGAAAATCTAACATCTCCCAAGTAAATGTAGCAACTGTCAAGTCAAGATCTAAGGTGCCATGTCAAGAGCATGTGCACAAGTTAATATTTAATCCTAAAAACAAAGACAAATTGGAAAAAAAGTTCATTAGAAAAGCAACTTAAATATAAATTCAAATTTTAATTTCAAAATCGATCTGTAATGTAAATCATTTTTTTCCCATGGCAATCACATTGCCAAGTTGCTTCTACCTAAACTCAAAATAATTGTATCACTAGAGGTGCTCAAGAAAGGTGGGCCAAATCCAAACAGTATACTCACTGACTCGACGTCCAATTTCCAGCTCTCTACAAGTAAGGTGATCAACTGGAGAACTACACAGTTGTGCACAATTTATTGTTTACCAGCTAAAAGTAATCAACTTTTCATTGTTAAACATGTGAATATCTACTACACCTATCTACCTTCAAATCTAAACAAATTTGAAGGAAACATAAAGATAATTCGCATACCAAAATCAGTGAATCTCCTCTTGGAAAGGTGAAGGAACTCAGCGTACTCCTGGGTTCCTTCATCTGTCTTGTGAAGCTGCAACACCAAAGGCCGCCTCGTCACAATCCCTGATATCATACCAAAAACAACACCGTCATGATAATCGAACGTACAGTAAGATAAAATTAAACAATTTCAATAACACTCAAAGTTGTGAACGAACCAGATCCTCTGGGAAGAAAGTCACGTCCAACAATGCTCTCCAAAACCGAAGACTTCCCGGAACTCTGCTCTCACAAATATGTTCAAAAAACAAAAGAGGAAACAAAAATCAGAAAAATACCCACATGTTCCAAAAGAAAAACCCAATTAAAAAAATCAGCCCTACTTTTGCTTCTTAACAAACAAATAGCTATTTATTCTCACTAAAAGCACTATTCAACCAATCTCTACCAAAAAAGTTCCATACTTTCTCAAAATTTCTCCATAAAAACCTCGTTAAACAGCAAATTCATGCAATAAAACGAGACGTAATCAGTTAAAGGTGGTTGAGAGAAAGAGAGAGAGAGAGAGAGAGACCTGGCCGCCGACGACGGCGACAGAGGGCAGAGCTTCCCACAAGGAAAAAAGACTTTCGTTGCCTCCGTAGTCACCGAGCACAGTACACGCCCTCTGTATGCGATTCACCAGCCCTATCAAGCTCTCCATCGTCGTCATCTCAGCTCTCTCTCTGTCTCCGATTCGATTCGAAACCCTAATTTCGCTTCCTCCTTGAGAAATCGAACAACCAGTAAAGCAGCAGAACTTGACTTGGGAATTTGGAAAGACGCTATGTTTCTCTCTCTCTGAATATTCGAGCGGTCAAAACATATCACGACTTTTTCTCCCTTCTTTCTACTTTTATGGGGTGTCGAACCGGATGAGCGCCGTTGCGGAAAATGGCGGGACCCACTGGTGACTAGAGTCTTCGCTCAAAAGCAACCGTACCAAATTTTCAAATTTTGAATTCATCTTCATTTTGGAACCATGTTCTCCCAGTGTTACTACTACCATGGAATTTGATTTTGGTAGATGTATAAGTACCCTGGAGAGACATCAATATCGGTAAAAAAAAAAACGAAAAAATAGTTATTATACCTGTAAAACAATGTGAATGTTCACATAATTTGACTAAAAATGGGAGAATGGAAGTCAAGATTGAAGCCTAGGATTGTCGGCATAGTATAAGTTTGGTTTCTACTATTTTGGTATGTAAAGTTTTCTTCATACATTAAAAGAGGTGTTGGATCAAAACCTCTGTATAAAGTGGTATTCGTATCATTGAAGAACACAACACAAAATAGAAAAATTCATGTAAGTTATGTCAAGGCTAAAGAGAGAGAGAGAGAGAAATAGTGAGAGTTATTTTGTACTCCTATTATTTTAGATAATGAGAAAAATAATTACTAATGCCCTGTAGACATAGACACACTTGCAGAACCTCATAAATATTGTGTCTTATTTGCTTTATATTTCACTGCACACATGTTCTCAATTTCACAACATAATACAGCCATGTGAATCTCTACAAACTTTAAAACAAACTAATAGATATCACATCTTCCATCGCCATTGCCCTTTCATATGAATCTTCACTTTGAGTACTGGACTGGTAACTCCTACATCGTGAGATAGGATATCACATCTTCCACAACAATCCCAAAGGGACGAGCATGAGCTTTCAGTATCTAACTGTATTTATCGAATCCATTGGTCAAGTAAAGTGGACCACTCGATCGGCTTGATCTCCAACATCAAGGAGGTCTAAATAATTGCTATCTGCAACCTTATCTTGTTCGGCCTCCATGTCTCGTACGTAATTTTAGCCTCATATTATAGTAGCAATAAAGGAAGAGGAGGAGAGCGTCATGTAATTTAAATATTATAGACTCATGCATTTTGAGGGCGTCAGGTAATCAACAGCTGGCACTCCGTTCTTACGTCGAATCCCTATGATAATGAACCGATGCATCTTACGTAAAGAAAGGAAGAGGCATGCAATTATGCAACTGGTGTTGGCTGATAGGGGCTGGAGACTGGAGTGAATATTGTTTGCAGTAAGAAGATAGACGTACAATTTGAACATCGATCGTAGAGTTGTTAGTACGAATTTGAACCGGCTGAATGATTCCATACAAAAAGGAAAAACCAAACAGCTACAACAAGAAAGACGAAATAAACAGTGAGTAGGAAATACAAAACTCCAACCAAGAAGCCAGAAAGGATTATCCTAATCAAATCCCATGTCAGCCTCTCTCTCTCTCTGTGCAGCCTATGTTATACAGTAAAATCACCACTCTTCTCCAATGTATTCTGTAATATTCTCCGCAATCCATCGAAATCATTTGAAATTCCGTAGATATTAAACTGATATTCCATTATATTTCCAAAATTTTGGGGATATCAAACAAACAACACGGATATTGCTAATTCTTCGCCAAACTTTCGTGGACACACGGTACAAATATATCTGTTTTCATTGTCTGTGGCCTAACTTTTTAATCCATGACTACTATAGCTTAATGATATTTTGTGTCATGGACGTTATATGAAGTTTCCAATGATTGTTCGCAATAATGCATGCATTTTGATCTAATAGGACCGGATCATAATTGTCTTGCCTATGATAAATCAGATAAGAGTCTTCATTTAAATTGTAGTTAGTGCAAATGGCTTAAGATAATTTCATTTACAAGTCTCACATTCTATAAAAGGTGGCCTTGAATTGCGTATTCCACGTGGATTTGTACCATATGACTTAACTCAATGTCTTTTTTATTTATTATTAAGGAAGGGGGAGGATTTCGAAATTATTGCAATACTTTTTTTGGGCCGGGGGGGGGGGGGGGGGTGTGGAACTTTTATTTGATGATGCCATATCTCTAGAGTTAATGTTTGGACTTTTTGAGTAGCTCGACAGGTGAAAACCAAAGAAGAGTCGGTTTCGACAAATCTATGGGTTTTAAGTATCAAGTTTTGAAAATCTCTGGAAGTTTTGGAAAACAAGTCTTCAAGTTTAGTATTTATCTTCACTCCGTGCAAAAATCTTCGGTCCAAACTTTTGGCAGACTTTGAGGTAGTCCGTGATTTCGTCCGCATCCTTAGCATGAAGGAAAAGCTTGTTTGAGCACTTCTTCTCTATATCCACAACTGCATCTCAAAAATCTTTGTTTCGTGTAGCTTTGTGAACACATAGTTGCACTTTAATCACATTATTGCTAACTCAATGTGAGACTCTATCCACTAAATTAAATCCTATACTTTTACAGTGTGCTAGATTGGAAGAGACTTTCCATGACTGTCGCTGATCTTGGATTCCAAGATTGGCCAAGAAAGCTGTGCACCTCTTGGCGTCGCGGTGAAGTAGGGAAATGTGCAATGTGGTTTGGATGGACAAACCTCCATCTTCCCTAGTTCATGTTCTCTGTAATGATGGACTTCCTTGTCCACACTAGGTTTGTTTGTGGGTAATGTGAGGAGTGACGTTTTAGCATTAGGTGAGGCGTCAGGCTCCATGTAACTCCTTCCACTACCTGTTTTTTGGTGCCATGTTTGGTTGTTTGCCTCTTTGTAGGCCTTCTTGTATACCTTTCGGATCTTTGCCCGGATTAATATAATTCTGTTATTAAAAATAAAAAAAAAGAAGTAAAATCTCAAATTAATGGAATGGGCCCCCAAACAATTTGCACCTCTGAACCCAACTAAAAGCCCAACAAATTCAAGCCCAATAAAAGAACCGGCATTGCTTCAAGAACAGGAAAAACAGAAAACCAAAATACAAAGGAATTCAGAATTCTTGTGCAACTCGAAGGCAACCTTTTATTTAGGCTTCGCCCGACTTCTCAGATTCAGTCCGCGACGCCAACATCCAATCACTGCACCAATCGCACACGAACAATCGCAATGGCCGCCGCCGGAGTAGAGATCAAGCGCCCGGACGCCGCGCCGGAGGAGACATGCTCCGCCAAGGCCTCCAAGCAAGGCGAGGGACTGCGGCAATACTACCTCCAGCACATCCACGAGCTTCAGCTTCAGGTCCGCCAGAAAACCCACAACCTCAATCGTCTCGAAGCTCAGCGCAACGAGCTCAATTCCCGAGGTTCGATTTTCCCCTAATTCAAAACCCTAATTTCTGATTCTTCAACATTTCAGTTTGTTTAATCTGTCGTGGATTTTAGGTCGTGCCTTCCGGTTTGTGTTTGGGGAAATAAGGTCAAGATTTGATTTTTTTTGGTTTGGTTTACTTATATCTAGGAATTTAAATGTTGAGGAGGACGAGGATTTGATGAATCCGGTAGGAAATTCGAGATAATACTAGGAAAGTTTTGTTCTTTTCTAATCTAGGTTGTTGGAATCTTTGTCTGGAAATACCTTAGATTGAAAACTGGAACTTGGTACTAGCTTTCGTTGATATAGGAAGTGTGCTTGCTCACTCTCTGGGTGTTTCGTTGAGGGGTGAAGACACGTTTACTTGGATTATATTTATCGAGTCGTGTTCTTGTTTGTTGTCTTAGTGTAATTATAACCGAGATATAAACCAGTTAACTGGAGTAGAAAGATAATTTACTTTAATAACAGAGGGGATAAGATGAAAGTAAGTGATTTCGGCGATGAAATCAGGTTGTAGTCAAAGTATTATTCAGAGGCTTTCGTATTTTTCTAAAAAAGGTGTCTATTTGATGTACTTGAGCATGAAAACACGATGCCTGTGAATTGGTGTTTTTGCTTACTTTGGAGTTCTTGTTGCCTTTTCTTCTTTTGCCAGATTTTTTATCATCCTTTAAACATATGGTAGCAACTAGCAAGTCATTTGTAGTTTTCAAATGATAAATTAAACTTGTTCAAAATTGCAACTTGAACAGTGAGAATGCTGAGGGAAGAACTACAGCTGCTTCAGGAGCCCGGATCATATGTTGGTGAAGTTGTCAAAGTAATGGGAAAGAACAAGGTTTTGGTTAAGGTAAGTAGGAAATTCTTTAAGACCAAGTTGAAAATTATGCAACTTGACTTAATTACAAGACTATTCTTTAGTTTTACATACTTTGTTTCTTTTCGTTTTCCAGGTTCATCCAGAAGGGAAATATGTCGTTGATATTGATAAAAACATTGATATCACAAAGATCACACCATCAACAAGAGTTGCTCTCCGCAATGACAGCTATGTGCTACACTTGGTCTTGCCAAGCAAAGTTGATCCTTTGGTCAACCTTATGAAAGTTGAAAAAGTTCCCGATTCTACTTATGATATGATCGGTGGCCTGGATCAGCAAATCAAGGAAATAAAGGAGGTTTGCTATTGCACTTTTTCTTCTGAATTTGTGTGTTTTGGTGTGGTTTCTTTGATAATACATCCCCACTTTCTTCTACATGTGTTGTAAATGATGTTTAAACATCTTCCATTTCCAGGTCATTGAACTTCCAATTAAGCATCCTGAACTGTTTGAGAGTCTTGGTATAGCTCAGCCAAAGGTAATACTGTGTTGCCAAGCTATTACATTTCATTATTTGCTTACTAGATAGGCGCTAACTTTTACAACTTACATTTGTGCCCTGAAACTAACACTTATATATAACAGGGTGTGCTGCTTTATGGACCACCTGGCACTGGGAAAACACTTTTGGCTAGGGCTGTGGCCCATCATACTGACTGTACATTTATCAGGGTTTCTGGTTCGGAGTTGGTCCAGAAATACATTGGGGAAGGATCTAGAATGGTCAGAGAACTTTTTGTCATGGCCAGGTTGGTTTTGATCTTTCTCATCAAGATTTGTTATAGATTTCTATTACTTTTGTTGCCTTGATTTAAGATTTTGTTTCTCTATGACGTGGCGGGAAATCCTAAGCTGGAACAAGCTATTTATTCATAACTGTAATGTTGGGAATCGGTAATAGTATTATGGGATCATCTGGGGTGTATATGTTCCTCCAGTCTAGGGGTGTCCCTGAACTTTCAAGTATATATTTGACATTATTTGCTGCACGATCTAGGTTGTGGAGGAATCTGTAATCATTTAATGATCTTGTCAAGTCTGCCAGTCCGAATTAATTGAAAAATGATTATGGGATGCACTCACTTACTGTTGTTGATCTGATTTGCTCTCATTTGTTTGCTTACTTTATTTCAATTTGGTTTTTTTATCTCAGGGAACATGCACCATCTATCATTTTTATGGATGAAATTGACAGTATCGGATCTGCTCGTATGGAATCTGGTAGTGGCAATGGTGATAGTGAGGTGCAGCGGACTATGCTTGAGCTTCTCAACCAGCTTGATGGATTTGAAGCATCAAACAAGATCAAGGTACTGAACCAAATGTGGATTCAATGGTTAGAAATGCAGTATAATGTTTCTGAACATTTTCATCTGACCACCGTCTTTCAATTACATTTTTGACAGGTTTTAATGGCCACAAATCGTATTGATATTCTGGATCAAGCTCTACTTAGGCCAGGACGAATTGACAGGAAAATTGAGTTTCCAAATCCTAGTGAAGAGGTACATGCTTGTCACGATGGTAGAATTGACCCCTTGCAGTAGGTTGCTTTACTTTGTCATAGGTCAACATTTATTGTATTGATTGTCTGTATAATGGAGGTTGATCAGCAGTAAATGCACAGTAGAGTGCAGTTGCTATCCAATCAGAATAGATATGAATAAGTAGGATAATAAAAGAAAATGCCACAAAAGTCGGCGTAAATTTTTCCAATATTCGCATGTTCCAACCTTCTAGTCTTATTGTATTTTTGATGGTTGTCATTGCCTAGTTTATCGAACATCACTTGCATACAATACTTACTAATGCATTTAACAAATTGCAGTCTCGTTGGGATATCTTGAAAATTCATTCAAGAAGAATGAATTTGATGCGTGGAATTGACCTGAAGAAGATTGCAGAGAAGATGAATGGTGCATCTGGTGCAGAACTGAAGGTACCCTTGTTTTGTTTTCCTCGGGGTTTATCACTAAGCGAGGTTTTGTGTGCTGTAACAAATATTTATTGTCGTTTTATTTTTCCATCTTGCAGGCTGTTTGCACAGAAGCTGGCATGTTTGCTTTGAGGGAGAGAAGGGTTCATGTGACGCAAGAAGATTTTGAGATGGCAGTGGCCAAGGTAATGAAGAAGGAGAATGAGAAAAACATGTCGTTGCGCAAGTTGTGGAAGTAAATTACGTTATCATGGTGTTCTTGGAGCAATAGGCACGAAGGACGATTTGCAGGCATGGGCATCTTGCCTGGCTTCTCCTTCCTTGCATTTTTACTTACTGGGTGGAGGGTTTAAACCATGTTGTTTTTACTTGCAAACTATCAAGTGTGTGCCCCTATGTTCAAGTCATATATTTTTCAATTCCAAATTATTTGTATGTTTTCTTCTAGCGTCAATACATCAAATTAGACTGGCAATATTCTGTTTTGATATTACGTCATAATTAGAACCATTTATTCTCATATCATCATTTGAGGGCTGTATGTGTTGAACAACTCAACGGTTGACTCTTATGATAAACTGATGGCCCATTGTTAATGAAGGAGGAATGACTCCACAAATTAAATAGCAAACCCTAATACTGTAACACAAACATAATCCTTGCTCAGGTTCTCTCTCTCTCTGTCACCAAAAGCAATATTCTATTTTCATTTTGGTCTAATCTAATCCAGACTACAGAATGAGGACCCAAAACTTTGAACTAGAGGCCACCTAATACTACGGTTTAGTGGTATTTTTCTTCACTTGAAAGTAAGAGATTTTAGGTTCGATTTTCTCCAAATGCATTTGAATCACATTATTGCTAGCTCATTGTGTGACTTTAGCCCAGTCCCCGTCCCTTAGTGTAGATAATTTGTTTGTTCAAACATAAAAAAAAAAAAAAACTTAGAGCTAGAGCGGTTGGAGGCGAAAGCATCTGCTCTTGCTAATTGTATACATTACCATTTGCCATTTTGGTATGTTAGGAATAGAGTACAAGAACACTGAGAGACTCATTTTTTGTGGAAACATGAACATTGGCGTGAGAATGTGAAAGTAAACGAGTCACATTGGTGAAAGGAGAAACCTTACATTGGCTTACAAGAGGTTAGGTTACTTCCTGCCAATTGTTTTATGATGGAACCTTAACTTCATTCATGGTAGCAGAGCAGATTGGCTCACGTGTGAAACCCAATGGCCACACGTGCTTCACATCACCTAATTGGTGTTGTTTACATTGCCAAACACGTGAGGTAGCGTGTGGTGGAACCCCAACTTTCTAGAATTGGTATCTAATTGGGTATAACTGGATATGAAACGTTGTTTTTTCTCCGAGCTGCAGATGATGAGCGTATGCTGTGCAACGTCAAGAGATCGATACAATGTTCCCAGAGGATGGCACCTATCACTGGTTTGAAACCGCCAATGCAGGTAAGAGTGCCCCCAAGGCTGATGGCGCATTGCAAACATTCGAATCAGCAAACTTTTCAAGCGTTAGAAAGCAAAAATGTTAGATATTAGTCCCTAAACCTTGTTTGCGACCAGTAATATTGAATTACGCAAAATGATTCTCTATAGAAGTGCTGCAATATTAATGCTACAAGCATCATCATTCTCAACACTTTGTTTTTAGGGTTTATAACTTTACATCTCAACACTCAACATCTCTGCCTATCCCTCTAAAATATCATATTTGAATCAAACTTAAAATTGAGGGTCCACGAATGGGTTCTTTTATACGAGCGATATTCTACTTTAATATACCTTGACTTATGCGGAGGGAGATTCGAACTCGGGTAAGGCTTATTTTTAGCAGTATCCCTTATAAGCTTCATCAAGTCTCAATTAACCCTACAATCTAATGTATCTCACTTTATTTGACCAAACGAATCAATGCATACAACACCTGTATCAGTTATTCCTCGTCTGTGGGTGATGATCATTCGTCTCTGTAAACTAGTGTCGGGTATTCTGGACTCCACATGTTGTTCAGCACATATTCTTTGATTTCTTCCTGCAATCCATAACCATATCAATGAGTGCTACTATCGATAATGTTTTGAGAGTCAAGAAATTCATGCTATATTGTCGATGAAGGCTGGAAACTGATTAAACCCGGCATGGATATGAAACGACAGCCTTCATCAATATTCATATGACATCATAAATTTAGATTCAACAGCAAAATTGGCTTGTAGTTCGAAGAGATTTATAAGACACTCGAATATCTTGTCATCAGAAATAGCAAAAGAAGTGTAAACCAGGTATACCTGACTAAGTTTCCGCAGCTCTCGAGCATCCAGTTCGCGGTACCCTTCGGCTAGATCCTCTTCTATGGCTTCCTTTATCACAGCTGCAGCCACCTCCTTTGTGATATCTCGTATGCTGCAAATATGAATCCAGTGTATGGACATGCATAAGACCTTGAGTATAAATCCTTTAACATGAATTAAAGATAAAAACAGCGGAAATGACACAAAAAGAAGCAATGAGGTCACTGATGCTATACCTAGATATAGAAGGGTAGATAATCCCTTTAAGAACATCCTCATCTGACATATATGCTGCTAGGCTGTTGTTTTTCAATCAACTGTTAGAACTCAGAACAACCTAAAGCATAATCTGGAAAATATTCTAGAAAGTTGAATATTTATATGCATATACATATATATATATATATATAAATATTCTAGAAATACACACACACACACACACACATATATATGTGTGTATATATAAATGTGTGTGTATTTCTAGAATATTTATACACACACACACGCATATCTCTTCAAGAAAAAATCTGTGCGTATGATCATATAACAGGAATTGAAATCTGTACCATAAACAAAGTCTACAATAAACAAGCAGATTTTTCCACTTTGTTTTCCACACTTAAGGCCATCTCCAACCGAAGGGTCCAAAGGGCCAAAGAGCCGAAAATAGTCCGAAAACCGTCTCCAACCGAGGGCTAGGCCAGAGGGCTTGTGAGCTCCACGGAATCTCAAAGGGCCAAAGGGCTAGAGGATTGGCCCAATCTAGTCAGCCAGTCAGCCCCAGGCTGGGCCAGAAATTCTAGCATTCTTGTTGGATATAAATATATTCATGTCATCCGACAGGAATTCTAAGCCAAATTTCAAATGCAAAGGCTAGTTGACGTCAGCTAGCCGTTATTTTTGAATTTTTTTTTTTTTACAATTTTATTTATTATTATTATTTATTTTTTTTACACATTTTTTTTCCTATAACTTCTATTTTTTTCTATAACTTCCTATAACTTCTATTTTACAAAATTTGTTTTATATTTTTTTCTAAATTATATATATTTTTTCCTATAACTTTTATTTTACAAAATTTGAATTTAATTTAAG